>NW_022280060.1:1435458-1503329 GCF_004355925.1 Anarrhichthys ocellatus
TCTGTCCATGTCCATCTCGGTCCTCAATGTGTGCAAGTTAGCTTAAGGGAGGCAACTTTTAAGTGTGTGCTTTCATTCCATTGTGTGTTTTTGAATCCGAATGAGTTCCCTCTGGTGCACTTGCGTGTGTGTGGGTATGCATGTGTGAGAGAGGCGTCCATTTAAGGGCTTTTTAATGAAGACTGACGAGTGTTTGCTTCGCTTCGCTTCAACTCGGGGGTCTCGACGGTGCTTTGAAGAAGTGTCCTGGAGGAGAAATGGAGTGGGCGAGAGCTAATGCGAGTCGAGCAAGATGATGGCTGATGGACGACAGTGTGTGCGGTTGTGTGTGAGACTGATGGAGGGTGATGGTGGGAGCGAGACTTAACGAGGAGGAAAATAAACTGAGCAATCTGTCTGTCCTCCCTCTACCGCCCAATGACTTATATACACACACACACACGCACCTTGGTAGACCATGACTGATTTCTGACCACTGCCTCTACAAAGGCTTGTTGCCATTTTAACTTCCTTTTCATAAAATTGACCATTTTTACACTTGTGACCACAGTTAATTGCTTAAGTAAATCAATATACAATATGTAGAAGTAATGGTATACCTAGTATTGTATACAATGAGGCATTTCACCATTTCAAAGGGAACAAATGCTTTCTCTCTCAACCTTAACCCTCTTCCCTCCTTTTCTTCAGTCCATTTATCATCTACTCTCTCTGTGATGAGTTAGTGAGAGATAATGGAAAATGCTGCCACTAAATAATTACAGGGTGGATAGGATCAGATGAGGAGGTTATGTGTGTACCTTTTTAGCCGCTCCTCCCACATTCAAAATGGAAATGATCCGTTTGTGGGGTTTCGTCAGCAATGTTCTTTTTTGCCCACTTATATTTCAAGAGTGTGTGTTTTAATGCGTGTGAGAGTGAGAGTGGGTAGTTGATCGTCTCACGGCTGGATTAGACTGGTCTGTCTGCATCACTGCAGTGTTTACATGAGTTTTTCCTGTGCAGTGAGCATCTGTCCTGGGCAAGGTTTGGTATTTGATCATGTGGTGGTTTAAGGTCTTTAATTGCTTTTTATACACGCAAAGGCTGCTTGTATTAGTAGCTACATGCTCTGAGAGGTGAAAGGAATAGAATACAAAAGAACGGTGTGAAGAGTGACTGCCGAACAACATTTTACCTAATAAGCTAAACATTTTGTATAAGCCATAAGTGTGGTTTCAAAGCTAACGATAAAAAGAGTCTCACAGCAGATGATAACAGTTAGAGAGCCTTTCTGATCTGGAGCTGCAGATGTGTGACGGTGTCAGCCGTAACAATGTCCTTGACAACAGTTTCAAGGTTTCCTGACCTATTTTTGGGCTCTGCAACTCTCATCAGTCGGAGGCAGCGCCGAGCTAGCACACACACACACACACACACGCACACGCACACACACAGACAGAAGTGCACACTCATTCACAGTGCAAGTGCCACCTCCCCAGTGTGTCATCCTGCTGCACCAACTACCCTGGAGACACTGGCCGATGAAGTAGCAGATATACAACCTTTGAGAGAGAATATGAAAATGCATTTTACCGTGGTCATGCAGAGGAGAGTGAGTCCGGTTTGTGCCAGCAAACCTCTTCTCTCTGTACTGCTGCCCATTCACCAAAGGAACTTCTGCTCTATTCATCCATCTTTACCTCCTCCTATCCATCTACATAATTAACTTTTCATCTTCCTCTGTTTTGTTTCCATCCTACATTCCTATTTGTATCTCAATACATTGAGTCACTCCACTGTTTATTTATTAATCTCGCATTTATAATGCTCTCTCCATACAATAACTAACTCACTGTGAATGTGTTATAAATCTAAACAAATCTCTGCACCTCAGTTCATTTCCTCCTGAAGTCCCTTCTCTCTTCCTGTTGCCAACCATCTCTCTGCCTCCTCTCACCTTCGTCTCTCCCAAACATCTCCCCCCCCACACACACTCAGTGCTCTGCATATCTATTGCTATCACGTTTGTCCAAGCAAACAGCCCAGTCACCACTCCATTCAGACGTTTGAGCAGGTAAAAAAATAGTTTGCGTATTGCGTTTCCTTTTAATGATTTGAAACGTCCTCCAGGGGAGATGTGATTTTTAGATTATTAATGAGGCTCCACAACACGTTGTCTTCCCCTCCATCATGTGAGCGAATGAATGAAGGGGGTCAACAATTGAACAAAAGGCCCAGTGTAACAGTGCACTGACAAATGAGGGTGATGTAATGTGGTATCACTGGTTATTATCATGTATTCATTACTGCTAATGTGGCTGTAATGACACCATAATCAGCTCACTAATTGAGTGTCATTACAGAGGATGCTGGTGCTGTGTTCTCCCCTCAGATGGCTAATGTCACTGTTACTTATTGAATAAAGGGTGACAATGATCATGTCAGATGATGAAATGAGGAAGGAATTACTTAATCTTCTCCTTATGCTCTGCATTAGAAACAATCGGTCCCAAAGGAAAAGTTGTGCAATGCGTGCAGTGCTGTTTTGAAGGGATTTTACTGTGTACTGATGTTATATTGTGAAAATGAAATGTCCTCATCAGAGCTTTATTAGTGTCAATCAATCTAAATGTTTGTCTAACCAGATGTCTCTTATTCTTTTCAGCGGGTGGAGCTGCGGTCACTCCCTGGTTGCTCGGCTTAACGAGGAACATCTGATGACACTACGTCCTGTTAACGACGCTCTGTCATGTCTGCCGAAGAGCCCTGTCAACAGAATCTGCATTCAGTAGACTGAAGATCAAACTGGATGAAGCCACTTTTCATTTATGACTGACAATTAACAACCTTCTCAGAATCTTCGTTTTCTACCTCTTGTTGCTGCTCGACTTGTCAAGAGAGGCAGTTTCTGAGGACCTGTTTTAACACCACAAAGGTGATGCACTGTTTTATAGTCAGGGCCATTGATCCACTGACCTCCTGATTGAATTACACACACACACACACACACACACACACACCTGGTGTTGCTGGCAGATGCTTTAAATGGCCTTGTGTCTGGCTCAGGTTCAGTGACACAACACCCAGACACACACTTACACAGTTATACCCAATTGGGTGTTAGAAGTCCATCTGAACACTATTAACTCCCATTGAGAACACCGACCTTGACTGTGATCAGACACGTGTTGGTGTGTTTGCATTTGCAGGAGGCAGTATCACGTCCTGCCGGCTCCGATTGAGAGTGAGAATGAGAGCTGATGTGGCAGAGTGGCCCTGATAAACACTCTAAAAACATTAGCGCCTTAAGGTCGGTCACTCGAATAAGAAAGAAAAGCTCTGCAGTCTTCTTACTTGTAAACTACCTGCTGACTACTACACTACTACTACTACATGCTCTTCACCCAACAAACAGAGAATACAATATACAACTTGTTAAGTTATTAAGCATTGTAATCAAACTCCCCAATCTCCAGTTTGGCCTTTCCTTCTGCGCCACCCCTCATGAACAACTTCTCATCCTTCTCCGCACCTCCTCCCAATACACCAACCATCCAGTCAGTCGGTGTGTAAGCCCTGCCTGCGGGCCTCTTGGAGAATGAACAATGTGCCTACACTTGACTACGAGTTGCTGCTGTCCCCGACCAGCTCCTCCCTCCCCGGCAGTCCTGGCGGTGGCAGCAGCAGCCCCCCTCTCTCCTTGGTTGGCGCGGACAATGAGCAGCGCACCGCCTTGGCCTT
Source organism: Anarrhichthys ocellatus (assembly GCF_004355925.1). Taxonomy (NCBI): domain Eukaryota; kingdom Metazoa; phylum Chordata; class Actinopteri; order Perciformes; family Anarhichadidae; genus Anarrhichthys; species Anarrhichthys ocellatus. The sequence goes on from NW_022280060.1 coordinate 1,439,182, forward strand.
CGTAGGCCTCCTCATGCTCTTCCTGGTCTTCCTGCTGGTCAGGTGCTTCAGGATCCTGCTGGACCCCTATAGCCGCATGCCTGCATCATCCTGGACTGACCACAAGGAGGGGCTGGAGAGGGGCCAGTTTGATTATGCACTGGTGTAGGTTGATGTGGAAAGGGGAATGTTTCATTGCACATAGACGGGATATTTAAAACCAATTTAGATGTGGAAATGGACTGTACAAATTCATAATATTGTGAATGCACTCTTTACAGGAGGGTGTGCCTAATGCTGGTGTATGCCAGGTTTTTATTACTGTATTGCAGCTTGTCTACTGATGTAAATATGAGGCTGCAGGAAGCTATGTAAGCATAACAAGTCTGGTTCAGTAACAGACACACAGACCACTGGAATCCCTGCAAGCCAAGCACCCAAATGTTGAACCATGAAGGACAGAAATAATGAGCTGCACAGCTGCCTTAACCTGACCTACTGTACCCATTGAACATGTTATGTCACACTACAACATCATCTTTGGGCTAGGTTTTCCAAACTCCAGAGCTTGCCAGCATTAAAACACAATATGATTTTGAGAAGATCACCTTTGCTCACCACATAGTTTGATTTCTGATGAGAACACTCGACATACAGAACACGAGCAGAACTTAAATGAAGGAGTTTACACTAAAGCAGATGCCCCTTTAACAAACCTAAAACCTTATTAAAGTGTTAAGTGCTGATCAAGGACCACAAATTCACACTTTTCTTTTTTACTTTGGACACTGATCCTGGAGCAGAACTGCAGTTTCAGATGCTTTTTAAGAAGCAGGTAGTTTGAGTCTCCATAAAATGTTATCCATGTATATGTTTTGTGTGTTAGTGTCTATAACTGAAAAGCCATATTGAAACTATAATCTCTTATTACAGCAAGTAGAGTTTATGTTCACTGGTTGCGTATTTTGCTTTAGTCAGCCTGCCAAGTGTGGTGACGGAGCAAACGGCAACCTTTAGGCAAAAGAAAGCTTTATTTTTCTATTCTTGACTCAAGTTTGGGAGTCTCCTTTCTGCCATCTTCCTACTTCCTGTATCAATCTTTAGACTGTGGATTTTTGAGGTAGTCATGCAGCCACAGCGTAGAGAGGCAAAGCAGGTAGCTTTGCTATTCTTGTGTTTTGTAATTAAATATTTTTCTGACTATCTGCTTTGTGTTTTTTATACACAGTGTTAAATCAGCGAAAATGAAAAAAAAAGAAGGATTTTCTTCTTCCTAATTTCCACTGAGAGGTGGACTGTGTGGAAAGTCCACATTGTTCATGTTGTACATTAAATAAAATGATTACTACTTATGTGTCACTTTTGTTAGCCGTCGATATTTACACACAAGTCCAGGAGAAAAGAATTCAGGACACAAGACTTAAAAATATACCCCACAATACTTTATTGCCGTTAATGTCACTGGACAAAAGTTTACAATATTATGTGAATCACTCTAATTTTACAGACCATTTGGTGTTATAAATCTTTGGTTTTTGACTTTGCACAAAAATGATGATCATTCAGCATATTAAAAGATGTTCCATGATGGCTGATTGATTTATTGATCGTCAGCTGGTAGATATGGTGCGACTGGATGATTGTCATTTCAGCTTTCAGCTGGACTCTGGTATCAACAAGTGTCGGGCTTATGGTGGACAATTGAACTAAAACAGGCTCCTTATTTCTAAAGTGTAAAGCAGACATTTCAATGCAAGCAGATGACGACGACATTATCGTTTCAAGTTTGACACTGACGCTGAGCACACGCAAAGCACTGCCTTTTTTAAACATAGTGGCAAATAAAAGAAAAATTACAAACCGACAAAGATACAAAGTATACAAAGGGTCCCAGGTTAGAAAAATGGTTATGTATTATAAACATTGCTTAGGCTGTGGGGCAGTGCAGCAACCTTGACTGTTAAGAGAGAAGGATTATTGTTCAGCACCATAGATCCGAGCTGGAGATGGTCATTGATCCTCATGGCATTGTACAGACAGTGTAAGCTTGTATGAGATAATAGATGATGGGAATGGTAATTATCTTCAAGTCTGACGTGTTCTTATTTCATTTGCTGACAACTGATTTGAATGGTGACAGTGGTTTCAAACAATACAAACAAATACAACGTTGCGTTTACTTTGTGTTGGTTTTGCTTCTTTTTTTTTTCTCAACAAAACAAAGTCGACAGCACATAAAGGCCTTCAATATTGGGTTTTACTGTAAGCATTTGTTTCGGCAGCCTTGGCATTTAAAAAAAAAAACATCTACATTTCGCTTAAAAATATACAATTTCATTTTCAAGAAGGAAGTTTGATAATATTGTTTTTTTTCAGCACTGAGACAATACAAAAGACAGACATACATAATAAAAATAAATCCTAGCAAAAAAGAAAGCACATTTTGCAATCCCGATTCAAGACTGCACTTTCTTTGTACAGCGTATGAGATGGTATTATCTAGCACCGTATTTCTCTTTGAGAGAAAAAAAAAAATCACGAGAAATGAAGGATGACCTGATGGACATTAGTTTTTTTGTGAGGTTTCGTGTTCACCTGTGCGTGCCTACACTGTAAAGCACCGCCTTTAGTTACAGCTTAGGCTAACATGTCTTGTACCTTTGAGACCGTTACTCAATTCAGCTGTGTGTCTCTTTGTGTTGTAAACGAGGCTCGGACCTCAGCCATCAAGCTCAAGTCAAAGAAGTCAGATAAAGTCAGCTTATAGTCAAGTTCAGCCTCCCAACACGGGCTGTCAGCTACAGCTCTGTTACTCTGAAGCATTTATGTCCAGAAATTTGTTTGAAAAATGCAAAACCCAGCAGAAGCAACAAGCCTCTGACAGCCAACAAGCGGAAAAAACTTTGGACTTAAGGAAAAAGCTGTCTCTCAGGTCGAGAATCAGTGCACCTGAAGTCTTAATCCCTACAAGGATAAATACAACGTGACCTGATCTATCTTCTTTTACGTCTAAAAGCTACTAGCAGGTGTATTTCCCTGCTCATGATGCATGCTGAGCGACACTAGCCCTCTCTTTTCTTTTAAAGTCAGCATCACAGCATGGTGTCCACACTCTGTGAGAAGTACTGAGATAACCAAACATGACAGCACACACACGCAAACACGCTAATCCCTGCTTGCCGCTGCCCCGCAGGCAGGACAGAAGTCAGTTACATCAGAGTAGAACCCAGCTCGCTGTTCTCTCGTCTAAAAATGAGTTGTCATCCAGCTATAAAACAGAGCGCTATGGACCAAAGAACCTGAAATGCTGTGTAAATGTTGCAGTCCTTCGTGTTAACATTTTTCAAACAGCACAAATACATTAAATGACACACTACAATACTGAGAGGGGCAGACGTGAGAAACCTTGTCCCCAGTGTTGTGATCACAGAGAGGTGAGAAAGTCCTTGGACCACCATGATGGCATCTAACCCCTTATATTAAGGCGTAATATCACTAAACAGAAAGACATCACTTAATATCCGGCATGTGATTTTAATACTACAACACAAGTTGCAACAAGACAGTTTTGGCCACTCTCAGCACTTCATTTCTGTTTCTGTGTAATTCCTTGTTTTGCATGTCTACAAAAGTGCTTCATGGACTTGTGAACCACCTGTCTGCCATTTTGTCTTTATTAGAGGACTGTGGTCCAAGCACTAGGGCACCTCTCGGCCATCTCCTCGGCTGGCTCTCTCAATAGAGAATGAGTGCTGGGTCGGATACAAGTGGAGGGGGAGTGTAAGGGGTAAAAAAAACAACAAACCAAACATGAACATATAATAACATAAACAGTAACAAAGTGGTGGTAGAGTTGGGCCGATTGACTCAGTCTTTCATAGCCCTTGATTACCCCTGTTGGTGAGGATGGTCCTGCAGGGGAGGAGTTATTGGATAAAAGGGAAGGTTAAAACTCAAAGGCTTTAGGAATCAGTCCAGAACAGGATTGTAAGCGTGCCCTGAGCTCAGTGCAGGTGGATGAGGAGCTTGATGCGCAGGGTGTCTCCCATTTCCCCTTGTAGGTAGTCACTGTCGTGCTGCTCCTCCAGCTGGTGTAGTCTTCGGGGCCCAAACAGCCGCAGGCTGGCGATCTCTAGCCAGTAGGATCCTGCTGGAGGCGGCCTCTTGCCAAGCCGGAGCACACTCTTTCCGTCGCGTCGTTCCAGCAGGCGGAAGTGTTCATTAGTGTTGCCGTGAGTGATGACATAGCGTACATGGTGCTCCAGGGGCTGCAGGGCCGGCAGAAACTCTAGCAGAGGCTCCTTGTTGTGCAGCGAGGACAGAGAAAGGTTCATGGGGATGGAGGCCCGGGTGTCTATGCTGGCCATGCTCACTGCTGGTTCCTATAGCGAGGAAAGGGACAGAAGGGATGAGATGAAACACGAGGTAGCAGAAGATACAGACCTCAACAACTGATTTTATATAAATCCGAGCACACTTATTGTGAATTGTCATACCCAATGCGACAAGCACCGAGAAGCAGTTTGTCGACACAGTTACCTGGTTGAGCTGATTTTCGTCAGCATTGCGTTTGTGTCGTCCGTTCTTTCCTCCTCCGTTGATCTTACACTCATAGCAGGCCTCAGGAGACAGACTATCATCTTGATCGCCCTCCTCAAACTGGGCCGGGAAGCCTGAGCCTGTCATACAGTGACTGGATGGAAACGACAAGAGAGTTTAGCATGTTGATTAAGAGGGATGGAAGTTTATTTCAAATTCAGGAGCAAAACTCTCAGCACATGAAACATGGTAAAATGTTTTCTTGGTGGTGCCACCAGGAATTACTCAAAAATATTTTCAGTGACACCAGTATTTACTCTAGAAATACCAGTTGTTTGCAATGATCTGTTTAATGGCTGTTCCCTCACCCCTGTCCGGCTCTGTAGAAACCTCCAGGACAGCCACACAGGTAGCCTCCGTCGGTATTGGAGCAGCCGTAGATACAGGGGTTGGCGCTCTTGCTGCATTCATTCACATCTTGGCAGCCACCAGCGCCCTGCTCAAAGTCAAAGCCAGAGGGACACACACACTTGAAGCTGCCCAGCGTGTTGTAGCAGGAGGCAGAGCCACACACTGTTGATGCCTGACACTCATTTTCATCTGTGGAGGAAAAGACAAAAAAAAGCGCAGAGAGCGTGTTAGGATACAGTACATATCTGGTGACATTTCTTTTGGATGTTGATGATGATAATTCAACATTACTGCCTATATCATCATGAGATGATCATCTTTAGAACATTCTTACTTCAAAATGTTAACAGAAACATGCTTTCAAATTACTCCTGAAACAAATGCTTTAGTATAATTCTGTCCGGTTTCATGTTGTTCTGCACAGTACTTCAGAGGATTCATTTATACAAATGATTGCAAATAGTAATATAGTAACATGAAATGACCAGGAACGAATATAGAAATCTATAAAACAGTAGACATGTATAGCTATTTTATTGTCAAAATGAAATCAGATCAATCAAGAAAGTATATGTATTATTCCTATGTATTTTCTTATATGTATTAAGAAAATACATGTATTAAACTATAAATATTTTAATCTATAGCATATTAAATTATACTGTAGATTAACAAATTGTTGCAGCTTTAAGATACTTCAACCTTAATAAATCCCCCAGGTCCTCTTTACTACTGTGTACTGGTGCCTTTGTTGTTCATTACTGTCAACATGACAAACTCGCAGACTGAGTCGATAACTCACCCACACACTGGTTCCACTGGTAGTGCTGCACGTAGCCCTGAGGACAGCCGCAACGGAAACCTCCCATCATGTTCTGACAGCCGTGCTGACAGCGATGGTTACTGCCACACTCGTCCACATCTGTGGAACACGGAAATGATGAGTTTTAATTGCAAATTGGTTTCAAATTGGTGCAACCACTATTTGCTACCACCTTTGATCACAAACGCGTCGGCAGAACTTCATCCATGTTCCCGTGATTTTGGAATTGAAAAGGCCCCTGTGTGAGAGACCTTCTTCTCACTAAATGTAAAGGTTTCTGTGTCTGCTCACCCTCACACTCCGCTCCTGTGTTGTCCAAGGAGAAACCTTTGGTGCATTCACAGTTGAAGCTACCAGGCGTGTTGACACAAGAGGCCCGGGAACCACACGCACTGTTCTGACCGGAGCACTCATTGTTGTCTGCAAAGAGAGGAGAAATGGATTTGATTTTAATTAAAGATGCATTTTTTTGTTTTTCTTGTTCTTCCTTGATAAAAAGTGTTTTGTCTGTGCGGGGTAGCACTGATGTCCTCCTGTCTTGTACTCACCGATGCAGGCAGTCTGGTGCTGTGTGAAGCCGGGGGGACACTTGCAGGTGAAGCCTCCAATGGTGTTGACACAGAGGAACTGGCAGTTATGCTGCTTGGACGAACATTCATCCAGATCTAAGAGGGAAAGAAGAAAGCACTTAACGTCCACCAGATTACATAGAGGGATGGACACTCAAAGACATAAAGCTTGTTAATATAGAATTATATGAGAACAATATTTCATTTGTAACATTAATTAATTAAGAGTCCACCTACCTTTGCAAGTCTTTCCATCTGGCTGGAGGCTGTATCCTCTGGGGCAGGAGCAGAGGTAGCTGCCCTCTGTGTTTTTACACAGGAAGTTACAAGGCTTTGGAGACAGAGCGCACTCATCCATATCTGGAGTATGCAGAGAGGGAAAAACCAGACAGCTGTTCAGTATAGATAAAACTGAATGCCTTTCAAACCAAACTGTCTGGTAACAAGAGAGAGTATTAGCAGGACAGAGATCAGCCATACCGACACAGGAGGTTCCAGTGAAGTCGGTTTTGTAGCCCACATTACAGTGACAGCGGAAGGATCCGATGGTGTTGATGCACTGACCGTTCCGACACAGATCTGGCATCACCTGGCACTCGTTGATGTCTGGAAGTAAGGAGGCATTTTAGAAAGTGATCTGGATTAGTCAGGTACTCTTGCTGCCAAACAAATAATTCAACAAAACCAGCACAAGCCGGTGTCATTAAGTTTCTTTATGACAGTGTGACAGCATTGAACTTGATGTACCTCAACCTGCTTGGTTTCCTTCCCAAATTTATATTTCAATGCTGTTTATTTTTTATTGTTTTTACTTTAAAAGATTGTGGTAATTAAATTGAATATAAATTCAGCGCGCTACTCACCTCTACCGTCTGTGGTGTAGCCAGGTCCAAGTGGGCACATCTTCTTGTACTGTACGGTGCCAGGCAGCGGGCAGAGCTCACACTGTGACCCCCAGCCTCGGCCCATGTTGCAGCAGCACTCAGACTTGGTCACACTGTTCCTGTTGGTGGATGACTGCTGGCACATAGTCTGCAGAACCTCTGTGTAACAGTAGCCCTTACGGTTGTCTGAAGGAAAGAATAACAGGACACGAGGAGTGTTCGCGGTTAGGGGTGGAAGAAAAAAAAGATGTATCGGTTGCTAAACTTCACAATTGAGGTTGTGACACCTTCACCCTAACAGTGTTAGACAACATGTTGTTCAGCAGTTGTGATCTTACCAATACATTCAGTTCCAGTGGAGCTCGACTCGAAGCCGTCGTTGCACTCGCAGCGGTAGCTTCCCACTGTGTTGACACAGCGTCCGTTCTGGCAGATGCCAGGTTTGGCGCGGCACTCGTTCAGGTCTGCCAGTGTACAGACGGGAGGACGGGAGGATGAGGAGAGCGAAGAGGACTGATAACCTCACACATTGGCAGAAACATTTTTTACTCACCCATACATCCCTCTCCATCCGGTCTGTGCTGCATGCCAGGAGGGCAGATACACATGAAGGTACCGATCAGGTTCTTGCAGGTCATACCCTTGGAGTCACAGTCATCCAGACCCTCAGAGCACTCGTCCTGGTCTGGTGAGGGACAATTACAAGTAAGACCACAACAGTCAGCTAAAATGAAAACTATATCCTGTTTCAGTGGTGTCAAAGAATTAAGGAGTCGGCAGGAGTCAAGCAGCTAAAAGTGACACATTGCAGAAATGAAATCTGCGGTTCTCTCTTACCTCGGCACATGCGTTGGTCATCTCGCAGCACGTAGCCAGCAGGACACATACACTCGTAGGAACCAAAGGTGTTAACACACCGGAACGCACACAGCAGAGGATTCTGGGAGCACTCATTGATGTCTGGAGTCAAGAAGAGAGACAGCTTCTTTTAATTCACTATCATTTTACCTGTGCCACTGTGCTACTGAGTAAGTGACTGACCTTCACAGGTCATCATGGCTCCGGGTTCGAAGCCCTCCTGGCACGAACACTCGAAACCTCCCACCACATTGGTGCAGGTTCCATTTCCACACGGGTTTCCTATTGAGCACTCGTCAGTGTCTGGAGAAGAGCGGGGTATAGATAGAGCAGGCAATTAAAACCAATGACACACTTTTACTGTACCTGAGACTTTAAAAGCACTCATTAGCAGCTTCAATGTTAGTCCAAAAATAGATCAGGCTCTAATGCAGGAAAAGGCTGCTACTGGTGATAAAGAATAACACCACGCTGATTTTAATTATATATTCTGAGACACAGGAATAAAGTTCCGAAAAAAAAGTCCTGCAAGCGGCAGTCATTGATTTGATGTCTACTCCATTGCGGCTGTTTCAGTATGAATTCTCAAAACACTCAGTTTGTCTTCTATGATTCCAATGTTGCAGATTGTTAACTTTAACATCAGAAATCATCTCACCAACACAGTTGACTCCGGTGTAGTCCAGGTTGTATCCGAAGGGGCATTCACAGCGGAACGAACCATCTGTATTGATGCACATACCATTCTGGCAGATTCCTGGGTTTTCCAGACATTCATTCATATCTGAAGAAAGCAGAAGAAAATGTGCATATTTTTAAAATATATAAAAGATGTCCACAATTGGCCACTAAATTCGAGAGAGTTGATGTACGTTTCAGCCCTCACCTTCACGAGCATCTCCCGGTCCAGGCAGGGCTCCGAGGCCGAAGGGACACAGAGTGTCAAAAGCAGCTGGAAACACAACAAAAAAAAGATCAGCTTTATTATTTTTTACAAATGTCTTTGTGTGCATCTGATGTCTTCATTAAAGCTCTGTGTGCATGTGTGTCTATGTTACACACCCTCGCTCTCCCGAGGGCACAGCTCACAGGGAAGTCCCCAGCCCTCTCCAGGCATCAGGCTGCAGCAGCACTTGGCCTTGGTGGTGTTCAAAGCTTTGGGGACGGAGCATTTTCCTGCCTCGAATTTGGTGAAACAGAAGCTCTCTCTGGTATCTGCCGTAGGAAAAATGATGGACAGTAATTGGTCAAGTATTCATGGGACACACAAAGACAAAAAACCTCCTCCACCACCTTAGTAAAGGAGATAAAATTTGTCACATTAGCATATTCATTCAAGATGTTAACTAACAGCTTCTCTCACCGTAGCAGCGCCGTTTGTTGTCAGAGAGTACGAAGCCCGCCTGGCAGGTGCACTGGAAGCTACCAGGGGTGTTGGTGCAGGTGCCAAACTGACAGATGTTAGGCTCCACCTCACACTCGTTGATATCTGGAACGTAAAATAAGTAAGGGAGGTTGGGAAATTGTGTTGCTGTATTTGTGAGAGTGTGTTAGAGCAGATGGCTCAGTGTATGTGTATTGAGTATGAGTGGAGAATTTAGTCTGGACTGAAGCTTGTCTATTTGTGTGTGTGTGTGTGTGTGTGTGTGTGTGTGTGTGTGTGTGTGTGTGTGTGTGCGTGTGTGTCTTACCTATACACTGGTCATTCTGCACCTCATAGCCAGGTGGGCAGATACATCTGAAAGATCCGTCCAGATTCTGACAAGTTCCCGGAGAGCAAGTGCCGGGCAGACTCTGGCACTCATTGATATCTGGGAAAAATGGCACAATGTACAAATCAGAGAATGTGAGGTTTATGTCTGTGTATGTCAGACAAACTGTAGTGTATGAAAGTCAATCAATACCCCATGATGCCACCCGACTTACCAACGCAGTTTTTCCCATCCGGAGTATTCTCATAACCCTCATGGCAGAGACACTGGAAGGAGCCCAGTCCATTGATACACTGTCCGTTCCTGCACACCTGGCCCTGGAGGGCACTGCACTCATCTACGTCTGTAAGAGGATAAGGACTCTCTAAACATTCCTCTGATTTTTGATATCCATTGACAAACACAACCAGCAACATCAAGAGCTTCTGAAATAAATGTATTGTGTGAAATGTTCTTTGTTACACAGGAAAAGTCAAAACTGATATATTGTCTACATTTTATGTCATGCCCAAATTATATACTGCTACAGGAAAGGGCAGCATGTTCTTAATGGAATTTAGAGGTGTAATCTTTAACAATATGACACTTGCATCAAGACTTTGACACTGACTGCTGTTGTTGACCTTTGTAGAGCAGAACAGTAAATGATCCATACCCATGCAGTCGTTGTTGTGTGTGAGCTCGAAGCCGATGAAGCAGAGGCAGTTGTAGGATCCCACTGTGTTTTTACAGGTACCGTTACCACATGGCTGTCTGTCACACTCATCGATGTCTAAAATACACACAGAAGGAAACAACATTTTGACTTACTATGCAGGATTATATGCAACACACCGCTGTGTTGTATTTGTGTATTTTGAGGTTGAGCTTCTCACCCATGCACATGGTCTGGTCAGCAGTAGCCTTGAAGCCGTTGTGGCAGAGACAGCGATAGCTTCCCTGTGTGTCAATACACTCTCCATGGCTACACACATTAGGGATTTCCTGGCACTCATTACGGTCTGAACAAGAAACAAATTATTATAAAAATTTAAAAAGTTGACATATATTGTAAATATCATAAAATGTTGAAAATGCCCATTATGATTTCTCAGAGCGCAATGTGATGTATTGAAATAGCTTGATAAAAGATACTAAATTCAACAACAAATTCTAACAATTGAAAAACTGGTTCCATCATCTTTTCTTTGATTGATTTGGTTTTCATAACAACTGATACATTTTCTGTTAATCGACTATTTCTTGCAGCACCACGTTATGTTTTGATTTGATGTATAACACCTTTCGTGTGTGTTGTATCTTATTTATAATGTGTTTTGTTTTGTTCTATTCCATTTGTGTCAGCATTGAACTTCTCGTTTTTTTTGCTTTGTGAATATTCGGACACGTGTTATGTGTAAGTTGTTTGTGACAGAATAAAACCAAAACCAGGCATAACCTGATGTTGTGTGTAATCAAAAGCTGGTTTAACTTAACATTACTCAGCAGATTTTCCACTGCCCCGTAAAGGCAAATCATGGTAATTTCACCTCAACAAGGGATGTCCATGTTTTACATTTTCCTCACATCACCAACACAATCGACCCAACTCTGGCATCTTAAGATAGGAAACCTCAGTAAGGCCTGTCAGGCAGGCTGCACTCACCCAAACAGGCCCCACTAGGGGACAGTTTGAAGCCCGGTGAGCACTCGCAGCGGTAGCTGCCTGGAATGTTGATACAGTTGGCGTTTCGTTGGCACAGGTTGTCCCCGCTGTTACACTCATCAATATCTATGCAGGGGGAAGAAAAAGAGAAACAGCGAACATCAATCACAGGCTCCATAACTGTCTGTTCAAAGCAGGCAGTCAGCTTGTGGACAGCAGGAGAGAAAACACAACAGCTCCTTTTTAGCTCTGGTGCAGTTCGGACGCTGGTCAGTCGCTGGCAGGTTCTGGTCTGGATGATTGAAGGTCCAGACAGGTGCTCTCTTTCAGAGCCACTATACTTGTCTTTACAAGGGCATAACTCTGTGGGAAAAGGCAGCATTAACTCCACTGAGTGGACTGCTTGTAAAAGTGCCTCTCGGCCAGTGATTGAGTGTAACCTGTATTTATGTGTGTGTCGGGTGTGTTGGCGTGATTTTGTCCCAGAAGTAAGTATATACTCTATTACTGTATAACTAAGGCATCAGTATGCAATGATTCAGCAACAGGGTCAAAAGAGGAGATACACTGTGGGGAGGTAAAAGTGTGTGCTTACTTTTATGTGTGTAAAGAGTAAACAAAATAAGCAAAAGAACACAAAATCTATGTAACACCACCATGTGCTCATCGTCTCATAATAGGCGGGCGTGGTTTTCCAATCACAGATAGTTGCCGTTATCTTCTCTTGCAACAAACACAGTAAGAGAAACAAAAAGGAAGAGAGTTTTACCTTCACAGATGAGCAGTATGTTGTTGTAACTGAAGCCCATAGGACATTCACAGCGGAAGCTCCCGATCTGATTGATACACACTCCACTGGCACAGATACCAGGGATCTCCCTGCACTCATCAATATCTGTACAAAACAACACCACAGAATGTCATTATGCAAAGTGTACCTTGTTACAGCAGCACTTTTGCACTGTAGCCCTTTTGACCTTACCGATCGGCTTGCCAGTGTGGATGTCGATGATGAAGCCAGGAGCCGGGTTACCGCACAGTAACTGGTACTCATCTGAAACAGACAGGACAGGAGACGCTCAGTGACAGTAATGAAAATGCACTCATAAGGCAACGTTTTCGGTTGTTTCAGAATATGCCTCTCTGGTGTTTCTTGAGACTCACTGGTAGCAGGAGTTGGACAGGCCTCACACGGCTTGTTCCAGGCTTTTCCCACGTTGTAGGCACAGCAGCACATCTTCTTGGTCATGTTGAAGGACAGCTCGTTCTCACATGTGTCATTGTAGCTACGGTAACACACACTCTTCCTCATGTCTGCATTACAAAGAGGAAGACATGGCCTTTAAATCCAAAAGCTGAGAGCCAGCATTTAGAAATGTTTTTCCTTTTCAAACGGTGAATGATTTTTGAAGTTTAAGACATGATGACTATTTTCTTTGTAGGTCTTTCCCACTCACCCATACAGTTGTTTCCTCCATTGACCTGCATGTACTCAGGGGGACACACACAGGTGTAGTTGCCCAGAGTGTTGTAGCAGGTACCAGGTCCACAGATCCCGATGTGGGTTGTGCACTCATCGATATCTGTATGTAAAGATATGATAACGGATAATCGAAGAAAATGTGAGGAGAGAGCAGGTTGTTAATTTTCAATAAACTAATTCAGTGTGATTTCTCTTCCAGCTCTTACCCTCACAGATGCGAGTCTCCTCGTTGAGATAGTAGCCTGCTGGGCACTCACACTGGAAGCTACCAAAGGTGTTAATACAGTTGCCACCCTGGCAGAGACCTGGCAGCTCCTGGCACTCATCAATATCTAGAGAATAATTTAAAGTGTTAGTTGATTCTAAAAATATAAGACAACATTTAGTGTTTTGCAATGGCGGTTGCCATTGTTCATTCAAAAAAACACTTAAAAACAGAGAAAGCTGGATGATTTACCTTCCAGGATAACAGTGATGGGGTTGGGTCTGAATCCCTCTCCTCCTGGACAAAGAGTCTTGTATTCCGCTACAGACAAGACACACAGCAAGTTAGTGTGACTCTCCATTTCAGAGTCAAAAAAAAGTCTGAATAAATAACTTTAGCTCAGACAAATGGGAGAAACTGCGACATGTGAATTTGCAGTAAATAAAGGTGATTGATCAGTCGAGGTCCTGTGGTACATACTGGAGTTGGGGGCAGGGCACAGTTCACAGGGGTTTCCCCAGGCTCCTCCCAGGGAGCAGCAACAGGAAGCTCGGGTCACGCCCACGCCGATCTCCGCACTGCAGGAGATTCCTCCATCGCCACGATCAAGAGTGTCCAGGAAGCAGTTGCCCACACGGGTATCTAAGAGAGACAAATATACTTATCAATACATGGGAGCCTCACTTTCATGTGTCAGGAATGTAATTGCTGTGCCTACGTTGTAGAATTGTGATAGAATCTGAATTGTAAGTTGCTTTGGATAAAAGCGTCTGCTAAATGACTGTAATGTAATGTAATGTAATGTAATGTAATGTCATAAAGAGTGGTTAGGCCAGCTTTAAGTGTGACTCACCCACGCAGCCCACTCCTGTGGGGTTGAGCTCAAAGTCAGCTGGGCAGTTACACAGGTAGCTCCCTGGAGTGTTCACACACAGCCCGTTGATGCAGTTCACGGGGTCCGCACACTCGTTGATGTCTGCAGCACACACACAAGATCAGCAACACACACCAGATAACAGACACCTTTCTGAAATGTATCAACCTATACGTTTATACGCTGCTGTAAGTGGAGCAAACAAATACTACTTTTAAAGATTTCAAATCTTGCTTATGTCCCAAACTAACAGAGGGATGATTTAAAGGCGATCTGTACAAAGACTGAGAAATGAAGGGAATAAACACACTTTGGTCTTTGCATATGTCGGATATCTTTCATCAAAGATTCTTGGTAGTAGAAATGGTAATACGATGCATGAATGAAGGCTGTTAATGTCAAACTCAGCCAAGCTAATTGAGTCTGTCCTATGTCTGAACTAAGTGATTTAAGCGCGAAAGTTACAGAAGTGCAACACTAACCAGTGCAGTTTCCTCCGCTGCGGTCCAGTTCGTAACCATCATCACACACACAGCGGAACATCCCTGGAAGGTTCTGGCACGATCCAAACACACAGATGTTTTGGAAATTACACTCATCGATGTCTGTGGCAAAGGCGACACAGAGAGGAGAAATGTTAGTTACACTACGTGAATAAAAAAAAAGAATAGCAAAGAGAATAAAATGTGTCAGAATGAGTGGAGCACCTTGACAGGCCTTGCTGTCTTCTGTAGGAGTGAAGCCCATCTCGCACTCGCAGCGGTAGCCACCTGGAGCATTCAGACACTGTCCGTTCTCACACAGGTTCACGTTGTCTGCACACTCATCCATGTCTGAAACAGAGCAGACAAGTGCATATTAAACTTTGTGTGCATGGAGCTCACTGGCCACACACAGTGGCAAGTATTCAATTATGATTGATTAGGAACGATTCAGCAGTCTTACCAGAGCAGGAAAATCCATCTCCATTGAAGCCCTCCTTGCATGTACACCTGTAGGATCCCGGTGTGTTGACACAGACTGCATTGGGGTTGCAGTTGTGGTCCTCTAGAGAGCACTCGTCCTGATCTGCAGGAAGAGAGAGAAAAGTAAACTTGATAGCAGATCTCAATCAAAGCAGGCAGAAAAATCTAATATTCTTGGGTACAGAAGATCATTTTGTTCCTTTATTTTGTAATATAAAACTATCTGGTCTGAATATGTACTCACCCACACACGTGATGCCGTCTCCCACCCAGCCGTCTCGACAGCGACATTTGAAGCTTCCAGGCATGTTGATGCAGGCAGCATGCATGTCGCAGTTATGAGCCCCGATCTCACATTCATCAACATCTGGAGAGGTACAGAGATCCATTAGCCAATACTTTTAGCAGGCAGTAACACACATTTCCCTTTAAACATTAACAAAATGACAAAAACAAATTTAGCTTTTTTGATTAGCAGATAGTTTTTAGTTCTATTTGTAGTGAGTCAATAATTAACTAACATTTAAAAAAAATTCTAGACCTGGAACTAGTGTATGCATGGGTGAACTGTCTCAACACTCGTCTGAGATTAGGACACAGAGAGGCCCAAACCTCTCAGCCCCTGATGTTTGTGTGTATGAATGATTGTGTGTGTGTGTGTGTGTGTGTGTGTGTGTGTGTGTGTGTGTGTGTGTGTGTGTGTGTGTGTGTGTGTGTGTGTGTGTGTGTGTGTGTGTGTGTGTGTGTGTGTGTGTGTGTGTGTGTGTGTGTGTGTGTGTGTGTGTGTGTACCTGTGCAGCCAGTGGATCCCTTCTTGACAAAGTATCCCAGCTGACAGTGGCAGATGAAGGAGCCTTTGGTGTTCTCGCAGTCGCCGTGGAGACAGATGTTTGGGTTCAAGTCACACTCGTTCACATCTGGGCAGACAGGGATGGACAGACGCAGATAATATGTGAATGTTCTGGCCTTCAGAGATTAGAGTGACCGATAATCAGTCTGACAGAGGAAGTCCCATAGATCGGCTCAGAGGAACTGAATGCATAAATGAATGTGGCGGACAGAAAAGTTACAAGTTACATTCATATTCTAAGTTTTGCTTTTCCTCTCACCGATACACGTCCTCATGTCCATAGAGGCCATGAAGCCATCGTAACATAGACAGCGGTATTCCCCGGGAATGTTGGTGCACTGGCCTCCGTCACAGATGTCTGGAGTTTCCTCACACTCATCAATATCTAATAGAAACAGCAGACAATACATTTCAACGGGATACAGGTGTTTCTTTCATGGGATACCTATGGGATGTGATGGAAACTATCACATTATGACATTGGTGCATCTCTTCATAGTTTTAGTTTCTGATAAAAAATTGTTCATTTGAATACAGGTAAACCGAATATATCCTGTGTTTGATTACCTGCGCAGGTCCTTAGGTCAGGCATAAGAGCGTAGCCCTCACTACAGCTGCACTCATAGCTGCCCTCTGAGTTGGTACAGTGCGTCTCACAGCCTCCGTTCATAATGGTGCATTCATCAATATCTGCAAAGAAGGTCCCCGGTTACGATTTGCATCTGGGTCTCATTAGATAAGAAGGTAAAGTACACAAACAGATAATCCCCTTGTTAGTTCGTTCCACTCACCAACGCAGCCCTGTCGGTCTGGTGTGGCCTGGTAACCGGTGTCACAGGAGCACTGGTAGGTTCCCGGCATGTTGACACACTGGCCGTGCTTGCACAAGTTGTCACTTAGCTGACACTCGTTCACATCTGGCAGGACAAGCAAACAAGTTAGGCAGTATATACAATCTTGTGTATTGTACTTTAGGGTAATAATGAATAATAGATATAACATAAGTTTATAGAAATTAAAAGATGCAGAGGAGAAAAGTTTGACTCTGTGAAGCATAGCAGTTGGTGACTGACTTCAAGCACGCTAGCTCTTAAAATAGATTTGGCATAAAGTATGATAAATAACACCATGTGAGCCTGTGTGTGTGTGTGTGTGTGTGTGTGTGTGTGCATTATGACGTATGATCCACCTTCACAGGCAGATCCATCGTTGCTGAGCGAGTGTCCGGGAGGACATTCACACTCATAACTCCCTTCTGTGTTCAGGCAGGTTCCTCCACGACACAACAGGGGATTTCTCTCACACTCATCAATGTCTGTCAGCAGAGAGGAAGACAGGGAAGGTGGGATGAAGAGGGAAGAAGGAGAAAGAGGAGATATGGAAGTAATGGAAAGATCAGGTGATCTGCCAAACTGGACTGTACTTTCAAACTATGGACATGAATTCAAACAGGGTGTATCATTTGAAATTGTGTATTTATGAGTGTAAACTTGTTCCCAACTCACCCATGCAGTTCTTCATCATCATGAAGCCGCTTTCGTAGCCTTCGAAACATTCACACTCAAAGCTTCCAGGTGTGTTGACACAAGTACCGTGACCACACAAGTCCGGGGAGATGCGGCACTCGTCGATGTCTGAAACACAAAGACATTAAAAACAGAAACACTCACTAACTGCTCACTAATCGTGACAAAAATGTTTCATTTAGTTTGAATCATTTTGACTCGTTTTCTCGTACCTGTGCAGTTCCTCTCTTCTGCTGTCAGAGCGAAGCCGCTGTTGCAGCGACACTTGAAACTGCCGATGGTGTTCCGGCAAGTTCCATGAGTACACAAGCCCTGGAACACCTTACACTCATTTACATCTGGAGAGGAAGACATAAAGTTAAAATGGCCACGCCTACAAAAAAAAAAAAACTAATTTGGTCAAAATGATACGATTTACTAGATAAATATTTAAGTACATAAGTATGAACATTACAGATTAGATTTTTCGGACATGTTTTCCACTTTGATTATTGGGTTCTACCAACAAATGTACACACTCATGGTGTCACAAAATCCTTTGGATGAGAGTTGAGAATTCTTGTTACCTTTGTAGAACGGCCTGCCGGTCAGAATTTCTCCTCTGTTGGCGAAGCCGGGCCCTCTGGGACAGATGGCTCTGTAGTCTGTGGTGGCTGGTTTGGGACACTCCTCACAGTCGATGCCCCAGGCAGAACCCACTGAACAGCAGCACATGTCCACGCGGTATCTCCCTGGCAGCGGCTCGCCACACTCATCCTCGTGCCACTTCATGTAGCACTGCTCACTACGTGTATCTGGAAAAGTTTGTGATAACAATCAAAGATAAAGTCACCTCTCATTCTAAGTTTTGTCCCAATAGTTCAGTGACATGATAGTCTCTGGAAAGAACGGTTTCATTGGAGGTGATGTCTTTGTTGTGCTGTGCAGTCCTCTTACCCACACATGTGCGTCCAGTACTGTCCGAGGTGAGACCCTCAGCGCACTCGCAGAGGAACGAGCCCTGGGTGTTCACACAGCGGCCATTTGTGCACACTCCGGGGAACACCTCACACTCATTAATGTCTAAAGGGAGCAGGACATTTTATGAACCGTAATTACAAGGTGAAACAGACATTTCTTTTTTTTTTAAAGATATCTACAGGGAGAACATTAAGGCACATTACAAGGACAGAAACATGATTTCATAGGCGGCGATGTTGGATGAAAGGAGCACTGCAGGTTTGTCACCATTCATCAAATTATCACATTTTCTTACCTTCACAGACGACACCCTTCATACGAGCAAACCCTCGAGAGCAGGCAGTGTCTGAGGGGACATGACAACATGAAGAGATGTAATAATGACATTATCTATATGAGAGCATGTAGAGTATGTATGCCTACATTGGTTTGCCACCATATTAAGGAGGTATTGGCCTTTAATCCAAATTTGGTACTTCCTTATTGACCAATGCAGCCAAAAAACGTGTAAAACCTTCAATATCATTTAATTTGGTCTTTTGTTCTTTTGATTATGTATTAATAATGTACTTATTATAATGTGTACAATTGTAACCACTCTTCAATGTCAATTTGAAACAGTGATCTAAATGCCATTTTAGAGTTTTATCAACAAATCTTATGTCTTAATTCTGGACGACTGAAACCGTGTCAAGTTTTTCTTCAAATGGTCAGAACATCAAAAACTGGCAGGAAAACTGAGCGGCATCCTTGTGTGAGAACTGACCGATCTCGCAGGGTTCACAGGGGCTGCCCCAGGCGGCTCCCAGTGTGGAGCAGCACTCAGACTTCAGCGTGGCTCCGTTGATGTTGACCTCGCAGCGGTTGTCTTGTATCGTCAGCCAACATGTGCTCTTCATGCTGTCTGTGGAGCCGAAGTTACAACAGAGAAGACTTGATTATAGGAACCTTGTGGGGTTTCCTTGTAAACACAGTTAACATTCCGCGTTAACCGTGTCCATTACCCTCCAGGCCGGGCAGTTCCATCTTCACAAAACATTTGCAAAGTATTTTCCACATGCGTGTGCTAGTAGACCACGAGATACTAACAACACAGTTATGTGCTCATGAAAACATAACTCCACACAGCAACACGAGTGGTCAGAATGTCAAGATCTCCACACTGTACCTTTAACTATGGCAACAAAATACTCCACAAACACAATCAAAATGTCACCTTTAACTTTCCTCACTGCCATAAAACGTATGTCTTTGCCTACACGCTGAGCTGAGTAAAGTAAAGCCCATGCGTCATGACATTTAATCCTTTGCCTTTCCATTACTAATGAACTGAAAGAGTGTACAGTCATAAGAGTGACACCTTTTCCGAGACCACCCAAACACAAAACCACAATTTGCTCTCACTTTTTTCTCCCTGCTGAGTGATGGGCTCTAAAACAGAAACAGAAATGAACCAAACCAGAGGAATTTGTAGATCTTTGACGGAGCCAGCTCATACAATATGCATTAGTGTATTTATTTAATGACTCATTCTCCCTTCCAAAAACATCTGTATTCTGTATTTGCATGTAGCTTTCTCAGAATGATTTCCCAAAAGTACACAACCTCCAAACAAGTGGAATATTTAACCTCAGCAGAGATGTCATTTTGAGTCTGCGGCGGATCTCTGTGAAGCAAAGCAATCTCCATGCGAACCAAGGCCATGCATACAAGCATTTTTCTAATAAATTACGTGTGTGCCATTTTGCCCAACATCTGAGGATGATAATGTATATGGATGGCTCCTGGAGACCTGAACAGCCTCAGTGTTTTGTTTACAAAAGGGGAGAGTAAACCTCGATTAGAAAGATTACAGAAAGACTCCAGCACCAATTATTTCCGGTTGACATTCTCAGTGTGTTATAATTATCTTAAGCAGTTTCTGGGACCCTGCCGTGCTGCTGTAATGTGCGTCGGGCACTTGGGAGGACGGATGTCTTACCCACGCAGATGGTGTTGGTGGAGTCCAGCTTGCTGCCGTGGGTGCACTCGCAGTTGAAGGACCCGGCCACGTTGCGACACGCTCCATTGATGCACGGGCTGGAATCGCATTCGTTGATGTCTGAAACATGTGCAAACACACACTTGAGGTCGAGGCTGAGAGGCCGATTCAAATGGATCATTATCCTCATTTGGCAGGTACAAACAGTGTGTGTGACTTTTTTCCATGAGGGACATGTTTACTGGAAACTAAATGCAACACATCTGGTAATAATGTCACCTCGTACTGACACTTGAGTGTGTTTGTGAGTCAGACAGAAGGTGTCCGTGTGAGAGCTCACCTTCGCAGGTCTCTGAGTTGGGTTTGAAGACATATCCTTTAGGACAGGAGCAGGTGTAGGAGCCGGGAGTGTTTCTGCAGAGGCCGTTGTCACAAAGCAGACGGTTCACGAGGCACTCATTGATATCTGAAGGGAGGCAGGAGAAGGCAATGGTTTGAAAATAGAGGACTTAGATAGAAGTTTTAAGACATTTCTAATTGAAGGGCTATCATTCAAAATCTACAGTATTGTCCTCTTCTTTCCTTGTGCTGCTGTGTCTTAACAGTAATTACCTGTATAACTTGTGGCCACAGTGGCCTCTATAAAGAGAATAGTACATAGTTTTATTTCATAAAAAAAATCTTCTCCACTCTGACTCACCAACACAGTTTTTGCCACTGGTGTCAGACTCGTAACCGATATTACAGATGCAGCGGTAGCTTCCTCTCAGGTTCTCACATATGCCGTTCTGACAGATGTCTGGGTCCAGGGCACACTCATTGATGTCTAAGAGAGGACAATATGTAGATTAGTACTGATTAGAGTGTTTCTAAACAGCACCGTCGGAACATTCACACTCATGAACAATATACTCACCTCTGCCATCAGCTGTAATGCCAATACCACTGCTGCAAACAGCCTGGAACTCAGCTGAAAGAAACATCAGATGAGCCGGATTGCATTTTTCTCTTTTTTGTTTTACAAAACGAACCAAATTTTTTGAGAATGGAAATGAACAGTATGAAGCAAATGAAAGATTGTACCTGAGTTTCTTGAGGGGCATGGTTGGCAAGGCTCTCCAAAGCCATGTTCAGCATTGGCACAGCAACACTCAGACTTGGTCACTGCACCAGGGAACGGCCGCGAACATGTGCCCATCTTTATGGCGCCGTAGCAAGTGGTCCTCATGTGCGTGTCCACACACACTCTCCCATCTACATCGATAGCCAGGCCTGGAGGGCACTCACAGCGGAAGTTGCCCTCAGAGTTGATGCAGCGTCCGTTCATACAAATGCCAGGAGTTAGACACTCATCGATGTCTGATGGAGAGAGAGAGCACATAATGTATCCATCACATGTCGGCTTCAGTTTATGAGCTAAGGTGTGTACAGAATGGGCTAAATCTATAAGAAAACTGAAGGAGAAATCACCACTAAATATGCAAAGGACATGAGTTTCCTTTAAAAATAAATCTATTGGTGATTTATTTTATCATTCTGGATACTTAACAAATAGTAACTACAAGGAATTGTCTATAAAATTAAAATTCGGCCATCTTGGATTATGCAAGTCACTGTTTTTTTAGGAAAACATTTTCACTAATCTCATAGCTAATTTGTGAGCAACTAAATTAAGCAATTAAATAGTCCTATTAGTACAACTCTGCTCTGTCTAAAATACGGAAACATGCAACATGCAGTTGTAAAAAACAAGCACAGAGAGCTTGATGAGGAATCAGGTCATGGAGAGTTAGCAATAACTAGATTGATACGTGTTGTATTTGGGATACTGTGCTGTTGGTGTTACGGTGTGACTTCAATAGACTGGCAGCTACTCTTGATACGTTCTACTCAAAAGAGACTCACACCTTCATCCATCTATCTATTTGTGGACTTTCTGGATTGATTCAAAGAGTCAGACATAAGTGTTCACGAATTGGTTTAAAAAGGGATCTGAAGGATTTCAAAGAACACCACATCTGTCTACACAGCAGGCTGTTTGGCCCAAGACTTGAGGTCTGTGTTTGTATTAATAAATAATTCATACCGGTGCAGTAGCGTCCGTTAGGTGCTAAAGCAAAGCCGGGCTTGCAGATACACTTGAAGCTGCCATCTTCATTGATACACATGCCATTGTGACACATGTTGGTGGTGGCGCACTCGTCGTGATCTGGAGGGAAACAGGAGGACAAAGTCAGGTCAAGTGTGTAAAAAGTGAGAGTTCGTGTGAAGGTCAACCTGTGTTGTCTCCTTACCAATGCAGTTCTTTCCATCAGCAGTGACCTCGAAGCCAGCATTGCAAATACACTGAAAGCTTCCCTCTGTGTTGACACAGCGGCCGTTGCGACACATCACACCATTCATAATGCACTCATCAATATCTAAAGAGAGGGGGAAGAGGGAGGAAGGATGTGGCTTAGTGTATTATATCTTAACCACTAGTCATAAACATACTACAGTGATACATATGTCCAAAATATATATTAAAGAGACATTGGGAAACACTAATATAGCTTGACAGCACAGTGAGACAAACCATTGCATGCTTGTTTGGTGGGGGTTCCGCTGTAGCCCTCATGGCACTTGCAGTGGTACCCTCCAGGTGTGTTGGCACAGTCTCCATTTCTACATGGATTACTGACGCACTCATCCACATCTGGGGAGAGAAAACAATATTCACATTTTAGCAGATTTCACCTGCACCTACACTTGTATTAAGTTCCTTAAATCGGCTGTAGATGGCAGTGCAGTGCATGGAATTGGTTTGGTCTTGCTCTAGTGTCACATATAGTCACTGTGTCTGCCTATATGGCTCTGGTAGGTTATTGAGAACTGACTGCATACATTGCATTGTGCACTTATACAGCGTAGAGCATGTATCTTACCGATACACTCGCCACGAACATCCTGTTTGTAGCCCATGTTGCATTCGCATCGGTAGCTCGTGGGTGTGGGAATGCAGCGACCGTTGAGACACAGGTTGGTGAAATGTCTGCACATGTCAATGGTGTCGTTCACAGAAACCGAGCCTGAGAATACACGACAGACACATTAACAAAACAAAAATGCAACACAGAAATACATTTTTCGTACTGAGAAATGAGCCCTTTGATCTAGTACAGGTTTATGGAAATCCACAGAGTGACTTACCTATATGACCTCCTCCGTTACCTCCAAAGCTCCCACCGTTCCCATTAAAGCCTACTCCGCCGTTGCCACCGATGCCACCGATGCCACCGTTACCATTACCATTTGGTGCACTGGGGAACTTGTATCCATAGTTGTACCCGTTGCCGTTGGTGTTGGGGAAGTGTCCATTGGGGTAGACGTGAGGGAGTCCGTGTACTTGGGGAACCCCCACAATGCACAGACGCCTGAACTCATCTACAAGGGACACCAGGATCACAGGGAAGAAGTCGGTCTATGCATTCTACTGTAGGATACGTTTAATTTGTTTCCGGCCAGGTGAAGCTGAGGAGGAACATATTCATAGGCTCTCAAGTTATGCCAACCAAGGAAAGTTCTTTGGATCACTCAAAGTCTCACAGTGTAACACATTTGAAATGTACTCAATGTTTCCTGGAATTGCAGATTATACAAAGGCCATTGCATTTGCTGTACATTTTGATGTTCTTTTGCTGAAGATTTCTTAATAAGTTGACTATCTAACTGTTCTACTGGTTTCAAATATGCTTTGACTGGAGCAAGGCCTGACCAAGTAATAAGAGAAAAATGTGCATTCTTAATAATCAACTCTACTCTGCTTGGCATGCAGTTAATGTAGGTCTAGTGTATTGTTAAAGTGTATGTTTGTATTTATGAATACATGTATGTATACACTGCAGGTACTTTATTTACGTACTTGTGTAGTCATATGTTTGTATGTCTATGTGTGCGCAGTATACATGCACAGTACTGTATATTTTTATGTTGTTCAGTCTACAGTCACACTAAATCAAACACACACACATCTAATTTTGGCGGTGCCAGAGAAAGCAGCAGAACATTCTGTAGCAGATCAGTTTTTAATCACGTAAAAACGTTTTGTTTAAGCTTGACTGAGGAGATGATGGGTCATTACCTTCACACAAATCTTTCCCATCTTTTTTGTTTAGTTTGTGCTGATGACATCATGCTCATCATTTTTGAGGGGATGATGTGCCCTCGCTGTCACACACACACTCAAACTCAAAGCGCTCTCGGCGTCTGTGTTGTCTAGTTTAACATCACTGTTAAACTAATTTGGCTTGTGAAACGTTTTCACTGTCATGGCTTTATTGACCGCCTATGCTCATGCCAAGTCATGGACAATCTATAGTGGAGACTGCCAGTTTTTCATCGGCAGTGGAAGAAGGTGATGGTTGGATTCAAAGCACATATCCGTCACTTTCTTTGGGAACAGCTAGCATATGAAACGTGTATCCTCTGTTCTGTGTATCTTGTTTTCATGTGTACTCACCAGACCCCCTGACGGGGCACATCTCAGGGATCTGTCCCAAAGCCCAGCAACGTCCTGTGTCACAGCAACACTGCATCTTGGTGTACTGACCGTTCAGCTCCGCAGCACAGCGGCCGTTAGCCAGAGCAGAGAAACAGGTGCCCACGCGCTGATCTGAAGGAAGAAGAGATGGATTAACAGAATTAGACGATTGAGCAGGCAGCAACATACGTTTAAGCTCGAAGCCATCAGAGCTGAAGTCAAATTTAAAAAAATACATATGGCTCATGTGTTTTCGGCATATCATCATTTAAGATGTAAGCTTTCTACTGTATGGACATATGAAGGATCAAATTAATATGCAGACCTGGAAAAAAACATAATATATTTTCTCTATGAGTTAACAATATTTTGGTACTTCGTTGAAAACTGTTTGTGACGTTTTTAGGAAAAAGTACTATATATAACACAAAATATGTGTCTAAAAGTGTTTAAACTTACAAACAGCAGTGTCATATAGTCGTTAGATGAAATAGAACATCTAACAGGTAATGTATTATAATTCAACATTTTAAAGTAGATAAAAAATCTTCGAATTGAACATTTTGCTAAGTTTTTACCTGAATAAAATGAAACACCGCTTTTCAGCCTGCTGTAAATCATTCTTTAAATGCAGGGATTTCATGTCACAAATTAAGCCCCAGTACCAATACTGACACAGCTTTTTATGTGGGGAAAGGTTACAGGTAATCGCTGCTCTTAAATTAGCAGTTGTGTTAGTCAGAGGGCTGGCCTGGCCTTTCCTTGGTGGCTGGGGAGGAAGCTTCTTTATGGGCTGGCAGTGGGAAAGATTGCATGGGGTCTCAAATAACTGCAAGCATCAGAAGGACCTCCAAAAGGGGGTCTTATTTGTTCCAGTTTTCCAGGTCAGGGTCAATGGAGCGGGACAGGGGGCCGGGGTTCAAAGATTGTGTGTAAGGAGTAAATGGAGAGGAGGATGACCGGAGGTTTCTGGGTATTTAAGGAAAATACCAGGGAAGGGGAAAAGGCAGAGTGAGAGGGAGAGAATGCATATTTTAGAAAGTGAGCAGCATGTGTGAAAGAGAATTAAAAGTGTATCTACAGAAAAAAGGGGAAAAGCAGAATGAAGGGGGGGAGTGGAGGGAGGGGCACAAGTCGATTAACACACTAATGAGCCAGTCTGGAATTAATCAGTTCCATGTGGAGCAATTCTTGGCAATTAGATAGAACATGAGGCACTGTGTCTGGGAGCACATATTGTACAGTACACACACATTTACACAATTACACACACACACACACACACACACACACACACACACATTCCCATACATATCCACGGTCACGTACACAAAACATGCAGAAATACGCACACATACGCTTGTACAAAATATGTACATACACACATCAATGTACACAAATACACACAAACGCAATCTGAAAAAAAAATACCGTAGGAATGACGGAGCTGGAGGCCGGTTGGGGGTGAGGAGAAGGGGTGGGGGGGGAGTTGCTCATGAGGATGATGACTTAAATTGGATCCAGACCTTAGTTTGCCCGCTAGTGTTGCTCCACTACACCAGCATATGCTTTCATTTGATGAGGTGTTTTTACAGACTGACTGACTGGTCAGGTCCACCGTGTGACAGGGCATTGGGCTCTGATTACTGTCCCAGCCCCCAACAGCTCCCCGCTGGCTTACTTTACCATGGTGCAGTACATCCCACAAAACACAGGGAAATAGCCACATCGCATGGCCTCCAGGACCAGAGCTATATACATCCTGCTTCTAAAAGCATGGGGGCGAGAGATCAGCCTTATAAAAACAATTTACTCTCTTTAATTCACTGTATGCTCTGACCACAAAAAAGGTGAAGAGATCAGACAGTAAGGGAATCTGCGTCAAAATGTGTCAGTCACGTTAGAAGGAAACCAGCTGAGTTTCTAGGCCCAGGTTTGTTATTTAAGTGTGATCAGTGGTTTGGCCCGGTCTAGTTTTGTTTTGTTTGGGTTTACTTATCTCTACCTCTGTCTCCTACCAATCTAGTCTTGTCGATTTTGGATGCGGGACAGAGACGGAGGAAGGATATATTAAGGTTGTGTCTGGCACCTGTTTTATTTGCTCTCCCTTTTTTTCTCTCTCTCCCTTCAGCAGGCTGCGATAGAGCAGCTGAAAACCACAACTGAAGGAAACAAGGTGCAGGATCTAGATGTCAGATGATGGATGGAAAAGAAAGGTCCAGAGGAAACAGTTAGATAGATAAGGAGGATGAGAGCGCGAGAACGCTTAAGTTTTGGCGATTAGGAGTTAAAAAAACAACTAAAAAAACACAACAGCCAGAGGAGACGGAACAAGAGAAAATACCCTTACAGAGATGGAGACATGCACAGTTGAAGAGTAAACAGAGACTTTCTACAGTAAATCACTCAACCGTTAGCTGAGAGAAACATCTGTAGAGAGAGAGAGAGAGCAACATATCTCTTCAGGACAAAGGAGGAAAAAAGGGGATAACAGTGGAAAGAGGATCAAAACAAATTTGGTCACGCATAACGGATGACAGATGGAGAACTTTTGGGATTGGTTGATTGGAGCACCACTTTCCCTGATACAAACACATTGATACAGGCACAGGCACACCAGGCTGCCAGTTAGTGCCATATTTGCAATGATCCTTCTCACACTATCTTTCACTCCTCTTTCCAACGCTTCACCTGTTTGTTGAGGAAAACACAACCCATCTTCCATCACCTATTCATCCTCTTTTTCTTCTCCTTCTTCCATATATTGACTGTTATCTCTCCCATTACCAATTTGATTGATATTTGTTTCCTCTTTTTCCTTTATATATACACCCTATACCTGTTACATTGAAGGTAAACAATCACATAGTACCTGTGAGGTCAGCCCTACACTGTTTTCTGTTTATGTTCATGTGTGGGCACATGTGAGACTCTGGCCATTAGTCTTCTTGGTATTTTTCGACCAATTTCCTCTTAAACAGTTTCTAAAAATTAAAAAAATTAAAAACAACAGAAAAGCTCCACAGGTGATGGAGGACAGGTTGCATGAAAACTAGAAAATAACTGTGAGGAAACAATCAAGAGGTTTTGGTTTGCTACAGGATTTATTGGAGGAGAGCTGAGCTGAGCCCGTGATGCAGATAGGGTGAAACAGACAGACCCTGAGCTGTCAGTTTTGGGGTGAAATCTTGAAATACTGTATTAACACCTGGTTGTGTTTCACTGTGGCTGCCATGATTGGTGAGGATTGCAGGAATACATCAACACCTGGTCATGTTTCATGGGACATGTCAGTTAAGTATGCACTGTATGGGCATGAGTGTGTGTGTGTGTGTGTGTGTGTGAATAAGGGGCAATAACATTAGAGTAGACTAATGCTGTCAAGGCCAAATAGTGCGTGCAAGTGTGTTTGTCTGCACTTGGTGACCACAGGCCAGCTTGACTCATCAGGACTCCACACACAGGAAGCAGTGATGGAGGGAGGGAAGTTAGTAGCCAGATGTGTAGCTTTTAGCTAGCCGGGGAGTGAGGAAATGCTCAGTGTTGGAAATCTGTTGATGTGTATGTCCGTGTGTGTGTGTGTGTGTGTGTGTGTGTGTGTGTATTGATGTGTGTGAGACTCACCCACACATCTGGAGCCATCTGTGCTGGAGATGTAGCCTCGTGGACAGGTGCAGACGTAGCTACCGGCAGTGTTGGTGCATTCTCCTCCATCACACACACCAGAGATGGTGCTGCATTCATCAATGTCTGAAACATAAGTTACATCAAAAATACACATCACATCAGGGGACACATCCGTCAAGTACGCCTCACGCCAGCTCAGAACTACTTTTTTTTCAAAGTTCAAAAGGTTTTTGTTTGGAAAGATACAGTAGCACGCTGCAGTACAAGTTGTATTGCCCTGGAGCAACCATTTCTCCCTGAGGAATAATGAAGCAAATCAAATAGATCTGCATTCAACTTAAGTAGAATTGATATACTTCTGGTGTGTTCTGTTCAGGCTAAAACTCAAGCTTGTGAGCCACAAACTGTAAAGCTCAGTGAATGAAGAACAGAAGCAACGAATGGTTCCTACGAAGGATGCTAAAATAGCTCTGACGTATTATGTATCAGGTTAACCTCTCTCACAATATGATAACCAATCAAATTATATATAAAACAAACACAAGAGTCTCGTTCTACAAGTAGTTTGACCGATATGTGTATGTAGGAAAGAGTAAATAAGTGAAACCTGGCATTGAATGTCTTCGTAGTCTTCTTTACTTCTTTACTCTACCAATTTCAATACTTTTGTGCCAATTTTAGACTGTGTTTTATTCAGACAAATGCTTTGGTCTGCTGCTTGTGACATTTGGGAAGTTTGGCTTCTTTTATTCCTCAAAGTAAAATATTTACAAAAAGGTATCAGCTCTATGAAAGGGCATAAGAGACAAATTGATGAAGCTATAAAGACAATAATAAATGATTGTTATACTGACAACTTGTATGTACAGCATGATAAGACAACGAAGCAGTCTTATGAGGACACCAAATGTGGACAGAAACCAAATATACATGGGCAGGGATAGCAAGGAAACCTGCTATGCTATAAGGCAAAACATATGTATACTACCACTCAGCATTCGGCTTAATTACATGTGCAATTGTGGTATCTACAATTGCTTCAAGTCTACAAATGGCCGTATTAAAAGCAACAAAGCTTCCAAGGTTACAGTGAATAAGCTGACTTTTTTTTAAACATGCCATGGTTAGACTCATAAATGTGTACGGTGGCTGAGAGTACCCGGGTCGGTGCTTGGCAGGGCCCACCTTTATGATGGCATTTAGCTGTATTATTCAGTGGGAGGGGGCCTCATTGCTCCATGACGGGGGGAACCCAAAGTGGAGTTCCAGAAGGTATTGGGTTTTTATGATGTGTTACGCTTATTTATATGCATACGTAATTACTGCACCACTGCGGGACATAATTACAGCAATAGAGCAGACGTAGTGTGTGAGGTAATGTGTGTGTGTGTGTGTGTCTGACCTGCGCGTTTAGTCGGAAAAGTGAAGGGTGTGTTATTGTTTGTCTTTCTAGGAGTGTGTAGCTTACATCTATGTGTGTTGCCTGCTGTTCTTCCCCTGCTGACTCCTGTCTGACAGCAGTGGCAGAAGGTCTAGGTGAGGCAGTTAAAATCCCCGCCAAATAAACCTTGTGTCAGCAGCAACAACAACACGCCAGACATTACACTCCCCACAGACATAGCACTCTGGGACCGACCGTGTGTTTGGAGGGAAATGTGTGTCACCTGGATAAACGTCTACAACTGAGTCATCAAGTCTGCTATGTTTAACTGTGTGTACGTACCTATAATATATTCCCCAAAAAACGAAGGATTTGTTGGATTTGAGTTTCCATTGTGTCATCTAATCTAAACTCTGATGTGTCAAACTGTTTGTTTGTGTGTGTGTTTGTACAGCACGAGTGCGTGAGAATCCATGAGTCAGAGGGAGGTCCGCGTCTGTAATGAGAAAGTCTCCCAGATGTCATAAGTATTTCTTTGTTCAGCACCAACAGCTGGTTTTAAGCCAAATGACCGTATTTATGGAAGGAAAATGGAAGGAGAAGCAGAAAAAAAGCAGAAAGAGGAGGTGGAGGGGAAAAAGGAGAGACTGTTCAGCACAGTCTGAACTAAAAGCAGGCCGTTAAACTAGGTGCTTTGTGCCCGAAACGATCAGAAGCCCATGACATCTTAACTGCACTTTATCTTAACTGCTCCAAAACCTCAGTAATTTCACTGTGAAAGCTCTAAGTGAGGCTTGTTTGTGCATTAGCTAGAAGAACATTTCAATAAAACTCCCCCAAAAGACCAGTTCTGATTGTTTCCAAGATTTCACTAAACACGGGTATCCATGACTTCAGATACACCTCACAACTGTTCTTCTGTATTTACGAGCTTTACAAACACTGAACTCTTTCTCTTCTTACATTTGTTGTTGTTGTTGTATTCTTTGTTTCTCAGGTAACATTAGAATGGGAAACTGCAAAGAACATATTTCACATTTTCTTTTTCTTTTTTAGATTGCACACGTTCTACCAATCATTAGTTGCAGCTCTAGTCTTGCTCTGACCATGATCACCTTTGCTGAGGAAAATGAAGCTCACACTGTGCATAAAGTGGTGGAAAGAAGAAACCTCTCAGAGCGTCCTTGTAGTATAACTGCTCAGCCCTCTCTGTGCTGGAATGTGGCTACAACATCCACACCCAGCATCTTATTTTCTCCTGACTGTAAGTCCTGAACCGTTGATGGTGTTCACCCAACACCACAACTGAAACAGGGACTGAATTTAATGAAGTTATCCTCCCCGTTTCCTCTATTATTCACTGTGACATAAATCACTTTTTGGTGTGTGATGATAATTGCTTCCCATGAATCTGAACTGGAGACACTAGTTTTCTTTCTGTATCTCGTGCATCCCTCAGTCATGCTAGAAGTTAATAAAGCTAGAATTTATAATTTAATAATTCATAGAATGACACACTGCGATCGCCAGTTCAGCCTTCTTGTTCAGTAGAATAGATATCATCTGGCTGAAACTGTTTAAGAGCTTTCTGTAATCCTCCCTAAAGACTAAGAACACATCGGCTTCAGTCCAACAGACACAGCCCCTGCCTGGCTAACTATCAGACTGTTTAGCCTGGGCATTGTTTAAATTCCATCCAATCAACACATTGTAATATGAATCCACCCTGTGTGTGTGTGTGTGTGTGTGTGTTTATGTGCACACATCCTGACTTCTTAAACTCTGAACATGTCGTCACTTTTTAAACGCCCGTAGAGAGTGCTAAACTGAACCCAGCAAACCCAAAGTTATCATAACGTGCATGCAGTTCATTACTGTCTCACCAGCAAGTCAACAAAATCTAATTTAAGTTCCACTGGATTGTTTTGCATTAGTAACAGTAAAGTTGATATATTTTGCGATGCTTTGTCAATCATTAAATGAAAAATCTTTTTAGTTATTAGTCGTTATCTTATTTGATAATAATAAGCCAACATGTAGTTAGGCCTATGGGACATGTGAGACAGCTGCACTCACGGCTACATATAGGATTATAACTTCTCACAGAGTGAACTTCTCTTTGTCATTCTCAATAAAGACGTTAGAGTATCAGCTACAGTTCAGCAACCATGAAGCCATCAGGAAATCAATGTCTAGCTCAAGGACACTTACTTCACGGCCTACTGCCTCTTTCTAGTGAAAACTGTGTTCTAGACCCAATTCACACTTCACAAACCGCTGCTTTATCTACCTTAATAATATTTCCCCTAACTCAATTTAGACAATAATGGTATCGCATCAAAGAGCGCTAGTCTTCATGGTTTCTTTATTAACCAGGCTGACGCTAATCTGATCCATTTTCTAACACCTTTTTAATACCCTCGGTCCTCATTATGCAGGTTTGTTCTCTAATCATTAAACGTGTCTTTGTGTTAAATCCACTCACCTTCACATTTGTGGCTTGTTTCACTCTGACGGTGGCCCGCGGGACATTTACACTCATAGGATCCCACAGTGTTGATGCAGTTGCCTCCGGCACAAAGACCTGGCACCGCCTGGCACTCGTCCACATCTAAGAGAAGGACAGAAAGACATAGTCGTCTGTGAGAAGAGGCCAAAGCGGAAAAGGATAAAGGTTCTAATAATTACTGGTGTCTGCATATTATTGATTTAAGAGATGAAGCATCCTACAGTATGTTAGTTACACCCCAAAAACTATAAAAAAAAAAGAGGACTCAGGCTAGCATCAAGCTATTCTATAAAAAATACGTATATATTAGTTTTCTGGCTCAAAGCACATTTTACAGCATGTTTCTGGCACACTTTCTATCGCTAAAACACTGTTCTTCATTTTTCTGTTCGACATCTTATTAAAAGCGAGACGTAACTTGGCGCCGGCTGTGATGCCAAAGACCACTTCCAGAAAGACCCAGTCGAGCTCTTGTTTCAACAGGAAACGGCTTTTTAAATGTAAGTTTTTCCCAGCATTCAATGTGAGTCACTTTCCCCAGTATTGGGTATATGTCAGAGGGCGGGTTCCTGTAAGAAACTGTGGATACCTCTGATCCTCATCCACACTCGCACATACACACACAGTGGGTTTATATTCACCACATTGCCAGTCACCAAGCATGACCCAGGCATTGTCAGTGTGTACCATGGCCTGGAGATATGAACGTATGACACATACACATACATACATATTGGTACAGATATAGATATAGATGTATAACAGCCTGTTTCTATTCATTTGAATACATTTAATCTCTGCTTCTTTGTCCAAAAGGCTGAGAGAAAAATAAATAAATAATCTACCAGCCATCAACTGGATGTGGAGCCTGGAGTGCATGCAATCCTCATAGTTGGATTCATGGTCAGGTGTGCTCTGTACTTCTGCCAGAGAGATGTTGCTCTGGGCTGTCTAGCGATTAGTTGTCTTTGGTGCATGTGTGTGAGAGAGAAAGACAGTGGGGCGTTAGAGAGAGAGGAGAAAAGATCGAAACAGAGATTCAGAGAAAGAAGGAAGTATAAACAGACAAAGAGTGAAAAAGAGAGTAAGAGAGGAGATATGTTGGAGAGATGAGCGAGTGTCTCACACTGGCATACCTCTAACAAATGAGCAGCCTGGCAGCCACGTCCAAAAGACAGGAAGTCGTGGAGCTAAATACGAACCAGTTACTGATAAACACAGACTGAATGGCCTTTTTGTTTCACTTAATTTGTTTTTTAATTATTTGAATCGCTGGATGAATGGAAAATGTGGGCGGGGATTCAGATGCCTGGAACCAGGCTTTTAATAACAAACACCCGTTCAACATATCTGCCAATGAAGTCTAACAAGTATTGGTATAAGCCCACCATGAGTAGCTTTCAATCGTAAACAACTCTTGAGTTTGCTATAATTCCCAACTTCCCAGCATAACTACATGAACTTAATGTCCTTAGCTCTGATACTGTTGAAGTGTGGCCAGGTGCTATGAGCTTCAGAACAAAAACACAGTCTCCCTCTGTGGTGGCTCCAGCAATACGTCAACCATCACAATCTGCCCAGGGTGGTGTTGGGTGTGTCAATGTGAGAGAAGCTGGATTGAGGCAACAAAGAGCTTGGCTGGGCTCATTTAACAAGGGACACGACCTCCACATGTGTCATATATTGATGCAGTCTTATTGCTTAGTCTAGTCAGGGCCATAGGTTATTTGAGAGGCATGCAGAGAGAGTCTGGTCTGATCTGAGGGGGTTCTGGGACACCAGCGACAGGAATGTTGATGGAAGAAGGTTAATTCCAGTTCATATTTCCCACAGTTTCTCTTTTATAACCTCCATATCTCACTCGTGTGGACCCCAGTGAATACGTGTATACAATTAATGCTATAAGTATCTTTGCTTTGCCTAATACATGCATATTGTAAATTCTGCTATTACGCTGATATCATTGGGTGACATGATGCACTGTGTATGGAACATAACGGTTTAAGCAAGGCGAGGACAAGCTCACATTTTGACTTAAGTAAAGACAGAAAGATTGATGATGCAGTATTTTGAAAACAATTCAAGAAGCCTTCAATTCTGACATCTGCAATGACCCAAGTTCAGGACTGGCTCACTAAATCATGTCTCTTATTGAATTATTTAAAAGAACCGATGTGGATGATGTCTACAAAACAACCAGTAGAGGTGACATATTCTTGAACATTATGTGTTCAAATATCTTGTGGTCACATTGGTCTCTGCCTTTACTTTTAAAAGTCATGTGAAAAGTTTTATCCACAGGTTTTTAATGCAAATCAGGCCAATTCTGACAGATGCCAGGATGTTTTTACACTCAATGATTTTGAGTATTGATTTATGAACTAGTCACTTACAGATGTAACTGCACTTAAATCAATATAATTACTTTTAAAGAAAGTAATTAACGTTAACTTAACGTTTTTAATAAATATTTTTAAAAAAAAGCTTCATTCCATTATTTAACGTTTCTGAAAAAATATAATTTATTGAGCTTTAAGAATGAAAATATACTTTTTTTTCATGTGTAAGGCTTTGAATGGGCTTGCCCCACCTCCTTTAATTAATCAATTAAAGGGCTGACAGCAGCATTGGCACCAGGGCCACCATTAGATGGGACTGTGAGATGCACCACATTTGGACAAACTGTGCTAAAAGATGCAATAAGGGAGTGCCCTACATATTCTACTTCTAAGATCCATCTCAAACAATGGCTCAAGGCAAACCAGAACTGTGATCACTTTTAACATCACATGTTGCATAATGTATTTATTTGTTTCTACTTGTGTATTGTATATTTGCATCTGTATATTGTCTCTTGTAATGTTTCTGTTTTTGTTACTACGGGACAAAGGATGTAATCTTGTATTTTTATACTGATGTTCATTAATGTGCTCTGTCCCTATCAAATGAGCCAAAATAAGAGAGGCTTGTACACAGCTTCTGCTGAATAACACCTTAACAGGATAATACAAGCTAGTATTCGTCCTACATGTACTTGCGTACATGTAAACACCATCTGTGTTGTTAACACTACCAAGGGGATGTTGTGGGCAGGAATCGCAGTTGAGATGCTGACGGATAAATTAATGGTTACACTGACTATCGTAGTTAATTCTGGCTGTGTACGTGAGTCTGAGTGTGTGTGTGTGTGTCTTCCTTCATCACTGGTTAGAAGATCTGCCAGGTGTTTGTACAAGAAAGAGAGAGAGGCATATGTGGTTGTATGTGCTCTGATCTGACCTTGGCAGGCTCCGGTGCGGATGTTGGGGATGAAGCCTCTCCTGCAGGGGTGTGGCTGGGCGGGGCACTGCTCACAGGGGTGGCCCCACGCTCGACCAATGGTAGCGCAGCAGAGGGTCTTGGTGCAGACGATTCCACTGAGCTGGCCCTGGCACATCTGGTTGTTCACCTGGGTGAAACATGGCCCAGTCCTGTAGTCTGTGGAGTGAAAGAGACAAAAGTCCTTTGTTTGTTAGTGGCTTATTTAACTTTAGATTGATTAAATAGATCAGCGAATCAGCGTTTCAGTTCCTCGAACACATCTGGCACACCATTAAATGAAACCAGATTAAGTACATAGTTGAGAATTTTCTTCTTTTTCTTGGGAAGGCATATGTCCTCTAATATCCTAGTCATTGATCTTTTCTTTCGTTGTTAATTTCACTCAAACAACAAATGGAGGAATGGAGGTTGGAAAAAAACATACTGGCACAGCATTAGAGGATGATTTTGAGAGAGATGACTCACCAGACCTTTAAAAACACATCCTCACAGTTTAATTGTGTTCAGTCTGAATCAACAATTGGCTCACAAGGAACAGCATTTACAAGTAGCAGGTTTTACCAGGACTTAAGAACAACAATATGAGAGTTGGTAGCAGCATAGCGACTCATGTCAGAGCACGTGATTTCACACATTTTCCTATTAAACCTGCTCAGAATAAACTGCAAAACACAGCCCGATTGTTTCTTTCCACAGGAATTTAGAAATAGGATTTGAATGACTGCTATGCATTTAGTCTCTGTGATAATAAATTAACCCATTGGATTGACTGAAGCAAATTCCAGTACTTTAGGAGTTGGTGGTGGGCTAAACAGTGGTGGTTTCTGTTTCCATCTATGTGACAGTACAAGCAGCTAATGGCAGTGTGGTCGTCTATAACAATCACCCCGTGACAATCATTCCCTCCCAAAATAATCATGACATTTTAACGCATCTGGATGTTATCTTCAGGACAAAGCCCATTTGTGTGTCCAGAAACACATACGACGTCACACGACATATGTTGCCAATAACACAAATGTCTCATGGAAGTCGAGACAGATGTGTTGAAATTGAAGATGCTATCTTTTTAGAAAGGATGGTAACAACAGTGAAGATAAGTAAATGCACACAGCAAACAGATGTTGCAAGTAAACATATTATGAGAAAAAACTGTCCCTGTATTCAGTGATCATCTCGCCTGTACTTGCTGCATTGCTGTTTGCCAGTAAACCACGGCATAACCTCGGTCAATGCACTTCACAAATCAGACACAATGACCTCCTGCTGAAACCATTTCAGCAATACATATAGCCTAATGATGGCTTCCTTTGTGGGAGAAACCCTCTGCAGTGGCGCGCGCCAAACTTAATATAGCCTTCATTAAAAAAAAGTAGATCGTTAGATCACAAGGGAGACAAGCTGCACGGTTGGCCAGCCAAGGCTGTGACAATGAGATGTGGAGAAAGACAGCGGCTCAGCTCTGAAGGACAGAATGACATGGGAAGATCGGAATCAGTGGTGGTGTCTGGTGGGAGTCCTTCTTCAGACTTATTGGTTCCTTGTGCTACATAAAAGGGGATCACGGAGAACGGGGGGAAGAAGAGTAGGACAGGCAGAGAGAAAGAAGAAATAGAGAACGAGAGGAAAGTAAAGTAGGTCAAACTGAGCATGCAGAGTGCAGGTTGGGGGCTCACACCAGTTCTCCCTCATCTGTCTTTTCTTCACCTGCTTTAGGTCTTCCTGTCTGTCTGCCTTCTACTCTCTCCTTGCCAGCCAATCAGACACTATTTGATCTTCTGTTGCCTGGTTGGCACAGGGGAGTGGTGATTCATACACCACATGCATTTACTCATGTTCTGAGAAATAATACAAACAAATGCATATTCTGCATACAAACCTATACACACACAGAAGCAAAATACACATTTACATTAAATACTAAGCCTAAAGAATAAGACTGCCATTATTTTGTATTTTTCTTGTTCATCAAATCCCATAAAAAGACCCAAACCAACAAACCTATCTCTAAGGATTTTTTACATCCCTCCGTCTGTGAAGCTCACCAAGCCCATTGTTCCTACTGAAGACAGACATTTATAGCTTCAAGTCTTTTTTCCTGAAACAGCTGGGTACTTTATAGTTTTTGCAAACATTACCATAACAGAGGTAAACAGTGTTACAGTCTTTTCAAGTCATGTTTTTGTATTTTTTTTAGGTACTGTCTCTTTTGCTGCAGACTTTACTTCCTGCCTTGCGTGTTGTCCCGCCTGTCCTCGTTAGCCCTGCTGTCACCTGTCTCTCGTTATCACCCTGTTTCACTTGCGTGTTTAATCTCTGTGCTCCTTTTTCCATGTGCCGGTTCATCATTGTTCTTCGTTCCTTGTATTAAGCGTTCCAGTTTCCTGCCAGCCTTTGGAATTCCAAGCTGTAAGTAATTTATGTTATTAACTTTATTATACTTTATTATCTGATAACTCTAACAATATGTCTTCCTGCTGCCTCCTCATCAGTTTGTCTGATAGCAGGAAGGTGTATGTAAATGGTAAATGGTCTGTACAGCGCTTCTCTCATCTTCCGACCACTCAAAGTGCTTCAACACTACATGTCATTCACCCATTCACACCCACTCATTCACTGATGGCAGGGGCTACCATGCAGGTGCCACCTGCACTATGTAATAAGTCATACACTTACGGGAGCACTTTGGGGTTAAGGACACATCGACATGAACTAGCGGAGCCGGGGTTTGAACATTGATCCTCTGATTGAAGGCGGACCCGCTCTATCACTCAGCCACAGTCGCCCAATGTGCAACTGACTAAAAGAAACAAGCTACATAAAGCTTTGGTTACTCACTTGTTGATCAGTTCATTTTTGATTTGGGTATTTTCTTGGGATTTGTTGACAAATCAAACATAAGTGTTGCTAGCCTTATCCTTCAAAACCAAAGCTCTTAAATATTCCGACAGCAACTACTGTTACTGTTTCTTACATGTCTGCAATAAAGCAATTGACACTCTTGTTTTGGGGCCAGTTAAAATAATCAAACTGGAGACAGATTCAAAGGACATTAAAGAAGAAAGAAAAAAGACAAATAAATAAGAAAAGCAAAGGAATGGTGCTTCCAACCCTTCAGTTATTGATTTATTAACAAAAGAAAGAACTGTTTCCCTTCTTAGAGGAGACCGGACTCTCCCACACAGCAAGAGTAGACAGTAGCACACAGCAGCCAAGTTCAGCAGACTATGCATGTGCGCTAAATTAAATATATATGCACTCCCCCACTCTTCTCTCTCTTACACATGTCTTTACCTGAAAGAAAACACAAAATCTCCAAGCTGCAACGTGGAGCCAAACTAAAGACTGGAGCAGCAACACAGCTCTCTTCAAAAGCACAAAATAACAAACAGTGAAGAAATGCAGCCTGTCTCACAGTGTCCCAATCAACATGTCTTCCAAGTGTTTACACGTCTGTATGTTATGCATGTAACGTCAGCGGACACCTAGCATTGGCTAGGGCAGGTTAGGACAAGCGAGCGATCCAACATGGTGACTCGGTCCCGCCGACAACATTCGGAAGTAATTTGTTCTAATTAGTGTTCAAATTGCTCAATAGATGAAAAACATTCACCAGATCCTCTCTCCTATCCGCGGTCCACTCTTTACTCCTAAATCCACTGTTAGCAACCTCTGTCCCTCATCCAGATGTCTCCGGTTTGGTTCATAACCAGCACACATCACTTTGAATTAAGTCATTTTCCTTCAATGAGAACTTGTCCACTTTGTGCTAGACTTACTGGAGTCTTCTCATTCTAACAAGTTTAAAGTTCTTTTCAAGGAAAGTTTCAAGGAATTGCTGTAAATCAGCCCCGAGTTAGCTTAAAGCACTTGTAACCTTTCACCTAGATCAGTCCACATAAATCATATCAGAGGAGGTTAATGGCGTCTGACCCTTCACATTTTTTGTGGTGAAGCCAACCCCATATTAATCTAATATTGTAAAAAAGAAATATGATCAGACACCAAAGCCCATTACTCTTTGCTCTAATGAAAGTTGGATAAAAGGAAGATAAAATACTTTAAAGGCTGAGGGTGATAAAATATTTAATCCTGTTTGGAACGCAAACCCTTCTGGGAAAACACTTTCCCCTCAACCCCGTCCAGCTGTGGGGAGATGGGGGGGGATTGACTTGAGCACTGGAAGGGAAGGAGAGGGAAATAGCAATGGCAAAAGAGAAGAGAAAAAAAATCCCATTTCAGATTCATTAATAACTGCTGAAGTATTTCTAAAGCTCCCAGGCCAGGAGGTCTGGGAAGATAAGAGATTTGAAATATGAGTTGATTACATGAGAATGAAGCTATTATCGTGTATACGAGGTCAATAGATCAAATTAATCAAGATAAGAAATATATATACAGACACACTTGTGTGTGTGTGTGTGTGTGTGTGTGTGTGTGTGTGTGTGTGTGTGTACTTTTAAAACTGGATCCTCTCCAGACGAATCAGCTGCAAGACTTCCTCTGAGCCTAAAAGTCATACTGTTACTCACCTGTTTGAAAATAGAGACATTCTCTAATTCTCCTCTGTGCATGTGCTTGTGTGTGTGTGTTCATGTTTGGTTGGTGTGTATAGACTGAGCAAATGTCTGGCGGATCTTGTGGAATAACTGATTGCATTGCACTGTTTGTGTCCATGTGTCCTCGGCTGATGTGGACTTAAATAAATGATTCAAATGTGTGGGCTTGTTTGTTTGCAAATGTGTGTGTGTGTGTGTGTGTGTGTATGCCCGTGTGTTTGGGAGGTTTGGAGGTTTATCCTCATTGTAGCCGACCATAACAGTCTCTGTGAGTCTTATCAGCGGCATTATCAACAAGCTTGAAATCACTCTTTTCCTTTATCCCTTATCATTCCTCGAGGCGTCTGCTTCTTTTCACTTCGTTCACACCAATAGCAGTCGCTCGAACGTGACTAAATGTTTAACACACACACACACACACACACACACAAACAGGGTATAACAACTGTGGGAGAATGGAAATGGGAGAGATAAGCGCTCAGCAATCTACAGAGATCTGAAAATCTGAAGCCTGTAGATAACTGCTCCGTGTGACATGACAACATGGAAAAATCTACACAAAATAGTTATTAAAACCAGTAATTATCAGGCATTTTGTAACAATAAATAAATAAATAGAATATAATTGTGTGAAGTCTTATGTATTGGCATCAAGTCGTTCCTCAGTCATGGATTTTATATCTCACCCATTGTGCTGTGAAACTATCTTGACCTCTACAGCTCATTTGGTTTGTTTTGGGAAACTTCCCATCACAATAATGTCGAGCAGTGGAACAATAATTCAGACTCCATTGAATGCAGACACCGCCAGGCAAAAACACAGTCGAGCAAGTGGGCTCCAGGCTCCATCAACAGCTACCACTCATGGGACATGAGTTACTTACTCGGAGGGAGCAGTCTAGTGCTTTCTTAAGTGCAGCGAGAGTAAATCGGCCCATTTTTTTATCAGGCCAGATCAAAGACGGCCGTCATCGCCATCCCGTGAGGCTACTCAATTATTGATTGGAACAAACCAAAGCCTCAAAATTTGGCCTGGGCACTGGTGAATAATTTCCTCCACTTTTGTTTATGAGATGGATCATCAAAATGTAGTACCCTCATGAAAAGCAGACACTAAAAACAGCTTGTTAAATGTGACGTTCCTAATTACACTTAATGCATAACATGGTGATTTAATGCTGAGCACATAGTCACACATAGAATCTGGATGAAGCGCAAGCCTCATTATGTTAGCCCAGTGAGACACATTGCCAGACATGGATTAAAACATCATTTTGGAGAATTTGAACACTCTCAGCCAGTTCTTGAAATAGTATTTGCTCCTTTGTGTCTTGATAGGGTGTGTCAGTAGAAATTCCTATGATATTGAATATATGGAAAACACAACATATGGGGTCTACATTAAGAGGTAACGTCATGCTGCATTAGTATATCATTTATATACTTGCTGTAAATCAAATGTATCGCGGCTCCGAACTGGCTGACTGAAACTAAATTGTCATTGGGAATATTTTCCACAGAGTGACCTGTGCCTGCCCCTGAGTCCCACCCTTCCACCAGCACAGCCATCCTGTCCAGCCATGCTCTGTCCACTCTTATCCAGAGTCCATAGTGCAGAAATAGCACAGCTTCCTACTCTTCCAGCACCTCAAAATGCCCTTGACGTCACCGCCTGCTGGGGGGCAAAACTGCTCCTCAGCGAATATGGGTTTATTTGCTCTGGCTTCGGATTGGGACCGACCACAGAACCGTTCTAGGTCCACGGAGACAGACTGGACTGAGCAGTGCTGGAACAGAGACCGATAAATGAGCCAAAGATCTGCAGACACACATCAGCATCGTTCTACCTTAGTGTACATGCGGGTGAAATTATGTGAAAACATACATCACAAACAAGTGCAATGGGGCTCATATTGGCGTGTGATGCACACACTTAATGTTGCATTGTAAAACAAGAGTCTACAGCCTGCTATAGTGGGTCTGTGAGACTGAAACTAAAACTTAACAGTATGTATATGCACACATATAAAGAAGCAAAATGGTGACACACATATATATATATAGCTGCTGAATAATGACAGAGGGCTGATGGTGGGAATTCTTTTTCATTTAAGGAGGAAGGATTAAATCTAACTCTGTCTCTTGTAAATCAAAGTCAATGAACCTCAGGCAAACGCACACGCAAACTGCACACACACACACACACACACAGCTGCACGTGCACACACACCACAAACATGCGTACACGGAGGAGTTTCCCATGACTCCATCCCGCACATCCAGTTCGCCTATACTGGTTGACTTTCACTGCCTTCACAATAACAGTTCATCGGCAGTCCTCTCGCTGAATCACACACTAACTCTACTGACTCATGAACTCAATTGCACAAACTTTCAAACCACAAAACACTGTAAGAACACTAAAGGTTCACACCAGGGACACAGCATCCAGTTCAGGCCAAACCTAATAATAAAAATAATACACTGGTCGTTTATCAAAATTATTTATTATATCTCAGAGGATAGTTTACTGAATTTGAGAATCAGTGCGCTGACAATTCTAAGCTCTTTTCTGGCAAACTGAAGGACAAATGTTTAAATGTCTTTTGTGACCTATTTGCTAAAGATATGGGGACAATTTTCAATTTCCACATCCAACACACCGTCGTTAGGCTCAATTATGCTGTTAATTTGACACATTTAGACCAACTCCACTGAAGCATACTTGGCACAAAAAACACACACACAAAGATTTCTAAGTGTTCCCCTGTGACTATACCTGCAGATCCAGCAGACTCCCCATTCCTGCAACATGGAGAGTGTTTGTACTCCATTCCACCAGGCTTTGTGTACACAGCTGGGGAGTCCATTTTCATTTTCACACTTTTCCTCCCCTCATTCCCTCTCTCTCTCTCTCTCTCTCTCTCTCTCACTCTTTCTCTCTCTGTGAGTCTGCTTCCCTCATACCTTTCTCCGCTCCTCATCAGGAAATGTCCACGATCACTCTACAAAGAAAGTCTATTCTGTCAGTCCTGTGGGGATGTCAGGGGGAGGGGGTATTTATTGCCAGATGTCTTTCAGGCTCCGTCTTACAAACTCAATCCCCAAAATGTTGTATTGTCCCAGAAAACAAGCCCCGGAGTTCCATGGAGAAAAGATTTGAGGGATGGAGAGTAAGATGAAGGCTAGAAAAGTTATAGAATTGAATGTGGTAACCTCAGTTAAAAACATAGGGAAGAAAACAAGTCAACATTCACTGCAAAAGAAGACTGGAGAAAGGCCGAGTGGGGAGGATAGTATTTAAAGAAAAACAGAAGACCATTTATTTACATACAGTAAAACTACGGTATATAGCTAGGAAAAGGAATGCAGAAGAAATGCTAAAAGGCATGAGGTGAGTGAAATTACAGGACTTAGAGGAAGAACTTTTCTCTAAATGTTAATTAACAGCAGGAGGAAGATGATGGAATTGGGAGGAGAGTGTCACAGAAAGTTGAATTTGGTGGAGAATATCTGAAGGTGTAAAGGTTTTCTCCTCCGAAAAAAGGTGAACTGAGGTGAGAGCCCAGCCATCATCTCAGGTCTTTTTTCCTTCTGCAATCACGGGTCTGTGCCACCTACTCCCACACCCTTCCATCACTTCCCACCACACACATACCTCAGGCTTCTGTTCAAAGCTCAGGAGACGAACACCCACTGTCTGTCTGAGCTAACTGTATGAAGTCATCCATGTTAAAGGAGCCCGAGCGCTCACCGAGCACTGAACAAATGAACTAACAGAGTATGTCTGTGCTGATAGGAGCAACACCCATGACTGCATGACCACATCAAAGCCTCCCTGGTTTGATATCTTCCTCAACCCTAGAGCATGTGTGTGGTAGTGGGGAGTATTGATAAAAGCAGCGTCGCTGTCTCCCACGCTTGATAAAGGCTATTTTAGTCAAGTTGCACGATGGGGTTTCATTTAAAGAAAGAATTCAGCTCTTTTACAACCCGAGTTTTAATTTCATCTTAGTCGTATTATTCATCAGGTATGATAAAGTTTTACACACCAAATGAATTGCTGACAATAACAGGACAAGAAAGGCAAGCAGTCACACAAGCTATACACAACCGTTCATATTTAGAGGTGAAGACAGTAAGCTCACTGAAAATGGCTGTTATAACTCCTGATTGTAGAGTTGTGTAGGCCCATCTATGGTAGGAATAGTAGGTCAGAGTTAAAAGTAAATTGATCTACGAAATCAAAGCATTTGACTGTTTATTTGCAATAATATTTCTTTGTTTTTATCTCCATAAAGGGTGTATAAACTATGGGCTCTTTTACAAAGCGGCTGATCGTCTGACCTGTCGTATCCCTTGCTCGACATTCTCAGATCTCAAATACCAAAAAACAAATACCCAGGTTATAAAATAAATTCAATACATTGTTTCATCACCCTTTGGTTTCCCCACTAAAATACCAAGCAAGGTCTTTTACCAGCAGGCCTCTTTCAAGTCTACACAAACTGAGCTGAAAGGAAAAGTGGAGAAACACAACTGTATGAACACAGAAACGAGGATGAGCACTCACCTCTCTCGCACTGCGGGCCAGTGAAACCGTAGACACAGGCG
The DNA here is from genome assembly GCF_004355925.1 of Anarrhichthys ocellatus. Taxonomy (NCBI): domain Eukaryota; kingdom Metazoa; phylum Chordata; class Actinopteri; order Perciformes; family Anarhichadidae; genus Anarrhichthys; species Anarrhichthys ocellatus. The sequence goes on from NW_022280060.1 coordinate 1,483,976, forward strand.
CATCTGTTGGGCCCGATGCAGCGCCCACCATTCTGGCAGCCATTCTCACACACAGCTACAGGAGACGGAGAAAAACAGAGGGATTCACAAAGAATCACACACTTCAGCACATACTCACTCTCACAGAAACGCTAACACATTTATTTCATGAAGCTTCAAATGACTTCAACTTTTAATCAATTGCATCACCAACAAATCAACACATACTGTGTTGTATTTTTGACGTATATTACGTCATCTCTTATGTATGTTGACGACTATGACGTCAACACCGACTCTCTTCTCCGAGTGCACTGGGTTTCTGATTGGTCATGCAGCAAGTAAAGGCCGGACCAATAGTCTTAAAAAGTTTTAAACCAAAAGCGTTGTACAGCAACAGCATATTTATGAGATCCAAATATAAAGATATAAATAAGTATAGTCTGCATGATACACTCACGCTGTCCACAGTGGTTGCCTGTGAAGCCCTTCGTGCAGGAGCACGAGTCCTCTGCACAGCTTCCTCCATTCATACACCTGATGTTACAGGACTGAACTGTAGGAGAGAGGCAGAGAGAGAGAGAGTTGGGGGTGATGGGGAGGAATGATGAGTGGGAATGGCACAAAGAAAGACAAGTGTAAACAAGATGCAATTCAAAAATGATTAGGCATTCACATCCCCTGTTCTATCGAATAACACTAGCTGCAGATTTATCACAAAATAGACAAGTACAGTACATGTGCTTTGAGTCAGTGACAGCATTATTTGATAGGTTTTATTCTAAAGCTTTTACAGGTATTATCAACCAAACCTCAACTTTTAGGAAATTAAATGGGAAAATTAATCGATTGAGTGGTCAGTTTCCTTCATTATAATATGACCTAATTGAAAAACGCATTGAGAATTGTTTCCAAACTCTAGTGACACTTTAACAAATTAAGAGGCTTTTTCCACTTTAGTCGGGTTTGCACAAGTCCGGTGTTTCTTTGGCAGCTTGAACAGACAAGACTCAAAGACCCCAAGGCCACAAAAACTAATTTAATCAAGCAGACTTGGAGTACACAATAAGTCGAGCCAGCTGTATGCTACAGTTAGTTAGTCAGTCAGGAATTTTGCTGAGAGGAGATGGAAACTGGGTGAGGGGGGGAAAGAAGTACGGTACAATGGCAAAAAAAAAAATCCAAACAGGAGGCACAGGGGAGCAGATTTATTAGAAACAAAAGGAGTAACTTGGAACAGTGGGTAAACAAACCAGGAGTGCTGTGCTGAGGTGGTACAGGTAGTATGATGTGTAATAGGAGACTCCTGGCTGGCAGACTGCCACACAGACTGTGAGAGGACCAATAGGACTCAAACACGTAGCTGCAGCTTTCATAAGGGAAACTAATTGATCTTTCTGGCAGACTGCCTTTTAGTGAACACAAGAGGGGAGAAGACATCTACAGTTCTGGATGCTAAAGAACTGTATTCACTTAATGTGTCCTTGCATCCTTCGTTTATTGTACTTTACTCTCCCTGTGCCTTCCTTTTACTTCTTTCCTCCACTATTCCATTTCATGCTCTTCTGTCTATATCTTAATTGCAAGTTCAACATTAATTTCCTCTCTTTCTCTCTTTCTCCGTCTGTCTGTTTATGTATCCTTCGCTCTTTAAAATCTCTGGCATGCAGCGCTGTGCAGCAGAAGGGAAATGACTGAGCTTCCTCATAGCTGAGGTTGTCTAATGAGACTTTCTGAGTTTGCACATTTGCCAAACAGGAGGTACTTCAGCCACTATAATGCAGCCACTTATTCTGACTGTACCCAAACACACTAAATATGACTTGTGTGAGTCAGGATGAGTGAATCTACTCTAGCTATTCTTTGTGATCACTCATGCCTGCCTTACTGGCAGATTACACATTTCAGACTTCAGTTACATGAGTCAAAGCACAATAGCACGAATCTTGGATGTGGACCCTCTGTAGTTTCAGTAAATGTGAGGCAGAGGTGTAATTCACTGAAATGCATCTCAAGTCTGGAAGGAATTCCAGTTAACTTTCTCATGTGCAACACTTGGCAGACTCTACTTACAGATTTGGCAGAAACAACTTTTTGTCTGGATTGTGTCTCATGGCAACATATGGTGATAAATTAAAGCTAATTCTTTGGGACTCTGGGGTAGGCTGGGTTTATCTGTCAGTGAACTAGTGTGCTGTCTCTCTCTTTCTCACCCTTAATCGCAGTCACTTTCACATATGTCAGGTCTTCCTCCTGAGACCAAGACATGAGGTTAACGCTGTACACTCTAATGACTCTTTTTCTTCATTTAAGGCCAACAATAGGAGCAGTGTTGTGAAACCTGAATGATGATGATTGCGCTGAGTGATTTCAGCTTTCCTCTCCTTGGAACAAACTGTAGAGAAAACTTCCAAAGCTGAGGACAACTTGGATTAACTCTTCCATTTTTTCAAACAAGCCCCCCCGCCCCACAAACAGTGTTTCTAAATTGGTCAAGAAGATATGGTCTTAAAGTCAATGAACTCTCTGCCCTCAGAAACAGAGGCTAATGGGACAGGTGCTGGAAAGGTACCATGTCTGGAGGAGAAGGAAGCAAACAAGCACATTTGGAGACAGAGGGAGATGATCTCACTGGTTAACCTCGCCTCTCGCTCCCCCTCCTCCTGGCACTTCATCCCCCGAAGGTGGAGAGAGATGGTTTGCTCCAATGACCCGTGCCTGGAAAGCTGCACATGTAAAGCAATAGGGTAGGGGGATGTGCATATATGTGTGTGTGTGTGTGTGTGTGTGTGTGTGTGTCTTCCAGACATTGAGCAAAAGGAGTTGGGTGCTGCTTTGCAGCACCACAATGCACCTCTGTACTCTGGTAGTGTCGCAAGTGAGCTGCTCACATCTGGGTGTTTTTTACGAGAGGCTGCGAAACACAGGAAGTCCAGGCTTGTGTGTCGAGCGGGTACATTTGTGTGTGTCTGATGGAAAACTGAGGAGCGTTATAGCTGTGTTTTGTCCTGGTTTACACACCCCAGGGATCAGTGACAAGTCAGCCTCAGTTTGAGCATGGATGGGCGATGAAGTGAAACAGAGGGCTGCATGAGATGCTGTCAAAGCTGGTTGAGAGTCACATACAAAGATTTCTTTCCATTCTAGGAAACTCACAGCCCTCTTAGTTAACACTGTACCTCACACACATCATCAATTTTCTGGGTATATTAGACCCATTTATTTGCTAACAGACCACAGGATGAAGCATTACTTTGCGGTGAAGATTGACTATGTTGAAGTCGTGGCATGGCTTCTAATTAAAAGGCCTCTCTCTGCATTCCCAGGACTCACTCTGCTCCTAGTCAATAGCCAATGGAAGCCTGTCAGTATAGAGACAGCTGTTTCTCAGCATTAGGGCAAGAACATCTGTGGTAATGATTTCCTAATTATGGTTATGGGAGGACAAGGTTATTAAGATGAACCTGTGCGATCTTCAGCACAGCTGATCTGCCCTAAACTGTCACTGTATTTATTACAAGAGTGACTTGCAGCATGAACTTTTGTTGTCAGAGAACTCCAGGTTATCAGTGCAGTTAGAAAGCCACTTTGGCTGTGCTTTTTTACTTTTCTATTTCAGGAAATTAAAGAAAATGTTTGAAAGGTCTGCCAGGCTATCCACAGAAACACAAGCTAATATTGTTCATCGGCAAAAAGCAAAGATTCCAGGAAGAGTCAAAAAAAGAAATCATGGAAAACCATGTGTGTGGACAAAACAATAGTCGCAGACACTTGGATTAAATGTAGAAGAGCACAAATGTGTTGCTGGTTTATTTTAACCTCTGCATTCCACAGGCAAGATGTGAGACATAAAGATGCTATCTATAACTTAGCGAACCAAGGTGCTAGAATCAGGCTGTATAATTCAGGCAGAGGAAATTGGCATTTCCAGACGGATCTCGATAGAACTGCAATTTGCTTCCAACTGCACTAAATTATCCTGTTAAATGGTGGACTCTGTCCAAAAGCTGAATTTGGGAGTCTGCACGTTTAGGCAGAAAAGAGCTACGATGAGGAGGGTTTGCCTTCTCCTGGACTGAAGCATCCGACACAGATAACGTTGTGAAAACAGTTTATAACTCAATAATTCGTTAATGCCTAAATAAAAGAGTATCTCTGTGTGAATTAAAATCAAAACAAAGCTTTATGACTTAATATAAGCCAATTGCAGACACCTCCCCCAAATATAACATACTGTATATTTAGACACAGTAGAGTTGGGAGTAGTTACATGCAGAACAGTGATGAAATTACTTTTCATAGTTTACTAGAATTATAGCTTCCGCTTGAGACCAATCATTTATAGAAGAGAGCTAACTTTTACAAAATAAGGTGACCTCCTCGGCTACTTGGGGTCACTCCACAGCAATCAGTGTTCACTGATGGTTGTATGTTTATCTCAGGCCATAAAGCTGTTTGACCTCTGACTTTCACGAAAGCCGCCATAGGGACCACAGTAAGATTTTATTTTTGCAGTGACACACTCTTAACGGTGCACTAAAACAAATTCCCCATATACTAATCATAGAACGATAAAGCTGTCTCAGATCATACAGTATCTCAGTAGCCTCCTTCCCTGCCTCTCCACTCCCTGTAAACCTGTTGAAAAGCCCCCATAAATCCCTGCTGGGGAAAGCTGAGAACCACAGAGTAGGACGATCGGTTCAGTCCAGCTCTGCTAAGCTCTCACTCTAATGTATTACTTCACTTTCTAGCCCCAATCCTGCCCCGAAGGAACATGACTTCATAGCTCTTGCCAAAGCCATGACTCTGCAGGAGATCTGCGCGTATCCTGCCATTCAGGTCAGAGGCTGATTTTCCTCCACCCCACCCTCAATGCCCTTCCTCTAAGGGTCGTCCTTACTTATGGCTGGACTAGATCCTGTTTTACACATCTGGGTCACAGCCATCTGATGCTCACTGTTAGTTTGCGTGTGCCAGTTCATTTTTTTTGTCTGTCTCATCAGTACAAAAGTATGAGTGTCTGTGAATCTGTCAGTGTGTGCAGCTGCGTGACTGAAAATGTGCGTTAGCGGACTTCATGGAATGTGAGCATGTGTAAAGGGTCTGGCAGGGGCCAGGCGTGAGAAGAAGCAGAGAAGCCGAACACATTGTACGCTACTTGATACACATACACATCGACATATACTTTGCATGCTCCCAAAGTGTTGCTTAACGACGATGTTTTCTGCATGTCCGCTACATATTAACTTCATATCTAAACCCTACACACACTACACTAATCTTGCTAAGACAAACGGGATTTCACACAGTCGGCATGTGCAGTAAAACAGGCACACACACACACACACACACACACACATCCTGAGTGGTCTGTAACTAAGCCCAGCAGACTGAGCTGGGGCAGCCAGACTCTCTACTCTAATCCTGACAAACCCTGTGACCTGCAGGCTGTAGAGCAGGCCCGGGACTCTCTATACGCTGGCTACGGTACTATTCTGGCTCTCGTGAGAGAAGGTTTGAATCACTACATTTGGAAAAGCTGAGCAACTGGATGAGTAGGAACTGAAACTGCTCAGTGTAACATCCAATATCGTTTCATCAGTTGTTTGGGCCACTCAGCAGGATCACACAGTGAAGTCAGGCGTAAGGTCATTTAGAAGAATAAGACTACAGGCCTACTATTTGTATACTTTCCATTACAACAAAGATATATTTGTTTATCCTAACAATCCTCGTGTACAGTAAATAATCAGATAAAGTGACTCATAAACCAAATGCTCTCCAGCAAGATGCTTCAATCTGGGAACACAAGAAGCCTCTCTAAACACTGTACAATTCTGCTGCTTCAGTTGTCTACACTCCTTGGTTTTGTATTATCTGTCTGAATTTTACAAGGCTGATTGGGTATCTGCTGAAGCTAAGGCTAATATTCAATGGACAGATGTGAGAGTGGTATTGATCTTCTAATCTGAGGCTCCACCAGAAAGTCAATAAGCGTATTTCCCAAGCTTCCCTAATATCATCAAGTGTCTTGTTTTTTCCAACAAACACACATGCGGCACTGTTTGCTTGCTTACTTGAGCGATTAATTGAGTCTCTAAATGCAGCTGCAGTCAATCAACTAATTGTATAATCGACTAATTGTTTTAGCTCTTAAAGAGTTGGTGGTTGGTTCCCCAGAAATCAAAATGTCCTCAAGCAAGACACTGAACCCAAAATTGTATCTGATGAGTATGTGAGGGAAGAGATGTAAGTGGCTTTTGCTTAAACTGTCAGATGAATGCAATGTAATATTTGTCTCTTACCCACCGATGATGGGGTTTGTTTGATGAAGTTTCAGTTACTGTATGTGAGTGATGAGTGGCACTGTTACTGACCTCCTCCTCCTGCTCCACAGCTGGGAGAGAGCTGGCCACTCGAGCAGGTGCACATGTTTGGTCTGGAACAGAAGCCATCACCACACGAATTCCTGCAAATTGCTGGAGAGAGGAAGAGGAAGAGGAGAAAGAGAAGAGGACAGGAGAGGAGAGTGAATTCAATTGATTCATTCATATGACATGTCTTCTGCTATACTCAGTGACACAAACAGAACTATCCCACGTCTACTGTATTTGTCATCTTCTCAACTAAGAGGATTTAAGGATCGACGAACTTACGAACAATACACTGGTTCCCTCCTGGCAGAGTCTTCCAGCCCGGACAGCAGTATGAATGGAAGCGAGAGCCACACACATTGGGCCTGACAGAGACAAAAAAAGAAAAAACAAACAAACTCACTACTCACCCAGACCTCCCAAACTTTAGTAAAACCCCTCAACAAATACACACATGCGTTATTTTCTGAGCGGCCCAAGACCTGCATGGCCTAGGCTTTTAGAGTAAACAAAACAAACTTCGATAAAAAGCCTCCTCGAGTGATGGATGGAGGTATTTTCAGGGAGGGTAGGAGGGGAAGGAAATGTAAGGGGCCTAAAACATGAGGGGCAACATTTTGTTTTTATTCAAGGCTGAATTTAAACTTGGAAGGACAGGATGTATAAAGTCCTCCTTTCTCCCAATTTCCAGGCCTGGATGTCCGGTTCTTTGGCAAATATCCAGTGCTACTTGCCATCGCTGCCTGCCCCTCTCACTCAGCTGGGATTCTTACTGGTAGAGAGCCTGCAGGGAACTTTGACCCTGTCTGACAGATGCAAGAGTCATCACAGCTTATAGAGCACTTGATCAGTCTAACAGGTCAGCCACAAAGATTTTCTCTGAGGAGATGGCTTAAGCACATCTAGAGATGACTGGCTTCTGCTCACACACGCACAAACACACATAAACATGCAGCGGGACTGAGGTCTGCCAGCTGCCTGACAAACTAATGTGAAGAACACTTCATTTTTTTTAATCTTCCGTGAATAATTACACACTTATTACTCAGTTTTAACTCAGTTTATATAGAAACGGAGTAAAATTCCCAACATGCATCAATCCCAAAACCAAAATCCTATAAGAAAGTGCGAGTCAATGTGTGCACTCAAGTGAAATACCCAGAGGCGCTGCATAAAGCTATTTAACAAGCTGAAGGGATGATTCCAGCTATGTGGTGGTACTAATGATATCCTTAGTGACCTTTCAAAGCATATAATGACGGGTATATCTGCGGCCATCTGTGTTGGTGGTTAGTTGTTTGCACTTGCCAATGACCAAGGATTGAGGGACCACAACTTGGTAAATTGGGATAAAGCCTGATCTAGAAGCTCATGGTAAAGTCTTTTGCCACAGGGAGTGTCACATTTCCCATGATGCAACTCAATGGCCTCCTTCATGAGACATTCCTTGCCTGTTAAATGTCCTCATCTTTCAAACAACATGTCCCCATTTTATAACACAGCTTGTCCGTCAAACATTTGAAGTCTCAAGCCTCACTCAAGATAACCCTGATGACATCATCAGTTGTTGTTTTTTCAGACTTTGCAAAGTTGAGTGATACGCCTCATCATAACGAGTAAACTGAACTTTCTGCATATCAAGAAATATGCAGCTTTCTCTTGGATATGCAGTCCAAACCAGTAGATTAGAGGACCGGAGCTAAAGTGTTAGCCCTGATGAACTTCTCAAGTTCCTCCTGCGTGGAACACATGACCTTCCTCTCCTCCTCACCAGACAGTATCCGTAGTAACCCCGGGGCTGTCACCAGGGAGATGACAGCTGGAGTTTGAATTTCTGATGGTTGGAGAGCAGAGAACACCTCCAACCACATTACCAGATGGCATGGGGAGACAGAGGGACAAACAGGTGGGCAAGCAGACGAGAGATATTCACGTCGGAAGAAGTAGTGGTCAGACAAAGACGCAAGATAAAAATAAAACAGGAAGCGGAGAAAAGACAAGGATTCACAGAAACCGAAACGGTTAGATATAGGGGGGGAGAAAGTGGGAGCAAGTGTGAAGAGAGTGAGAAGAATGGTGGTTATGGTGGAGGCCCAGGACGGTGGGAATGGAACGGGATCAGTGGGAGGGAAAGCAAAACAAGTTTATGTTGAGAAGAGGAGGAAGCAGGAGGAGGAGTGGGGAGCGGAAAACAGAGATATGGAAACGAAGGCGAGAGCAGCATAAGCAAGAAGAGGCCAGACCCTTGCCGGGGGCTGAATTTCTGGGGCAAACTCACAAACCAAACTCTGAAAAAGAAAACTTCAGAAATGCATGGAGCGAGACATCAGCATTCCAACACTTAATGAGCAGAGAAGCCAACGTCTTGCCTGATCTATTTCTCCACAAAGCGCTGAAGATTTTCCACTGTTACAGACCACGGGGATGTCAATATATGAAGGATTATAGGGGTTTGACCCCGAGGTGCTCTAGTTTGTTATTCCTCCTCCCTAACTTTCTCTCTCTCTCTCTCTCTCTCTCTCTCTCTCTCTCTCTCTCTCTCTTTTCTCCAGTTCAATGCCTGGTGTCCAATCACAGAGAGGAGGCTTTTCGAGGATGAACTGAAGTAAAACAGAATGAAAGACCATAAAAAAGGAGTTTAATCCCCAGGGGTTTTCCTCAATATTGAAATGTCCTGCTGTTCTCACGGCTCAATCTAAAGGAGATTAACTCTTCTGTGGCCAAGTCGCTACCTTTGAAGTTGCCTCCCGGCCCGTGGATCGCTCATTAACTGCCATTAATAGTAATAAAAGGAAAATGGCTGCCACCTCATCCAAGGAGAAATATGAACAATGAAAGCTGAAGCCAGACTTGGTCGGCCAAATAATTATGTACGGTATCACAATGTGCATTTATTCTAACTTCAAGATATGAGATAGATTAGAGAGTTGAAACGACGAGTCGAGTAATCCATCTATAGAAAATTAATCTTAACAAAACATCATATTTTAAATAATTATTGCAATTAATCTCTGATTTAAGCTTTTAAACTGTGAGACGTTGCTGCTTTCCTTTGTCACATAGTAAACTAAATATCTTTGGGTTTTGGTCTATTTGTGAGATAAAACCAGCAATATCAATAAATCATGTTGGCCTCTGGGAGATTCTAATAGTGGCTATCTTCTGTCATTTGATAGAAAAAACAATTGATCCACTAACGTGAAAATTAAATAAAAGGTAATCTGAATTCCAATTAATTTTCTTCTTCTTCTTCTGAAGTTTTGAGTGTATTTTGTTGTTTCTTTGAGGTTTTTTTTCAAAGAGTTATAAAATTAGAGACAGCAAAATCAACATGTTATGCAGCTGTAGCCTGGGGGTCCTCTTGCCAAGCAGGAATCCAGCAGGTCAAAGGTGAAAGCAGTTCACAGCACTGACATACAAGGAAGGGCAGCACCAGGCAGGCATGGAAAATGACTGATGGTCTGTTTCCATAAAGACCGAGAGCAGAAGTTACTTGCTAAGGCTCCAAGTCAGGTGTCTGTGTCCGTGTATGTGTGTGTCAGTGTACTGGGTCAAAGGTCATCTGCCTGGTATCTGACCCTCTTCAGGAAAACTCTTACGTATTGCTGCCTCTAGCAACACCTGGCACTGCTGCTCGTATATCAGATTTAGGAGTGGAGATGTTAAGGGAATGCAGTGTATAGAAAAGTACCCAACTACAGATGGTGATGAGGCAAATATCAGTCAGTGGGGGGAGATTTCCTCAAAACAAAATGTACAAAAGCATCAACGGTAAAAGTATTGTAAAATCCCAATCTACAGAGTAACTGTACACCCATAAGATAAATGTTATATATATTTGAGTATAATATTTCAATATGAAATATTGTGAAGTAAAAGTGAATGAGGTAAAATGTAAGTAGATCAAAAATCAGTAGAGTACGAAAAGTTTTAAAAAGTACTTTCCTCCTCTGCTAGGAAGACAGAGGGAGAGCGACAAGAGAAACAGACAGATATACTGACGAATCTTGGCAATATTATCTTAAACTCATTAAAGAATAGAAAATGAATGGAATTGAAAAACGAAGATAAAGCGGGAATGAGTAAGAGATTGTTGGCAAACGGAGACAGACACTTAACAAAACCAGTGAATCACTAACAACTATATCTGTGTTGTGAGGACCCTTCTGGCTGACAGGAGATACAGATACAACAACTTAAACTGTGGTCAACCACACAAACCGCAGAGGATGTCGATTTATTGTTCTGTTTCTTATAATCGCGTGTCCTTTAGAAGAAGTAGCTGTAACTCAATACTTGCTCTGCACATAAATATGCACATGCAAACGCAAAATGTTTTGTCAAATGTGGTAAGTAAACTGATGGTTGAATCTTTTCATACAGTCTGACATTTAGGAGAAAGCACTTTATTAACAGGCCATATGCTAATCAGCTGTGTCAGATAATCCCTTCTTTATAGCTCAGTCATAGCCTGCACATACAGTAAGCATAAAATGCAGACACATAAAAATCTAAAAGGGAACGTAATGCACATAAAACAGAAAGGGAAACTGGCAATTGTTCACCCATCTCACATATAAATTTTTGTCAAGTATTTTTGTCTCTTTTTTCCTTCTTCTGTCCTCAAAACACTCGGATACTGTAGGTCTGAGGGAAAGTTTGTCCTGTGACATCCATTCTCTTTTAAATTTGGCATACGCCAAGGCAGACTGCATACAGAGGACCCCGTCCAGACCATCGGCGTGCTAGATATTAACCTGGAATGGACTGGAGGGGCTGAAAGTAATTCTCCTGCTTTGGGGCTGACTGTCTGCCAAGTTAGCCAGCATCCAAGGCGTCTCTCCTCAGCAGATCTGGGTAAAGGGCCAAACTGGACTGAGTTAATAAGATGTGTGGCTGCAAAAAAAAAAAGAACTTGGCTGGATTCTTCAACACTAACATACAAGAGATCCTATTAAACTATATAAAAAAAACTATGAACTCTTTAAGTCGGTAAGGCATTTGAAAGCGAGAAAGAGAAATCAAAAGCAAAAACTTTGTCTCTTCCTAAAGCTTTCCTTCTTTCGTTCTACCAACCAGATGGTCAATCACCCATCGAGGAACGCAGGCCAGCCAGCCAGCCAACTCTGATCAGATACCGCCCTTAAGTGGACTGATGCCAGGCTGCAGTGTGCGGTGGGAGCCAATAAATCAGAGTCAGTCGGCATCAGACCCAGCACTACCAGAGACAGACCAGGGGATATGGAGTTCTAGCCAGTAAATAAACACTGCACCCGAGCACAAGGCCAACGTAATGACCATCATTAACCTAACCTCCCTCTTTCTCCCACACAGAGAATCTGTGAAACCCATACCGAGTTACTGACAGTCCACTGTGATTGCTGCAGCTCTCGCATGAAAGCAGTAATACACAAGCCTGAGTTGTAGTTTGCTGGGGTGAATGAGTTAAAGTAAACTTCAACAACTCCTGTGTAGGAAACATTTGTCTGTCGCTACACAAAGCATCGTGTGATTTCTTCGCCCCATTACGGCTTCTGTCCAGAGGTTAGATGAAACGCGCACATGTGTAGATGACTAATTCTACCCGATTACAGATAAACTATAGGATCATTTTCAGCCAACGACACTTAAACAGAAACTGACAATAAATTCAACACATTACATCTGTTTGCTTTGGCCCGGCCTGCCACAGAGCATGGGAGGTGCTTAAAAGTTTCTGAATGGTTCGGGTGACATTTACCAGGCAACGCCTCGAAAAACAATGAAAATAATCACAAAGATGTCAACATTTTGTCAAATAACTGTGGAACGTATACTGGCCCTGATCCCAGCATGCAAACTGATCTTTTTAGTTCCATAGATGTTGCGTAAACTCATCACCTATTTACTTCAATGAACAAAACGACCACTACATGAGCATTTCATTCCTAACGCAGCAGTGTTTCCAGAACTTAACAATGTAATGGAAAAAGTCTGCAGGCTTCTGTTACATGTTCTCATGAAATCACACACAACTCAATGGGAATAATATTGCTATTGTGCAAGGTCTCCTGGTTTCCTCACTCTCTCCCCTGGCCGCTCACTGTCTGTAAGACAAACTGTGAATGTGAATTATTGTTCAGTCAGATCATACATTTCATGTTTTGGGTTCAATGCCAATGACCTCATTTGTGGCTGAAGGAACACTGGGTTTGACAGAATAACTCTGCACTGGTGACTGTAAACAGTACAATGGACCAGAAATGCCAAAGGACCACCATGGTGTAAAACGTCTCCTTTAAAATAAATGCAGAGGGACAATTTTCTTTATTTAACATGGACAAATTCCTTCCATATTAACCAAAATGAGTGACAAGGCAGGCAAATCTATTTCTATTAAGCAGTTGGGGCTGTCATAGAATATGTTTTTAGAGAAAACACCAGTTCTAGGACTCAACGTGAGCTTTAACCTGCACTATTAATAAGCCACAACTGAATAGAATTCACTAGTTATTTCTTTCTATCTCTTTCACAATCGCTGCCAATTTCTTCCTCATCTCATCCCTCATTTCCTCCCGCGTTCTCTTTCTTTCATACATTTTTCTGCTCTCTGTTACTCTCTCTGCTGCATTGTCACCTACAGCAGTGAAACAAATGCCCCTTTTCATACCCCCCTCGGGTGATACGAAAACCTCATTTCCTGTGGCTTGGTACCGGGGGAACCATAAGCTGGGACAGATGGGAGTCTGATTGGAATAACTGATGCAGACACTGAACACGGGCCCCAACAAAACATCCTTTGTTTTTTGAGAAAGTGGCAAAATTGACAGTGAAAAGTCTTTTCTGCACGGACATACATCCCACACCCAGATTCATGGAGTTTAGGTAACGAAGTGAAAGCGCTGGTCTGCAGGAGAGAGAAGGGACAGAGGGAGGCAGAGGAGGGTGGGGGTGATCCCTGTAGCTCATTTCACTGGATACAATCAAATGAACAACACCTTAAAAAACACGTACATGTATGTTCACATGTACCCCCCCACACACACACATGATTTTCCGGGCCTCACCCTAAAACACCAGGGCCAGCAATCTCCTGGCTGCAGTCCTGAACTACTTTCTCCAGCTTAACTAATACACTCAGTGGAATTTGGGTCATGCATTTCACTCATCATCCCCTCATGAGATGTATAGAAAGCGGCTTTTTCCTCCCTTTCCTATGAAAATGTGAATTTGCTGTAAATACGCTGGGAGATTTCAGTAGGGCAAGCAGCCTCTTCAGGTCGAACATGTGCTGTTTTTGAGAAAACAATGTGGTAGTATTCAGCAGCATAATTTGGTATAAGGCGAGCTTGGCCTCAGCCCAGAAAGCACAGCAGTTGAAAGAGAGCTGCCAGGAAAGTGAGAGGGGAAAGCCATTTATGTTTTAAACCTTCTCCAGATACAGCTACGAATGCTCAAACTTGTGTATGCAAAATCAAACTTCATGCACTCTTCATATAAATGCTTGTACAGTAAAATATGAATGAAATCAATACCAAACTGGATTAAGCTGCTCATTTGGGATTTTCCAAAGTCGGTGACACACAAGAAACACACAGACAGATTGTCATTCCTACCCTCTCAATGTCTCCTGGCCACGGCGTCGAACCCGCTGCACCTCTCTTTGGTCCACAGTGCCGGTGAAGCGGCTGGCTTGGAGCGGTGCAGTCCCGGTTTCACCACAAGCCACATGGAATGCCGCCCATCCCAGCAGCACCTGGGCCAGCTTCCCTGATCCCATTTGACGATCTGGCTTATCCCTCCAAACGTAGTATCTCCGGGTCACCTCTCTCTCTTACTGACTCACTGTATGGACCCAGGCTGAGTAGAGGGATCTAGACCTGGATCCAGATCAAAAGTCCTGGTGCACTCCGGAGCAGGGGCTACACAGGGGAAGGAAGAAGATGAAAGCTGAGAAACACTTTGAAATACAGAGGTACCATTTGGAGGTATCATTTGGATAAATCATAAGTTGGATGTTATTTAGTTACTTAGTAGCTGTTATTTAATGATATGTTGGATATTCTTCCAACTTTTCATACAATTAAGTCATCTGTATTGAAGATGTTTTGGTCTGCATTACTTGGAGTGGCTTGGAGAGGCTGGACAATTCAGTAATGAATCCATTGATTTTAGTCAAGGCTGGCTAATTATTTCACATGTTAAGTCATTATTCTTGGCGTGTTAATTCAACTTTAGCTAGCTAACTATTCCAACTTCTCTGCTTACTTGGTAACTAGTTTTCATGTACTCTCAATTTGCAACACGTGTTTCTAATGTGTTACCACAGACTCGGTATGACTCAGGATAAGCTTACTGGTGTCACGAATATTATTAGTTGAGCTTTCCACCTCCTGCAGACTCTGTACAATTCTCTTGTGAAATGGTTTGTAATACAATTATCCACTGATTTGATTTGGTGGTTATAGTGAGAAAAGAGAAAACATATGGGGGAGGGGGGGTAAAGAAGAGCATGCAAGGAAATCAAAGAGATACTTAAAGTCTGACTTCCAGCAATCTGTTTTCACTATACTGCACTTCAAAGCAGTCTCATAAGTGGTTTATCACTCCACAGACACCAAATACTGTATGTAGTGACTACACACTACAGAGAGAGAAGTCATCAACTGATTAGAGAGACATGTCCACTGCCAAAGATAGAATATCAAATGATTTTACTGTCATTAAAAGGTATGTTAAAAAGGATTCTAATCATATAAAATCAAAGTAGCTATTAATATTTGAAAACCCTTTAGGCCTCTGAAAAATGCTTAACGTACAAGAAAGAGGGGAACATCACACTCATGTCATATATGCAAACTGTGTCAAGTGGTCATTAAGAGACATTGCCTCAATTTAAAGAGTCAGAAGCCAAAAAGGTTGGGAATGACAGCGATAAACTGCATCCTTGTGCCTAGGGGGAGCCAGAGAGAGAGTTAAGTGGTGAGGTAAAGATGATCAATCAACTCAAAATGTTCTCTCTCAATAACACATACCATGTTCGGAGAAAACAAAACAATTACTCATCCATCTAAAGGCAGAGAATTAAATTACTACCATTATTGTTCCTTACGGAGTCTGGCTTTTCTAAATCTGATTATTTTTGGATTTGCCAACCCCATGCATAGCTTATAAAGTGTTACAAGCATGTCCTAACTGCATTAAACTGAAAACCATCCAGAGTCCAACTGAAATGGACAGCCATGAGGTTTATTTTCTCTTCTCCACCTCATTAGACCACAGGTTTAAGAGTGAACTGTGGGCCCCTGGTGATATATAAACTCAGCAGACCCAGCCATGGGTCCAACCACATTATACATCCGGGCTGGACAAAGAAAAGAAAAGAAATACGGCCCCGCGTCCCACTGACTGATTCATTTTAAAGGAAGATGAGAGATAGATGAGCAGTGAACTCACTCGAGCATGCAGAGGAAGAAAAAATATGATGACAAGACAGGGACAGGAAGACATGGAGATTAAGACATACTGTAACATAATTAAATGTAATTATTGCATTAGCAATTTTCTTTCTTAAAGAAAAGACAAATGAAAGTATTTAAATGTGACTATGTCTGGCACAACTTTTTGTGGTGGCCTATTATAACTGCAATGGTTTAGTGCACTCCATAGATGGGCATATTAAGCTTCTTATGGCACCAGTTAGAAGAAAACAGTAGATTTTTCCACTCAAACAAGACCAAAAAAGAGTTAGCTGCCTGCAGTAAGAGAAGTGAATGGAGGCGGGATCAATGCCGAACAAAAGAAATGCCTGATCAATTACCGAGTATAGGAGCTCTGCTGAGCACTTCTCCTACCGAGCTGCTGTCAAAGCAACGCAGGTAAAGCGTCCAGTCTGCATTATCAATTAATCCATTTTGAATCTAGTCCTTTCGATATGACTGACATAAGATTGATTGCAATCACACAGAGATATGAGAAGTAAAACCACAGAATATCATTTCATTGGTAAAGAGATGCAAAAACAACTCTGTAGTCGGTAGTAGGCCTAATTTCTATTGAAAATTCAGTATTGAGAAACACACTTCATAAAGTATATAGACCCACAAAAAGCTCAGGTTCCATTTGCCGCACTTGAAAAGTAGCTATAAAACAACCATTGACGCAGTCGCAAGATGACAGAGACAGACACAACAGGGTTTTTACTGTATTGCAGCAGTTAAACGAGCTCTGCATGTCACCGCAACTTTATGAATGGAGAAAAACGCAACATCAGCGCCTTCTTGCTGAAACATCAAGTTAATGCCAGATGGGAGGATATTTTTCTTTCAAAGAAAGCTTATCTGAAAACTACAAGAAGTCCAGCAGCAATCAAACTGTAAATCGTGACTATAGCCTGTCGGGTTTTTCTTCTGCTCATGCAGTTTCTTAAAACGCCGGGGGGGAGAAAAGTGCAACTTCACCCGCTTAGAAACAAACGCTAAACTTGTTTTAACCTCCCTGCAGCTTAATCATGTGATTTGAGCTCCATCTATCTAACAGACATGCAGTAGCCGGTTATCCCCTGCGTAACAACGGGCTTCCTAGACAATAGTCACAATCAAAGCCATTGATAGCTCCATTGAGCTGCAGTCAACGGATCCCTCATGCACACAATACCTTGAGACAATTGGAGTGCCTTGGCGTCGAGGAGCCCAGAGTCGGAATTTGAGACAGGATATGTGCCCCAGAATGGAATATTGAACTATAGCCTTGTGAGAGAAAGAGAAAAGTTAGGGAAAAGCCTTGTTTGGGAGAGGGGAGGGGACACAAGAGTGAGGCAGAGACACAGAGAGAGAGAGAGAGAGAGAGAGAGAGAGAGAGAGAGAGAGAGAGAGGGGGGGGGGGGGGGTAGTAGCGGACTGCAGGACAAACCCACATTCCTCAAGACTCATAGAGTTGTTATAACAGGGGCCAAGCAGCTAAACTTTCACACTGTGGATAGGCTTTACTATCATCACTCTGAGAAAACACTCTCCTTCAGGCTGTACCTCGGTGACGAGATAAGAGTCTCACCAGAGTGGATGATCTTTGATGATTGCTCAGCAGAATCTGTATTAACTTCAGAATGTGGAAAATGAGCCAATAATGACAAATCAATGGGATAACTAACATTAGGGGTTGGGTTGGCTCCTAAGTAAAAGTATTAAATAGTAACAATTAAATACCTAAGATATTAACAACGCACCTCTGTTACAGATCACAGTCCATTTAAAATCAAGTCAACCACAAAGCCTATTAAAGAGCGTGTTACTCTGTCACAGTGTGTCAAATTTACGCTATTATTCAAATAGTCCCGCTATTTACTGCCTCAGCCCACTGGTGCTTGTGATTGACGCATCCTTGTGCTTTGTTGCCACAAGTGCTGATAGGAAGTTAACATTGAGAGAGCGGCCATCTGGGTGGTATATTGGTGAGGACAGCTGAGCACATCTCAAATGTTTCTCCCCACTGATTTCACCACTCTCAACAAAAACAGCTCAGTGTAGCTCTAGAAAGGAGACTCGTTGGGCTTGAGTAAAGATGCCATGCTCTCCATGCAAATTCATTGTTACAGTTACAAAAGTATGTATGTAAGTATAATGTAGGTTAGAAGTTGCTTTACTTTGATGAGAGATTGTCAAGAGGAACCTCTGACAAACAAATTATCGAGACCTTATTGGACTTGGCAACATCTGTCCTGTTGCAGTGTCAAACATCGGTCCAGTTCCTTTTGCTCACTGCACAAATCAGAAACTTCTCCATGTATCCAATATGAAAAACCTTTTTTTAATTCTTGTTGTTCATCACTGTTATTACAATGAAGACTCAGAAAGTTAACACAGGCGGGAATAAGGTCTTTGAAAGGCAGTGTTTTAAAGCGTTTCACATGTCAAAGGACCATGGCTCCTCTGTAAAACTGCAATAAGATAGCAAAATATACAACTAATAAGTCTGCCAGTAGAAGCAAAGAAGCATTTGAAGGTTTGAGTATTTCTTCAGACATGATGAACAATGTCAAGTCCTCAGAGGATCTCTGAAGACTCGCTGGTGATCAGAGTGGAGAGACCTTATTTGTCACTGGAAACTTCTTTGAAGGACAACAAGAAGAGTCATTGTTTACCGGCGTCAGTCAGTGATACTTGAATTGTCTCCTCTGTCTGGTCACACACACACACACACACTCACACACACACACACACACACACACACACACACACTCACACACACACACACACAGGTTTTGTAAGGGTCATTAATAGTTATTTACACAATAGGGTAATATGTAGACCTGAGGGCTATCTGGAAATACTCTTATTCATTTTCTCCAACACCCTATGATGAGCCTTAAAGGTCATCGTGTTGTGTTGTAATGTCTTCGGGAAGTTTTCAGGACAAGGATTGGGATAGTTGGGTAATTACAACCATGTGCATTTTTGTCTCTGCAGGACTTGGCATGATGTAACGATACCAAAGTGAATGTGGGGGACTAGAATTTCCGGAGATGATGTAAAACCGCTTTTAATCATCAGTGGATGCATTTAAATTTTACTTGGAAACCTGAGCATGTCCACATTGTGTTTATTGATGAATAAATAGTCCGCTTTGTTTCCACCACATGATTTAAACAACAGTGAAACTTACGAGGGAAATTCCAATTAAATCAGAATTCAGCATTGCTGCAGTCTGTGTGCATGGACACAGACATGCCCGCTTCTACACACAAACACACACGTCAAAACATATCCGACTGCTAATTCGTATGCCCTCTCACGTCTTCTTGTTGAACATGGCCGTTCATTCTAATGAGGAACATGCAGCGTGCTGTAGGACCAGCCTTCAACATGCAGAGTCCTGCAGGATGATTTGTGGTGGGCTGCAGAATCTCTTAAAGAATCTCACTGTCTCTTATGGACACCACGAAAGACTGGGATAGATGGTAACAAAGAATTAAACCCTGAAGGAGTTTATGTGTGTGTGTGTGTGTGTGTGTGTGTGTGTGT
>NW_022280060.1:1503339-1507628 GCF_004355925.1 Anarrhichthys ocellatus
GTGTGTGTGTGTGTGTGTGTGTGTGTGTATGTGCGTGTCCCCCGTGTCTTTCCTCCCTCTGTCTCCCAGCAGTCCCACCCTCGCCCCTCTAAATAGAACCACATTTCACCAAGCAGTGATCTGGCTACAATGAAAACACACCACTGTCTGTACGTATTGTACTTTCAGAGCCCGGGGAAATACTTTTACTGGCCCTCCCTTCCCCTCTTTCTCCTCACTCACTTGTCTCCCATCTCTTTCTTTCCAAAGCACACATTTGTATACACATATGTAAACTCTTACACACACACAGACACGACCTAAGGTAAGTACAGTACATGTGGTTTGAGGAGCAGGATAAACGACCCAGGAGCAGAAAATGATCCTAGTGAGACTTGTATCGAGCGCTGTGGTGACTACAGAGGCTCAGGTTGATAAAAGCAAGTAATTAGTCTTTCACGGACCAGACTGCAGCATTATTACACGTGCCCGGCCCAGTTGGAGCAGGAATGCGGAGGCTCGGTCGAGGTTGGGGTCCCTCTTGTAGCTCACATGGTATAAAAGATGACAAGCCAGTACAGAAACCAGATGAGGATCGCATTGTCCTCACATGAACACACACGATTTTTCATTTATACACACATACACACACACACACACACACACACACACACACATAAAACCCACCTACCCTTTAAATCCCACCCCTAACTCAGATTCTATATGTAAGCTTTGATTATCAGTATAATCCGTTGATAGGAGGATATGTCATGATGCAAACTGAGTCTCCTTGTCTTTGATGACGTGTACTTTTTTTTGTGCACTGCTCTGTACTGCAGTTGAATTCTTGAAGCGGTGCCGGGTCTCTCTCCGAGCGCTGACAGAAAGAACCAGGAGAGACCACCAGAGCCTGATGGGGGCTTTCAGACTGTCTTTATCCCAGCCAGGAGAGCCTTCACTGAGCCAAATTACTTCCATGACAGCCTCTCAGCAGGGAGAGATTCATGGACAGAATTAGTCATACTGTACTGCTGTCCTTCAGGGTAAACCAGTGCATAGGTGGGTCATCGGCAGCGGGGGGGGGGTTACGCTTAAAGATTTAATTTGTTTCCATAACTTGTTTTTTCTATATGTATAGCTCTGGTGGGGGGGAACAAGCATGAATTACATGCACACTGCCATTTTCTGATGCACACTGCCATATTCTGATATAAAATATAACACAACGTAAGATCGTTATTCATTCTGTATACAGGTTCCCACAGGCATATTTAAAAAAAACATGAGCCATTTGTATTGAGAAAGGGTTCTGACAAACACATAAAAAGATACTTTGACCACAAGGTTGACCACTCTAAAAAAGATGTCATATGATCTGAATAAGGTGTTCAAATGCACGGT
Source organism: Anarrhichthys ocellatus (assembly GCF_004355925.1). NCBI lineage: Eukaryota > Metazoa > Chordata > Actinopteri > Perciformes > Anarhichadidae > Anarrhichthys > Anarrhichthys ocellatus. The sequence continues at coordinate 1,504,720 of NW_022280060.1, forward strand.
TACTCTAAAATAGCTTGCCTCAGATCTGATGCAAGATACTCCATATCGGCGTTTTTGGAAGTCTAATGTCTTTTAAGCGGAGAAGCTGGATGCCCTCCAAAGAAATGAAGCTTCAGCTTGGCTAGTGCTAGCTCGTGGTTTTACTTGATTGTGGGAAATCAGCTGTCAATGGACCTTTGAGATTTCCAGTGGTGATAGAATGATGTGTTAACGAGAAGTTAACACATCATAAGCTATGAAACGTTCCAAAGTTTAGGTTTGTTTGAATTTGCAGAGTTAAAGAAAAAGACATAGGCTGCAAGATTGGAAGGGGATAGTTTTGAGGATTTCTTTTTTATTATTTGTATGATCAGCAAGTCAAATGAGGCAACGATGATGAGGCTGGACTGGAGCTTCAAAGCCCTCAAATATTGAAACATTTGAGGCCCCAAAATCCTCTTGTTTGTGTAATGACTGTCACGGTTCCCATTTTCCACACTGTCTTTATTCACTGTTTGTCTCTCAAGCTCGAAGGATGTTTTGGCAGAGGGTAACCTGTGGGAGCGTGGAGGTGTGTGTGTGTGTGCATACAAAGTGTGTGTGGTAAGATGGGCCTGAGAGATTAGAAGTTGGTTTTTGTAGTGTCATCATGGTCTTGGGGTTTCATGGTTGGAGCATGTGGGGTCAGAGTGGAGTGTGACTGGGTCTAGAGACGATGCAGCTGGGAATCCTGTGGTCCGCTGGCGGTTTTTCCCTGGGTGGATGAAAATATGATCTCTGTAAGACACATACAAAAACAAACACGCAAGACCACATAAAGTGGGAAACTGCAAACATACTGTAGGATAGATAGATAGACCTGAACATGTCCTCGCATGTGGAGCGCAGGAACAACCAATATCCTCCTCCTGTTTCTCAGCCTCCTTCTCCAATGTTTCCTCAGCCTAACCCCTTTCCCTCTCTCATGCTAGTTCCACCTTCTACCTCTTCTTCCATCTTTCTTTCCATCATCTACTTACCAGGCAGGCATTTCTTGCATCATTTTACCCAAAGCGCTGTTCTGCTCGGCTCTGCTCGGCTCTGCTCGGCTCTGTAAAGACCTGGCCTTGTGCAGCTGTGCTGCCCCGGTGATGCAGTGGGAGAGGAATGTAGAACTTCAAAGTATAACACGAGCGGAGACAAAGAATGGCAGTGTTCAAGGAAGGATGAGAATATGTGATCTCATAAAACAGCACACAAACACATTGGTCCATTTATGCGAGGTTAGGCTGCAGAGGATGAGGAGGAGGAGGGCCTGCCTGCTTTCTGGGAACAAGAAGAGGAAGAGGCGGGTATACACGTGAGGTTGTTCCCCAGAGATAGAGCACATTGTAAGGCTCCAAAGCTCGTTCGGCCACGGTTAAATGATTGTTAAAACATACAGCGTGGACAGGAATGGAGAGAGAGGTTGATGTGTATGACTTTGGTTTTAGCGGGCCATGGAGTAAGACTTTCTGGATAAGAGTTCCATTACCTCTGTATGTGCAAAAGACAGAGGTTGAGACCCCTGGAAAAAAGAAAGAAATTAAAAGAGAAAAGACGCAAAGAGAGAAATGTAGCAAGATTCCAAGAGAGCGGAAAGAATCCTCAGACTGCTTGCTAACAGTTTGAGAACTAATGGCTTTCAGATGTGCGCGACGTCTTTTGTATTTTCAAAAGAGCATAAAACATTCCCTCTCAGAGGAATCCAAACAACGGCTGGAATTCACGGACTGAAAATTCACAACAGCGGTCAAAACCAAATGTTTATGTCACGTTCGCTCATGTTACAAGTATTGTGTGTTTTACATCCACAGACAGGCCTTTATTTTTTTCAAACCACCTTTCATTTTTGGGTTCTTTTCTTTAATGTTGGTGTTTTCTCTTTGGGACTGCTGAAGTGGATGCAGGGACTCGGCGGGGGTGGTGTTTTCCCTATTTCCTGTGGGGAGCTGGGACTTGGTCGAGGTGAGGTCATTTCTCACTCCAACTGTAAAGTTGACTGCGGGGGGCAGTTTCCCTGTTCCCCTCTTAGTCGCATGTATGTTACGGCTGCTCCGTGTTGGACCAGGGGCTCCATTCATCAGTTTATAAGCACAATCATATTGTCATTTCAGGCAATAACATGTACTGTAAAAAATAAGAAGTTTGAATCTCGTTTACAGCTGCAGCCAGCAGACGGGTAACTTAGCTTAGTAAGACTGGGAACAGGTGGAAACAGCTAGCCTGGTTATTCTCCAAAGGTGACAATATCCACCTACTAGCACTAACTAACAGCTTACATCTAATTAGTGTAGTCCGTTCAACAAACTGATAGCGGAAAACCAACAATTAATCATTTTATGTGCAGGATTATATAAGGTCTTATATAAGGTCTAAGGACCAGTAGGTCCTGGAATCTCTGCTGGTTGCCAGGCAACTAGCGACTAACAACTAAGAAATGAGCTCACCTCCTCCAAGTCCCAGTTCCCCCCGAGCCCTGTTCAGGACTGTCTCATGCCCTGTGTGGAAGACAGTCCTGGAAATTCCCATAGAAAAGAGCTGGGAAGCAGCTGTGCATTGGTCTTTGACACAGGTGGGGCGGTTAACCAGACGGCGTTTGCTAAACCAAACAATTAGTCTTCATCCTTGAAATCTTTCTCTTGCAAAACTGAAAAATATTATTTTAAGACACTTCCAATAAAGCATATCTCATGTGTTGCTTGTCGACAGTGTGAAACCTTCTTTACTGTCAATTCAATAAGAATATGTTTTTGCCATTTCTGATAAAAACCCTCCACGAATGTTCCTCAAACCCAGCTTCTGTGGTGAGTATGAGGCAGTCCATACTGAGGTGTGGTCCACTTAAAATGATTTACGTCACTGAGTTAAAAAGGAATAGTTTGAAAAATGAGGCCTATTCCTCCTTTTTC
>NW_022280060.1:1507728-1550052 GCF_004355925.1 Anarrhichthys ocellatus
GGGCAGCAAAATGGCGTCTGGATTTTGAAACAATCCCTCAAGCAGAACCTGAATATAACAACTTTGATATCTCCTTCCTCCCCTTCTCTTAGTATGTTTGCACTTTAGCGTGCCATAAAGTTGTCATCTCCAATCCAGCGGAGCTATAATTTGCCCAATGCTGACTGCGCTTATACCTATATGCATTGAAATATCCTGTGGCCTCGTGTTTTAAAAGGCTTAAATTTATGTTAACGGTTAAAAAGTCAAGATTTACTCATTGAATCCACAACCCTTATAAACCTATACCATTAAATATCCTCAACCAATTATGCTACTTTGTGATGAAATGTTGTAACCCTTTAAATGCTGTGAACTTTGCTACTCATTTAACTCTTTTAAGTACTGATTTCCTAAATGTTTTTAAAATGCCTTTTTGACAATCCCCAGACAGTGAGACAACTGCAAATTATTGCACACCAACAACAACAATAATAATAGTAATAATAATAGTAAGACAAACGTTGCAAGATGTCCTAGTTTCCTAGAATAAGTGAGTCATGCCTTGCTGTCAAAATGCAGCATGTCAAGTGGCGATCTTGCATTCATTGGGCTGTGTTATTGTTGAGGATCCCAGCGCAACTTTGGTGGACTGTAGTGATGTCCAAGCAACCATGTATTCCATTCGATCCTCAATTTCTTCCATAAACACATCTGATCTTCATCCTGCTGCACCCCCTGAACATACAGTACATTTGACCAAAAGTTTGAGTGAAAATTCTGCATTTATCATCGTAACTATATTTGTTTCACCAAACAGTCAACATTTGATATTTGATTTCAAATTGAATGAATCCATCCAAATCTTTGGTTGAAGAAGTGTTCAGATGCCTGACTGAAGTAAAACAACAATGTCAAAATGTTCTGTTGAAAGTAAAAATCCTGCATTCAATTCTTCTTGAGTATAAGTACATAAGTATCTGACATCATCACATTCATGTGTTTCCTTTTTGTGTACATCGTGGTTTGTTGGGCTGAAATCTAAAGCAGTACTTTGGTCTTCTCTCTGTCTTTGAACTGGAACTGAGCTACCATGTTGTACAAAAACAATAACCTCCATCACTGTTGCGTGGCAATAATACAATATTGTATCATGTGTATTGTGAAAGCACTCATCGATAGACATAGCACGACCTGTTTCTGCAGTGACTATCGAGGTCCCACAAGTTGATATTTTGGACTTTACAACAAAGAGAATAAGTTGTGAGCAAGTTATTTTCCTATCATTTTATTATTATAGTAGATAAAAAAAGAAAAAATATATTATCTGGACTTCACGTTATCTTTAGTTATTGTTGTTGCGGGGACGAGTAACAGCGTAATCATTCTTACCTGGTACACGTACATAGTGACTTCACGTAAATACTGGCATCATTTTGCGTAACTTCAACTCGAGCAGCGACTGAAAACACCTGTGTTGGTTGTGTGCAGGGCCTTTATTCTTTAATAAAGCATTATATCTTATAAGTTGATCATACTTGTATGGGAAATCAAAGCAAATTGTAACTGCAGCTGTTGAATACATGTAGTGGAGTAAAAAGTGCTATATTTTCCTTGTGGCATAAACTGTAAAGTGATTGAGCAAATGTACTTTATACTTTATAACAATAGTAAATACCAAGGAACAACTCAAAAATGAGTAATTAGAAGAAGCAGTAAAAGCTACTGACTATAGAATGTATATGGTAAACAAATAAAATCCCTTCTCTTTCATACAGATTTTTTGATAACAAAATGCCAGCAGTGGCAATTGATCCTCAGCACAATCAAAGCTTGAACTGGCAGCTCTTGGACGTCTACAGAAGTTTGCAACCCAAAAACACTGAAAACACTCAATCAAAGTAAAATTTCTGTCTAAACACCCTTAGAAGAAGTGCAGGCGAGATTGGCCAATTTCCTCCATCTGGATACTCGACGTCTCCGGTTACAAACACGCATTTGTCCATCTCTGTCAGCTGAGAATAAATGTTTACCCATAAATGTTCGCTCGCCGTCTGCAGAACAGGTGAAGATAGCGGCGGGGGAATCTGATCACCAAAGCCAAAGGATTGAACATAATAGGATTTCCTTGAAGCTGTTTCAACCATGTTCTCATATTTAGTATCATTCCAGCCCACTAAGCCAATCATTTATAATCAGGTCAAATAGCATGCAAGTCCCGGTTCACCTCACTTTGCCAGAGCACAATAAGACACCGCCAGGGATCTGTACATCCACTTGTGTGCGTTTGTTCATTAGCTTGTGTACGTGTGCATGTTTTTGCACATACATGTAGAAATGCAAGTGTGTCCTTGTGTTGTCGGTGTGTGACTGGGGTTGGAAAAGCCACAAAAATACTTTTATGAGTGTGAAACTCCAGTAAAGCAGGTGTACTTGAGACAAATGTTAGAACAGGACGTCCAGTTATAGCAGCGAGCTCTGCTGCTGCTGCTGCACTGTGATCATTAGAGGTTTGGGCAACAGATGCTAAGATACTTGGAACATCCTCTTAACCTACCTGCCTGTCAGCATTCCTTCCACCTTTTATCCATCCCTCCGGTCCTTCCTGCCGTTGTTTCACGCTCGCTGCTTGTTCGGCTGCAGCTGTTTGTTTTGCTCCAAGTGTGTGTGGAGAAAGAGGGTGACGGATTCTTCAAGATATCGCCACTTTATGCTGCAATAAAACAAAGACGGAATATACTCTGTGTATGATCCAACAAAACAAATCAAGAAATATTCCTCTCTTATCCTCCTTATGGGAAACTGAACTCATGTCCCTCTAGCAACACAAACAGATCCTGTTGTTCCCCGCGACTGTCTGTGACACATTTGTTTAGGGTCAAACCTCTATTGCTGTAAGACACGCATATGCTCCGAGGCCTATTAAAGCAGTGTATCAATGGACCACCCAAGAGTTTTACACAAACCAAAAAAAGAGGGGGGGTGGGTTAGCCTAGAAACACAGAGCAGAACATACGTTGTGACAAGAGGGAAGATCTAAAGAGATGATGAGTCAATTTTCACGCTCTAAATATATACAAATGGTCCCAACACATGTGCGTGCATGCACACACATACGCAATAAAAGGCTGCATGGTCACAAGTGGGGTTTTCTGAGGGTCAGTTTGGGTTGAAAGCATCAGGTGGCCAGCTGTGTTTGCTACATCATGATACTACCACCAGTTCCTGTTTCACTCTCCGTCCTGCGCTCATACACACATTATATTTTAGCTCATTTGTCTAATTTTGTCATCTAGGTCACAGCGATGTTGTTGCTCTGAAGGACAAATGCAGTCATCTACAGCCCCATTTGCCCAAATGCCTTGTCCGTTTTCACACTACGTTCATGCTCAATACTTCTCCTACTTACTCAGTCATGTTATCAAGTGTTGCTTTTCCTGGAAAAAGACGGAGTAGGCTTTAATTACTGTGATTACATACTGTGTTTTAAAGAAATAGTTTGGCATTTTTGGGAACTACACATATTCACTTCCTTGACAAGAGTTTGATGTAAAGATCAAGACCGCTCTCAATATGACAGTCAGGAGCTGATTAGCTTAGCTTATCTTAGCCTGGCTGTGTCCAAATGTAAAAAACTACCAACACCTCCAAAGCTCATTGATAAACACATATCTGGTTTGTTTAATCGGTAAAAAAAGAGAAGTGTTAAATATAACTTGTCGTTATGTGCCGAAATATTTGTTGTCCTGCTTCCACTCTTTATGCTAAGCTAACTATATCCTGGCTAGATATTTAACAGACAGGTAAGAGACTAGAGTGGAAGAAAGAGAATAAGCATATTTCCCAGGATGTTGAATTACTTCCTTTAAGAATGCTTTCAATAGTTTTGTGAAATAGCAACCAAATCATTTGAATATTTCTTTCTATTTTATTTGGATATTAAGATAACACTTCCAATGCCAAACATCTGGAGTAAATCTGCATTCAGTTTACTGCTAGACTGCTTTCCTTTTTCACACAATGGGATTAAGAATAAGCTAACAGCTGGATGTCCACAGGCAAAACCTTATTATTCGGCTAACTAAGTTATAGGTTTATTAAGTGCGCACGTGCGCTTGGAGAAACCTCAGAATGGGGAAGTAACGTTACACTAAAGGAATGCAATGTAGCATTTTCTTTTTGTAATAATCGATTAAACAACGCAAAGGAGGATTAAAAAAAAAGCTGATGATGATGTAAGATGATTTTGTGGAGGGGTTTGACAAATACAACAAATCGATGCAGTTCCTGCCTCAACCTGATTAATCACAGTAATCTGTATTTTTATATACGTCTAACTCACTCACTCACTCATTCACTCAAAACTAGAAGTCCCTCACACCCAGCCTCCAACATGTGTTTGCTTGGCATTGCAAGTGCGATCCTGCTCAGCTGGGCTGTGGCTGCTTGTCACCCCACTGGAGCTCCCACACGGGGCGCTTTGAAGTGTCGAGGGCCCCCCGACATGAAGAAAGCAGTACTGTAGTTGAACGAGCAGACAGAGGCCTGGGGGTGGGAGGGGGGTTTTCTCAGGATGAAGGGCGGTGCCGCAGCAGTCCAGCTGTTTGCTCTGCCAGCCCCACACCAAGGAAAGACACAGGATCTGTTAGAGTCAATATTTGTTGCTTTCAGTGTCTGGTTGAGTCTGTGATAGACTCAGTGAACTCTCGAGAGAGCCTGTGAGGTCGCTGAACTGACAATTCATCATCATATTTGTGGTTCTTTGAATTGTTGCCTCTCCAAAGTTGTGAAAAAAATGTTTAAAACGGATCCTTAACACAGAGTAAACTTGGCCATCAATTTCCCGAGACTTCCTGTAATGTTACTTGGAAGTGAAAAGTGCCGAGACGTGACTGTGGAGGTGTGTGGTCTTGCGTAGGAAGTGTGTGTAAGCCTTTCTATAACATGGTCTCCCGCATCTGGTACTAGTTGAAGGCTGGTGGTTTGAATGTGCTCTAAGAAGTTTAAAGTCTCCGCCGCATCAGTGCTCAGTAAGACTTGATTAGCATACTTCAGTCTATTTTTCGTCTCCAAATGAAATAAAGACTCCACATGTGAGCAGAGATATTGTAGAGCTATGTCGCAGACGATGAGCGCCAGTTTGTCAACAGCAGTCACCTTTTGATTTTTCAAGAAGACTAGTCACTTCAGAGAGAAACAACTAAGTGTTACTTTCCCCTCTTCCTTATGTTCACGATGAGCACACACAGCATACTTAAGCGTGTTTGTGTGTCTTGTGATAGGTAAGATTGGAAAAGGTTTGTGATTTCAATTTAGGGCCCTCATTAAGGTCGAAATATTTCATAATAAGGTTGTATTAGGCTATGTTAAGGTAGTGGTTTGAAATGACTCTGTAGCAATATAAGTGTGTGTGGGTGTGTGGGTGATCACCCTAATCAGAGGACTAAGCTGAGGAATGCAGTCAGCTCTGTCAGCTCTCTCTCCAGTCCGTCCATCTTCATTATGGCTGTTCCCACATACTGGTCATGTGATTTACAGCTACGGGCCCCAACTCTGGCGATATAGGGCAAATTCCTGAGCGGGATCAGTCACGTTTCATACACACAGCAGGGGTCAGGAGCCAAGAAGCGAGAAGAAATGGAGCAAGGGAAGGGGAGAGGAGATGAGGAGATATATGAAGGTTGAAACAAAGGAAAGGAAAAATAATGACCTAATGCATTGTTGAGGAACTAATTAATGCAGGGATAGATTTTTATGACAACAATCAAAGATAAGTATTGGGGAAGAAGGAGTAAAAACTAAGGGGCTATTAACAGGATGAGTCAGAACAAGTGACCAGAAAGAGTAATTTCCAAGTGAGGGTTTTCTCTGAGAGGTGTGAGGTTTTACATTGTTTAAAATCTCCAAAGTCTTGTTGACATAAGACCTCAGCAGAGATCGCAGGCCAGTTCACGGAAACATTGAGTTGAGCACCTCTGCTGTATACTGCCGTGGCAGTGATGAAATTGAAATGTAACACATGCCACTGACATTCATGTTTGGCTTTGATTCCCAACATTACATTTTCACCCTGGGAAGCAATGTCGAAGGCAAACTCCATTCAAAATACACATTTTGAAGACACATGGAGCTAGTTTTTATTCAAAACAATTGGTTAATCAAATCATTCATTGTCATGTGCAGAAACACTACGGATACTTCCATCAGAAAGCCAAAGCAGCCCTGCCCTCTTGCCTAAAGCAGGGTTGTGAAAACAATGTAACAGCGTTTGTTACTGCTGCAACACATTCCCGACTGTCATTACTGATGTTAGATAAGAGCGCTGCTGTGGGGTGACCATTCCTATCATTGTGAGTGGTCAGCGCAGCCCACTGTGAAAACAACACAGTCATTACCTACTTGAACAAAGGCTGCGAATCTGAGATAATGTAAATGACGTGGTATGTATAATGACTTAAACCACTTCAAAACCAAAAGGACATATAAGTGAGGTGGTGGAAAGAGGAATGAAGACAGCACCTGGTGATATGTCTGACAGCAGTGATATGTCTGTATTGAGAATGATGACAACAGAATGATGACAAGATGATCAAAGTGATTATTTACATGGTAATGATTAGGGAAAGGACAATATTTGCTCACAGTCTTCAGGTGGCAGATTCTGTCACAGCCTGTCCTTAGAGGATCAGAGTAAGTACAAGCAGAGGTTGGCTACAAGGTTTTTCCATTAGACTCCAAAATAGGCTCCTCCAACCCCACCAGCCTTCGATCTTCCTCCACATGCCTCATCACCCAAACCCAGTCTATCCTCCTATACTACCAGGAAGGAAGTTAGCCAAATACGATACAGTCGCAGGGACCTTAATGGGGGTATGATAATGATAATCATTACTGAAATGATGATGAAAGATGTGTTGCTGTGAGTAATTCAATGATGTCACCGGAAGACAATGAGAAGCGGTGGGGAGAGGCAGCTGTACAAGTTCCGACCTGTAAAGTGAAGGGACGAGGCTGAAGGCAGCTGGGATAGAGACGGACTCACGCGACAAGGAAGGAGGGGTTCATTAAAGTCTGGGAGAAGCGAAATCTGAAATTTGTGAGAAATGTTAGAAAGGTAATTGCTGAAAACAAATAAAAAGACTGTAAACTGTATGGTACTGAATAATGGAGTTAAACCGTTTAACAGTTTTTCACCAATTTCGTGTCCACGATTTTTTAGGTAGGCCTTGATAATGTCTCGTTGATGTACTGGAGCCATCCTTAGCCTAACTCCTGCCCTAACACTATATAAAAACTAGAGCACATAGAATCTGTGGTGCTGCTGCTCGACCGCAAGTTATAACACCTACTTACCACAGTTTGCTAGCAGTGGTGTACTGGCCGTCTGTTATACAAAGAAAAATCCACCCTCATCCACGTGATATACAATACAGCACTGCTTATTTTTTAACAATTTTGAAACCTAAGTTGATTACTTGCAGATTTTTTTATTCATTCAAATTTCGCTGGGTGGTTAATAACTCATTTCTCTGTGGTTTGACAAACTCAAAACATTTTTGCTGAATCTAGACTTTAAAGGGGGTGTCTTTGCCAGTCTTCAAGAAATGTGTCCAGACTTGAATGTTATTAGTAAGAGGTCTGGAGCCTTGCCGACAGTTGAAGGACAAGTTAGAGAATGATTGAGTGAAAAGGTAAAGGTTGCTGGGAGAGCAGGGAACATTTTCTCTGGATGAGGGCACATTTTTATTTTAAACTACGACAAAATTAAGCTCAACTGGAAATTAAAGCTAAAAGGAACAATATGTGCGAACTCAACATGGCAAGCGGCGATGGTTTCCATTTGATTTTGGCATCTTAGTTCTCTGGATTCCAGAGAGTTTTTCTTGTTTCCAAATAATAGTGTGATTGCCCTAAACAATATGAACAACACACAAACACTCAATAAATGTTAAAGGATAAGGCAATCAACAACACCCATGAAAAGACCAACGCCAACAAAGAACACATCCAACTGAAAGGTATGTCCTATGTTGTCAAAGCCTCAGGAAGCTTATTCAAGGTCCCATATACCATCGTTGTCCAAACATTATTCAAAACACATCAGTGAGCCACAACTTGGCACTGGGTGACATGTTTATTCATCACAATGAACATGGGCCCTGCGGAGTATTTTGAGTCAAGAGCTCATGCATCACCCTGCTGACAGAAATACTAGTGTGAGTATGTATTAATTAATCCACATCTGAAAATAGTCCCCAACAAATTCATTATTTATTCCTGCCTCCTAGGAACTGTCCAGCTTACCAGTTTTTAAAGCTGTTTTCAGAAGGAACACATTGGTTTGTGTCTGAGAGCCACAGAGAGGGTTGGGTAGTAAAAACAACATGAGAGACAAATGCATTGTCTGTTTGGTGTCTTTGTGTGATTTGTTGACAGTAAGAAAATTAGAGGAGAACACCAGCCGTATCCTCTGAATTAAGTGGTTCTAACTGTTTATGAATAAGTGGACATAGTTGAATTATTTCCGGTCAGAAACATTATTTTTCTGCAGCTTATTGCAATAAGTAGAGGTATCAGATGTATCATCCCTACTGACTAATAAAAGTAAAGGTGGATGACCCATGGAAAATACGAATGGCATGTTCTAAATCTGTCAATCATGGCTTTGTCCCATTGGAAAAATCCACTTTTTCTAGGTTTATCTTTCTCTGAAAGATTTGCATGAATAATTTGATCTTGAAATAATCCGAATTTGAGGATTTTGAATGGAAACTGGGACAGAACTCAGCAGCTGAAGAAATACAGGACAGCATTCACTGCTGAAGAATGCAACGAGACAGACCTATACATGTCAATACCTGTCACCCCGAACAAAAGTAGCTGAACAGCAGCTGGACATAATAGCAGGTCATTAGGGAGGTGCACCGTTAGCTGGGAAAGGAGGCAATGGCTGATAGCAAAGATGTTACGCTCAGCTTCACCTGGTTTCTCTTTACAGACGTTTCAGAGCTGTTGGGTGGAAGACGCAGGTACAAGTTAAGCATGAACGTGAGAGTCAGGACTCCCCCGTTACCTCCCCAGAGTGGCTCTCCGGTATCCAAATGTCAAAAATACAAACCTGGGTCAGGTAATATTGTCTGAGCACACATTGATCTGAATGGGACACATTTACCACAAAGAAAATCGCGTGAAACAACAAAATGTTTATAGAATCACAAGAAAGTATTCATAATTCAGGTTGTAAGTTTCAGTCTTTTGGATTTGTTCAACTTGTCTCATACTGGTGTTTTTTTTAAACCTCACATCTGTGTTTCATGTTCCTTGAAATAAACAATACTAAGTATTTAGAAATGCAAGACGTGACACAAGTTTGTTCTTTTCTGTTGCTATTATTGAAATATAGTTATGTTTTCAAAACATTTCCTTTCCCTCAATGTTCTTATTTGTCCCTTTTCAAATATGGTTCAGATTATACAGAGTATTTTGGTAAAGTTGATCGGTTTATGGATTACTATTGTCTTTTGTTGTGTCGTGGTTTTGGTTGTAGCTCGTTTTTCTCAACCACTTACTTTTCTAGTGTTTATTGTTTCAGACAAAGTTTCTATTCACTCTGACATGAAGGACACACCTGCACATACAATTAAAACGAGCAATTTGACCTTCATAAAACTCTAATTAAATTAAAATAAATTTAACTTGTATGTTGTGTTTCTTTGTTTGTTTTTACCTCATCTATTTTAGAGTTTATAAGAGTAACAACCTCTGAAAATGTGTCCTCTTATTGCCAAACCATGATGCCAACACTTAGCTTTGGTTAGTTCTCTGGGAGGTTACATCTTATGACCTCAGGGTCTCTTAAATAATTCCAGAGTGAAGCTGTAAGAGACTGACCCCCTGCCCGACACAGCCGATGACATAGCCTCCATCTGACTTGAAGTTTGCCTGTTAATTAAGGCTGTAAACAAGTGGGTGAGAGAGGCTTTGTAGCTGACTTTATACTTGACAATCAAACTTGCTCACTTGAAGTTTAATGATGTTTACCTCCTCAGGATGGAAATGTACCTTTCACAAAGCACACAAGCACATGAACACACAAACACACGTCTGTACGCAGACACACAAAAACATGCAATGGGAGGAATACCCATACAGCTGGTTGTAGTGTGTTACATCTTCTTGCTTCCACAGCAGAAACTCATTATCAAAGATTCAAGTACATTTTGACGTGAAAGCATATGGGGATAGCTGTGATGAAAGAAGTACTCAGATCCTTTACTCAATTAAAAGTACTGATAACACAATGTAAAAATATTGAATTACAAGTAAAGTATTATGAGCTAAATTTACAGTTTTAAAAGTAAAGGTATTTGTATTCAGAAAATCCCTGTTATAAGATAAATTACATTATTTATACTGATGCTTAAGGCTACTTTATATACAGTTAGGTTTAGGCCATCCATGAACTGCATACTGGAGATATCTGCAGATCCTGTAATGTCTGGCACCCTCTGCTGGAATAAAGTGGTATGTCTTGTTCGTCCAGTGAAGGAATGAGGTCACAAATTGTTCATTAGAGAGACTTCCAATTACCCCTGGACCACCACCATTTTTTACTGTATGCCTCCAGTTGTTGTGTTAGCCTGGTCTCAGATGGAGTTTGTGTTGAAGTGGTGGCCTTGCACTGTTGTCTTTAGAGCTTAGAGCTGGAGAGTTAACTGGCTTCACTCTGGGGGTCCGAGGGAGAACTGACGCCAAAATCAACAGACAAAAGAATGAGAGACAACAGTGCAGAGCTCGAGAATGCTCCGGGAGAGACATTAACAGAGGAGGTAAGAGGGGAAATGCAGAAAGAGAGCATGCATTCTTCCACCGGGAGCAGAGAACAGAGGCCCTGTTGTGCGTCAGGGTGCCGACAAAACACCTGGCAGAGAGCAGGAGGAGAGGATGCCAGGGATTGTCAAAGTGCAGAGAGACCAGGGGGATATTGGACACAAAGATCAGGGGAGCTTGAGACTGTGTGTCTATGCCTGTGCGCTAGTGAAAGAGAAATAAGGAGAATGAAAAGAATTTGATGAAATGCAGGAACATCATCGTGTGTGTAACCTATAGAAATGTGCCTGTGTAAGCTCGTGTGTGTCTAGACAAACAGCTAATGGGTAAATGTGCATGTGTGCTTTTGTGCACACCGTAATCCCCATTAAGGGTCCTGTGGGAAAGCAGCGTATGTGCTTCCTGCAGGAGCTCCCCTGGCCCCAGCTGAAACGTGGCTGTGCTCTATCCAGGTCCTCAGCAGCTCAGCTCAGCAGGCTGTTGCTGCAAAGCACTGGTTTCCTGTGCACATTCCCCACCTCCCCGGCTGTGTTATTCTTGGCCCAGACAGAGAGGTACAAAGCTAAGAACCGGGGGTCTTGCAGAAGCCTTTTCGGTCCCTACTCCTCAAGGCCCGAAATCCTCAAAGCCTGCAGAGCCCGGGGAAAGGTGGCCGGATATAGATGAACATGGTGGTTGTGTTTTTCTTAGCCCTGGTAACAGCATTGCTCTATGGATGGCAATGTCAGTCTGTCTGTAAGTCAGTCCAAAACTTTGGTGCAAACTGAAATTTCTCAACAACTATTGGATGGATTGCCATGGCATTCCTGGCTCACAGTGGATGAATCATACAGTGACCCCACTGCCTTTTCATCTACAATCATTAGATCCACATCTGTGTGTTAAGTGCAACCTCGACAATTATTTGATGGAGTGCCATTTGGCACACACATTCATGATCCTATCAGGATGAATTATATAGTGACTTAAGTTTCTGTTAAGTTTCCAGGCGCCATCATCAAGTCCAATAAATTCATTTAAATCTAAACTATTGTCATTCCCATCTGACCTTTGTGTTTAGTGCTAATTAGCGGTGTACACGCTAACATCATACTTGCTACACACCAGCACGTTATCAGTAATTATCAGCTTGTTAACTTGTTGATTATAGCATATAGCTCAACCACCACTGGGGTGATTTAGTCTTGTTTTTCTTACCATTTTCAAAGATCGTCTGTATATACAGTATATTTTATCCAAATTGTTTTGCATGGTGTAGCCTCACTTGTGGCTGCAGATCACGCCAATAAAAAAACTGCATTCAGTCAGTAGAATGCAGAGAAAGCTTCATCACAGCAGAGATGAATAATAAAAAGGTGATGAAATAAAGCTGTGAATGTCAATGGGACACAGGGAAAGGCAGCAGGCATTCAATGTTTCTGAACATGTAGATTGAATATTTATACAGACTGGGCTACATTTACACATGAACAAATTCAAACTGTCGCTCTGTATGTTCGCATTTAATTAATATTTACAACCTTACCTGCTGTGCTGTGCACAAGAAACAGGAAATGAACTCAGTGTTTGTCACATTTGTTTTGGCACCAATGTGCGGCTCGATATACAAATTAATATCCAACACAAACTCACACACTGACACCAGCATCCAGGAGAAAAGCACTCTATAAGCTATATGGTGTCATTTCAAAACCAACAGAGAGTTCACCTTTTTTGCATTTCTGGTCTTTTAAAATTTTGCAGAATATTTATTATCCTATGTGTATGTTGACATCTGTATGTGTGTGTTTACTGTCTACCAGCCTGATCCACTAAATAAGGTAACCTGCTATTAGTTCAGACATACTACATTCCACCTGTGGTGTTAATGACATAATTATGTCTCATAGATTTGCCGATTGCTTACTTTAAATTAATTATTTAAACCGAGTGTATGACAAGAAAGTGAAAAGGTCGTGCATGACCGCATTCAGGTATGAGGACATAAAAAAGCATTAGCTCTGGAATGTGAAAAATACCACAGCTGGCTAACACAACAAACATGCAGTGATAACAGAACTCACTCAACTGGCGGAAAGTGTCCCTGTCCTCGCTGCAGAGATGATATCGTCATGGCATCACAACTACGCCTGTCAAACAGAATGCTTTTCTGTTTCTGTGGTGCAACTCTGGTAATTAAAGGCAGCAAATTAATTGTAACATTATAGTATGTAATTGATCCTGTGGCAGGACCAGTCCTGCCTTCATTCCACAAGGAATGCCACAATTATATATAACAAAATATATAATTTCCCCTAAACACATGCCCATTATGTTCTTCTCTGTTGTGTATATGTTTTGCAAAACCCTGATCTCCTTTACTCCTCTCTGTTGTTTAGTGTTTTGCTACTTCTTTTATGTGCTCTACAGTAAGGAGATACTTTGAAGAATGACACATGTGTAAATATTGCTTTTTGAGTTTGTTTGTTGTTTTTGTTTTTTACAAAGAAATCATTGATGAAAGCACTGCTTCCTTTTTATTCTCGCTCTCCAATGTCTCGGTTTATTTCCCTCTGCTCACATTTCAGGAAATATAACAAGGGGAATCATTCAGGCTTCACCATTAACTGCTAAATGTGCACAAAACAAAACAAAACAATTTTAAAAACAAAAAAACAAAAGCATGCAAATGACTACAGGAGCTAAAGTAGATGCTGAGCTCCTAGTTTCATCAGGTTATGCATTATAGTGATTCACTGAACACTGCAAAACATATTTTTCCTCAATAAGGCCTTTGAAATCCAAAATATGAATACCAAAATTAAATGTTTACTCGTTTTTGTGGATATGGCAACTGCATTAAAACAAACAGAATATCGTGTGCAGAAGATTGCTGAATATACTGGACCGCTTTTTGGAGCTTTGTTTCAAGTAAATGACAAGGAGGATTATCACAACAGACAATGACAACATGAACTCAAACACAATATCACAAGTAAGAAATGACAACCATATGCTTATCTCATGCAGGGTGACACAAAACTCAATGAGATGACGTCGATGACAGCGCGTGTCTCTCTCCTCCCTCAGCAGGAGCAGGTTGCGTCAAACAAGCTCCTCCTCCACCATTTGCTGCTGTGCGCTTCCCATCTCCATCGCTGGAGAGCGGACAGGTAACCGCAATTTATGTTCTCTTCTGGAGCAATGCTCGGTCGGTTTTACTTCCCTAGAATATGAAATCGATAAATGTGATTCAATAGATTGGCTGCTTGTTGATGGGTCTTTTAGCTTGAGGCTATTTGGCTGCAGCGGAATGTGAGAGGTGTGCAGACAGATTTAATGGGATTATTGTGGATAGTTTGCGGCGTGTTTTCAGCATATAACCTGATTTATGTGTCTCTGTAGGTATGGAGATCGTCTGTTGTCTCGCTTGCGCCTGGCTGTTACGCGCAGGGGGCTTTGGTTTGTACTGCCAGCAGCCCGCATGGAGGCTTTAACAGACGCTATCATGCTGAACCGCCTAAATCAATGTGACTCTGTAAAAACAGCTTACTCTAATCGATCAGATGTAAACATGTGGTTACATAATTGCATAATCGTGTTTGTGTCTATGAATGTGTTTAAGTGTACGTGCGTGCGTGCGTGCGTATAAGTGTGAGTGTGTGTTTTTGAGAGTATTGAAGCCATTCATGCATCAAGGCTGCGTTGTTCAGGTCTTGTTGGGATACATGCAGAGACTCATACGTGGATCAAGGACCACAAATGGGATAGACTTGTGTTTTGTTATGTAGGCAAATGGTTCTGTAATGTAGCCCACAGTTCTTGTTGTGATTTCCTGGTCAAACCAATGGACGTGTTGTGTAGAGCTAAATCAATTGGTGGATTAATCGATCAGTCAACTGACAGAAAGTTAAACTGCAGATATTCTAAAAATCATCATTGTTTTTCAGGCAAACATGCCAAAGATTCCATGTTGCAGCTTCTCAAATGTGATGCGTTGCTGCTTTTCTTATATGATTGTAACGGAATATCTTTGGGTTTTGGACTGTTGGTTGGATACAACGAGGAATTAGAAAATGCATTTTCCCCTATTTACTGGTATTTTCTTTCTTTTTTTAGACCAGCAATTAATCAATTAAGAACATCTAGAAAACAAACTATGGATGAAGTAGTTAATTTTGATAAATGTGAAGTGTGAACATGCTGATTTGTTCCCTGTGCCCTTTCACGACTAATCTTGAGGGTCCTGGCTGCTGTTTTTAGCATAAATATGAATAAGTCATCAATGTTTTAGAAGGTCAGGTCTGCTCGGAAGCTCGACAAATACTCGCATAAAACACTGCTGTCCCCCTCTCCTCAGGATGGAGGCCCTTTTAAATGAGTGGCTGTGGCAGGAGGAGTACTGGCTTCCCCCTGGCATCAGCTGGCAGGACATTGAGATGAAGGAAGACGAAGGCCGCTTTCCTCTACCCAGGGATCTCATCTACACCTTGCCACTGGCCTTTACCTTTATAGCCCTCAGATACGTCTTTGAGAGGTGAGACACACCTGCCTCCATCCACAACTGGACCATGACATCACAGTCGCAAGATCTACCTTTTCATTGTCGTCATTACTGTGACTTAGAAGTCAGTGTGTACTTGACTCGCTGGAGCAGCAAGTTTTCAATATTTATAGTGGATATTTGGGGTGATCTTAAATTTTATTTTTCTTTGAGTCTGTCCCCAGGTGAAAGCAAATGTTTGAACACATTGTGTGTGTCTTATTTCCTCTTGGCAGTGGTCATGGTGGCTGGTTTTCTGCCTGCTATAAGCTGCCTGTCTAGCTCGGCATAATGTGCTCCTGTACCCTTCATTAGTGCTCCCGGTAGGTGGAGGGAACAGACCAGACATGCAGTGAAACACAAGCATCATGAGTGGACAGTTTTAGCTGCTGACTGTGCGAAAGCCCTCCCTCCTCCCAGAGGGACTGGGCTCTGCCTTTTAAAATGTAGGGCTGCCCCCTCTTAGTCGATCTGGCCAATAATCTGTCATTTTGGTCGAAGTTAACTAAGATTTCTTCCTTTAGTGTTTTTTTTTCATGCTGAATTATTTCTTTCCAAGAGACTCGCAAATCTTTTGTAAACACAAGATTTAAAGTGGTGCTTGTGTGTCTCAGTCATCCTTTAAAGCACTCATAGTGAGATGAATCAATATTAGTCGATCGAGCAAAATTGGCAGAAAATGTATACTTCCAGGTTCTTGAATGTAAGAATTTGCTGCTATTGTTGATCATTACATTAATCATTATCAAGGTCAGTTTAATGCATTGCTGTGCTGTATTATGTGAAGGGACTGCAACTTGAGAAGTTAACAGGGCTGCTGTAAAAGGCAACTTGCCTGTACACTTAACTAGTTTTACTGGTAACAGGAGAAGGGTTGAGCATGACGGAGACATGAACAGTAGGCTTGTGTTTGCATGCTTTCCCCTATCAGCTACTGTATTACCTGTCCTAATTGATAAACAACGTGAGCTTGCTTGGCGTGAGCTGTGTAAGATCAGTACCATTGTTTGGCTTATAGCCTCATTTGTACCTTCATCAAGTATTTATTAGCAGAGTAGTAACATTAGATGTATTAGTAGCACAAGAGGGTTCAGTGAATTGTAGCATATGCTAAATACCAGCATGCACCAGTGTGTGTTAATGCTAGGCACCTGTGTAGCCTGTGGTCCAACTGTTGTTAGTTGTTGTGGTGGACAGTGAAGTATGAAGGTGTTGCTTGCGTCTGTCAGTCAGCTGGAAGGTTACAAGGTGTGTCTTTATTTGATCATCCCGGGTCGCAGCTGTTTCCTCTATTGAGGTAGGGTCTGTGTGTCTGAGGTTCCTGTAACCAGAGACAATGTTTGTCTCTGTGTGAAGCTGGCCTGACCTTCTCATTATCTCTGATCTCTCCCTCCCTGCCGACTTTAGGATGATTATCTCAGAGATAGAGTTACATGTGATTATACATGTGCACACACACACACATCCCTGTACTTCTATCTTTGCGAGGACACTCATTGACATAATGCATTGCCTAACATTGCCCTAACCTTAACCATCACAACTAAATGCCTAACCCCAACCCTAACCATAACCTAACCTTAATTCTATCCTGAACCTTAAAACCAAGTCTGACCCCTCAAACAGGCTGTTGAAGATGTGAGACCGGGCTAAATTGTCCTCAGTGTTCAAAAATGTCCTCTCTGAAGGTAAAACTCAAATCGGTTTCCATAAAGATAGATGTACAAGTACACAAACACTGAGAGATAGGACAGTGCGAGTGTATTAGCCTCTCCAGTGCTAATACACTTCTGTCCTCTCTCTGTAGTTCTGTCTTCATCTTTTTGTAACACACACACATATATATATATATATACACACACACACACACAAGCAGATCAAGTGTCTCTTGATGCCTTATCTAACAAAGGCTGTGTGGTTAAACATAACAATACGCCCATGGGAGCGGCCCTACAGGCTGCCAGGAGCACCATAAGGAGCATACGGAGTGGTCGGATCACATTGGACAGTTGTTAATGTTATCCACAATAATCTCGCAAGAATTATAATCCAGCCTGTTGTGCTATCAAGACTGAAGTTGTTATGAAAAGAAACGTGTTTTCTATTCTCTCCTGTTCTCTGTCCTCTCAGGCTCATCGCTGTCCCATTAAGCAAACATTTAGGTGTGAAGGACCGGATTCAGATTCGAGCCGCTTCTCTCCCAAAGCTGGAGACCTTCTACAAACAGAAAAATCGGCAACCATCACAAGTTCGTATTACCGTTCTGCCTTCCCTTTGTTACGACAGAAAATCTCCTACCAATAAGTACTAAATCCTATTTCAGGTCTCCATACTTGTATGCCTTCAGTTTGATTTACTCACTAAAATCTCTTCAGCCTTCAATTAGAACGTTTTATATTTTGTGGACTTCTTTTGCCCCAAGTTTCACTCTCATGCTTCAAAACGCCCTAACCTAATCTGCAGACATTTACTGACTCCTCCGTTTAAAGAAAGCATTTAATATATACTTTGATCTACAGTCCAGGTCAATTCATCTTTATTTTATTGTTGTAGTTTAGTTTTTTGCCCGAACTAGAAGTAAATTAAGTTTGTTCTAGCAAAAGACATTTTCAACCGAACCACAACCTGTATCCGGATGCAGAACGAGAGAGCAGAGAACAGTCTTGTTCAATCAAATGGTTTGATTAAGCACATTCATCAGATCTCCATTTTGACGGCTCAAAGCTTTTGTAATCTTCATTTTCCTGTAATGAAGTAGTAACACAACTCACAGGGTGAGCTCTGGCTTTTGACTGGTAACGTCTTATATGTGACATATTGCTTCTCAAAGAGTGAGACAGCAGCTTTGTGCAAAAATGAAGTCCAACCCTGTATGCGTGCACCCATACTGTATATGTGTAAATATGTATTTGTGTTTTTCTGTATACAGATTGAGGTGGTGAGTTTGGGGAAGCAGTGTGGAGTCTCTCAGAGAAATATCCAGACCTGGTTCAGACACAGAAGGAACCAGGACCGACCCAGCAACACCAAAAAGTTCTGCGAAGCCTCGTGAGTTTTTATTTTCCTAAACACACATACGTTTACATATTGTTACTGAGGTATGACGTCTACCTTTAAGGGAAAAAACTAACAGCCATGTTAAGCCTGAGCCTTGTTTTTAACACAATTTGTTTTCAAAATGAGAATTCTATCAGTAAAATCCAGCGTGTTGAAATTAAGCCTTTCATATTCGTGTGACTACATTCCTGCTTCTCAACATGCCTCTTTTACATTTCTTAAATGTTTTCCTAACTGAGCTAATTTACCAATTTAATTTATTCTGCAGCCTCTAACAAATGATGGTGTTTATTTGTATCTGTGCAGCTGGCGTTTTGTCTTTTACCTCATATCCTTCACTGCGGGGCTCGGCTCTTTAATTAATGTGAGTCTGTTATGTTAGTTTATTTATTTTTAAAATATTTTAAACACATTACAGGTGTATTGGATTTGTCATTGGATATGAGCAATAATACAAGTGAGCAGTAATGTATACAAATTTCACAATATCATATGGTGTCTTACTTACACACTGCATAACTGTATTTACTTCCATGGCTTGTAGCATGTGAGGACTCTGCTGATGATTCTTTCTTCTTACAGACTCCGTGGTTCTGGGATCATAGAGAGTGTTGGAGGGGTTATCCCAAACAGGTGAGCAAGAAACAGCTTGATTTGAAGTTCAAGTTTTGATGTTGTCGGTATAAACTGTCAAATATTGTCAGGCAGGATTTCAAGAGACAGTGTAGCCTCATAAATCAGGTACCTTGTTTGTCTTTTCTTTCATTCCATAAAAGCCAGTAAGCTTAAAATGATTTTAAAGACTTGATATCTTGGTGTCTTTTGATTTAGATACAACAGAATAGGGTTGGATCAACAGTTTTGATCATGTGTTAATTGGTTGTTAATTGCAAAAATGCCAAGTCGCTCGTTCTAGCTTATCAAATGTGATGTTTTGCTCCTTTTCTTAATTGTATGTGGTTGTAAATTGAATATCTTTGGCTTTGGACTGTTGGTCGGACTAAACACATATTGAAAGTGTCACCTTGCAATGGGCATTTCTTTTACTATTTCCTGATGATTTATAGGCTAAATAATCAATTAGAAAAGTAAATGACAGATGTATCACTGGATGTCTATATACAGCCCTACAAAATATCAACCAAGCCAGCCTTTACTTGTGGGGTCATGACCGCGAACAGAAAACACTAGAAAAAAATGCAAAGCTCCATCTCTCTGTATGCAGTCTGACTGATAACAGCTCCTGCAGGCAACACGGCCGCTGACCTTTTTCCTTTTCCTGAGGTCTTATGGCCGCTGACCGAAAGAAAGAATGTGTATTTAAGAGTTAAAGGCCTCAGTCAACCTCCTACCATTGTGTTGCTGCAAACTTTGAATGTTGAGTGTTCTGCAAGAGGTGTTTTGACTGTGAGGGAGTTATCATATGACCATTAAGAGCTTTGGAAACACGAGCTTGACATCACCACTGTACATTCCCCCAAAAACCTTCAGATCTTTCCCAAAACACACATCCTGGAGGCTCCAAAGTTACTCTGAAATATCAGTTCATTCTACTAGTTAAACAATATATATTTTTACAGAAACTGTGAAGAGTTTCACAGAATGTTTTTGGATTGTTTTGCTTTGCCTGTTACCACTGAATGTACATTGTGACTTATTGTTTCTCTCTTCCTCTCATTCTGTAGCCAGTGGCCGAGGCTCATTACTGGTATTACATCTTGGAAATGGGCTTCTACTTGTCGCTGCTTCTGAGCGTCTCTGTGGACGTCAAGCGAAAAGTGAGCGTGAGCTTGATTTTCAAGGGTTTCAACTGAAAACATCAGAGCAACACCTTGCTGGTTTTCACATGGTTTTCTCTGCATTTCCTCTCATTTTGTGCCTGAGTTTTTTTACTTTTAGTCAAATGGTCAACACCAAAAAGCTAAACGTCACCACTCAACCACTTTGCACAGTGTAATCCAAATGTTGCACGATTATACTTAATACGGATTATGCACTGGATTATCTCCGATAACATCATAACTTTGTGTACTTTGCGTTTGTGCTCATTTTAGAGTGTTACAGCATTTTAAATCTTAATGGCACACACTGTAAAATCCAATGACGTAAAATAAATGTATTTACCCAGGACCTATGTGAAGGAACACTAACTTTTCAAATCTGCTCTAAAATACTCAGTTAGACTTTGCTATATTGCTAAGATGCTAGAAATTACATGAAATAATGAATGTAATTCATTTGTCATGTTTCTGTGCCTTAAGGAAACCATCTGAGATGCTTACTGCTGCTGCTGCTGTTTTCTTAGGAATTGTCCTTATTTCAGTGAGAAAAAGACTATGCTGGTTTTGTGTGATTCAGGCTCCAAGCTGCTGATCAAAGATATTTCAGCTTGAAACACAACAACAAATCACTCCAGACAACATGTTCATCTGCCTTTCCAATAATTGGACACAACTCATGACCAACTCAAGACCGCAGACCAAAGGCTTGGTAATGACGCTATACATCTTCTTCATACTGTGTGGTCTGTGTGTGTTCATGTGTGCCTTCCAGGACTTCAAGGAGCAGGTAATTCATCACATCGCCACCATATTCCTCATCGGTTTCTCCTACTGTGCCAACTATGTGAGGGTTGGCACTCTGGTGATGCTGGTGCACGACTCCTCTGACTTCCTTCTCGAGGTAAACCACCACACAGTCTCTGTGAATTGATTGTTTATATATATATATATATATATATATATATATATACACAAGCACAGAAAATGCATCATTAAAATGTATTTTAACTCACAGGCAAGGTGTTGAAATGCCAAAAATGGTCAGAGGGAAGTTGACTTGAATACAGCCATTGTGTGTTTATTGCGGAAGTTTTCCTTTCCTGACACCTAACACATAATAAACCCACGTCCGGTATGAACTGAACTGCAAAGAGAAGAGCATTGTAGTATGGTAAAAATACAAATACCCGTTGTTTGCTTGTTTCCTCCAAGTCCCTCAGCGAGATATCCCTGGTTTTATGAGGCTGATTTTCCTGGGTGTAACCTTTCACTGATAGCATCTGAAAATAACGATTGTTACTTTCATCTCAGAGCAGAGGAAATATGTGGAGCTAGTCATGTGACCTCAGGCACGACTGGGTGTCGTCTGGCCTCTGATAAAAGTCATGAAGGGGATGATGTGGGTTTCATATTCAGCAGCCAGTCATGTGTTTCTGAGTAAGGGAACTGGTGTGGTATATTAGAAATTAAGTTATATTGTGAACTTCATTGTCTGAATTCATTCCTCTCTGTCCGGCCACTCATGTGATAATATGTATATTTTAATGTAAAAACATACTTTTTCTTTTTTTACATTTAGAATATTCATCTTTTGTGATATTTTTTTCTTTGAGTAAATGATAGTGATATTTTCTGTGTCCCAACAAACCAAAATTCATGAAATGAGGTCAGGTAGGTTCGGGGTACTATATTGCAGCTAAAAGGCTTTAACTCTGATGCACTGAACCTCTTTTTGGCTTCTTACTGTAAGTCATTCTAGAAACAATAAGAGAGAAAAGCCTGGGATTGTATGCAGAGATTAATCATAAATGTAAGATAGTTTGGTTTGGATAACTAACAGGCACTTTTCTTCTGAAAGTCTGCCAAGATGTTACACTACGCTGGCTGGACGAGGACGTGCGACTCGCTGTTTGTCGTCTTCTCTCTGGTGTTCCTGGTGACGAGGCTGGTGGTGTTTCCTGGCAGGTAAAAATGTCACGGTGGAATAGAAAACTTCTCCCAGATGTTGAAATTCCCTTGCAACAAACACATGGCATCGCACTTAGCCTTAAACTTGGGAGTCAACAAGTTGTTTTTTTTTGCAGTGGTCGTATGGTTTGCAACTCCGTATCCTAGCAAAAGGTCAACTTTCACACATATTACATCATGCACTGCCACGTTTTTGTAGGTCTGTTTACTTATGTTGAACTGTCGAGGATCTGTGTCCATGTTATGTATTTTCTCTTTGCCCTATTCTCTCTCTCCCACCAACCTGACATCACTGGTTTCTTAACCTGAGAGCAGAAGGTTTACAGTTCCAAACAAAGAGTTGAGAAACAGTATTTGAGTGGTCAAAATGCTCGTAACCTTTGAAGAGTTGGTTCTGGACCAACACTAAAACTGTGTCTTACTGTTTGTTTTCCAGAGTGGTCCACACAACCTTGGTGGTGTCTCTAGAATTCTTCCAGCCCTTCTTTGGTTATTATTTCTTCAACGCCCTTCTGTTAGTGCTGCAAGCACTGCACATCTTCTGGGCTTATCTCATCCTGCGTATGGTCTACAAGTTTGTGTTCCTGGGCAAGGTGAGAAGATTGCAAATGAAAAGGGAACGGGGGAATGACTCGCTTTGGCACCAGGATTTGTATATTTAAACGTATGCCTTTCGTCATAGGTGGAGCGCGATGAACGTAGCGATGAGGAGAGTGAGGTTGACGATGAAGAGGAGGAGCCTGAGGGAGAAGGGGACGAGTGCAGCTGGGAGCAAAGAAAGGGCACAATCAACTCCAAACTGGCATCGCTGGCTAACAACTGTGTCCTGAACAACCTGACCAACCAGAGGAATATTAACAGCAGACTACCCAAAGCTAGATAGTGGAGCAGTCTCCTTCCACGTTGACTGATCCTTGCCAGAAAATATAAATATGTGTCCTTCTGCCTGTTGAAGAATAACTAGTAATTTCCTAGATATGCTGCGTACACGTGGCTTGTGTACATCCAACACGGTTCATTGACAATTTCTGAACAGGATATGCCTGCATCCTGCTTATTTAAAAAAAAAAACACAGAGGGCAAAGAAGCACAGATGATTGTAAATCTGCTCACCCAGTGTGAGGTAAGGAGGAAATGCCATCATTACTGTCACCCATACCCCTGCATACTGTAACGATATATTTGGCAAAACAAGGAAACAAATCATTTTGTTTTTGCAGATTTTGTATTCATGCTGTTTCTTTTTATTGTATTAATAACTTGTTTGTAAATACATAAGGATCCAAGTGCCTGGACCTTAGTATAATGCATTTATGCTTTCTTGGGTCAACAAGGAATACCACATATTTTCCCCAAAATCAAACTGCTCTTATCTAATACATGGTATGTATTAGATACATAATGAGAGCAACCTAAAACTAGAATTTAATAGTAATTCACTCCCACAGCTTTGTATCCACATACACGGTATGGTTGATTGTACATAGACTCAAGAATATTGATTGTAGTAAATCTGTTGATAAACCACTTTATATATCTATTTTTTATGAACCATTTATTCAACAGGTAGTTTTTATGTTGTTGTAATCTGTGGCAGAATCTAAAAGGCTACTGCAGAAGTCCGTTAGGGGTGATAAAGTTATATTTTTCTGTGATAGGATTTTAATTTTGTCAGTAAGGTTTAAACTCCCTTCTTAAAAGAGGTATGGTGCCTCCTGGTGTACAAAGAAGAACATATCCTGTAGAGAAGGCACTCCCCATGTCTGCTAAAATGATGCCCTTCCAAAGAAATGTACTGCTCATTGAATTATGGATTTAAAACGTGTGTGTGTGTGTGTTTCTTTTTCTACTTTGAATATCATTGTGACAGGGAGCATGATTTCTCAACAAGGTTTTTGTTAAAGATTGCTCCACTGGACTTTAGTTTTGTGCCTTGGCTGCTGTTTTTACACTATTCTGTGACAAACACTTGGTGTGACTGGTTTTAATCTTTTGCTTGAAATGTTGGCGAGCTGAATAGGTAAGCCATGAAAGGTATGCACACACAGATGAGTATTAGTGAAATGTGATATGTTTATTGGAGGAGTTGTTTACTAAGGTCCAATGCTTTATGGCTTACATGAAATGTAAACATTTAAAGGGCCAGTGTGTACCATTTAGGGGATTTATTGGCAGAAAATGCCACCAAAATCCAAAAACTGCTGTCTTATTTTAAGTGGAAGACTTAAATAGTATTGAGTAAGTGTTCATTCAATCCATTTGTTGTAGTTTTTTATGAAACAGCTTTTTATTTATTTTACACTAGTCTGATTCACCGGATAGTGTCTGTGATTAATCCTGTCATTGGCTGCCTATTTGAGATGGCATTCTCCTCCCGCAGCTATCTGTTTTGCAATGGCACCCGATACCAGAATGATAATGTGTGGCACCAGACCTTTCTTTAGCGCTGACACAGCGTGGTGGAGATAGCTCTGGGTATGCAAGACTAACTTCATGACCTCTTACATAAAAAAATTTATTTGGGAAGTTCTCTGAATGACATTTCTAATATACACAACTGCAATTTATGTTATTAGACTATATATCTTACAATAGATTAGAGTAAATTGCCTTTTAATCAGTCATCATGTGACCATTCTCATGGTGACACACCCTCTAAGCGGCACAGGGCAGGGTATGGCATCATCCACCTCAATGCAAGTGTCTGTGTAAGGGTCCGTAACCACCATGTTTGGGAATGCTTTGTTACTCTTCCTCTCGCTGACCAGGTATATCTTTCCGCTGACTGTTGTGCAGCCACAGAAGAACTTCTTGTCCAGACATTCGTCCTCCAGCACAGTCCACTCGTCTGTCTCCACGTCAAAACGCATGGCTTGGCCTCCAAACAGATAGAGGGCACCGTTAAGCTCTGAGGCAACCAGGTCATATCTGGGGTTACAAGAAGGTTTCATTTTCACATAATTACCAGGCCACCCAAGGCTCTAAGGAGAAGCTGTATTGAAAACAACAATATTCTAATTAAGAAATATCAGTTTGTGTCAGAATCTGTCAGAAAGCAAAGCTGTAGAGAGTGCGCTCTTGAAAATTCACTCACCGTGGAAATGGAGAATAGGAGACCACATCCCACTGATCGTTCTTCACCATGTACCTCTGAATTCCACCATACACCTCCCCGTTTTCATCCAGGCCACACGCCACATAGATACACGACCCCAGAGCAGCAGTGGCTGCTCTCTCCACAGCCCTAACCATGGGGCTGACCTCCTCCCAACCCTCCTCTGACCCCAGCACTAGCCTTTCTACGTCAGCCACAAGCCCTTCATCCGTGCAACCCCCTAGGACATACAGTGAGGAGTCCAGCCCTATGGAGCAGTGGCTGTGTCTGGACATCTGCAGGGCTGGCCCGTCCACCCAGCGCTGGTTCCCACATTCATATATCCTGACCCAGTCCGCACAGAACCACAGCACGTCCCGGAAGTAGCCGCCAGTCACGACCACATTGTCTCCTACATAATGAGAAAATGAGAAAATAAAGAAAATGTAATAAAAGAATTCCAATGTCCAATATATGTATGTTATGTTAATTGGAATTTAACAACGACAGATGTTTGAGATGCATCATCATGTACACACACCACATGAGGAATAAATTAATTTCTACCCTCATCTTCATCACTATCATTCACATGCAACATTACCTACTGCAGCTACCGAGTACTGTGTGAGGTTCTTCCTCAGCAGAGGGGGACAGCTCTGCCATCTACCACTGAGTGGGCGAAATTGGTACAGTGACTGCTTTTCATGGTCGTGAGGTCCACCCAGGATAAACAGGGTCTCTCTGGCCCTGGTTCTCGTCATTGACCTGCCCATTGACCAAGATGCCGGGAAATGTTCATTCAGCATGCCGATGAGCTTGGCTCTGGGGTCAGAACTTTTCATTTTGGTCAAAAGTTCAGTGATAAATGGTAAAGAGAGCGACTCAGGCCTCACCAGCTGAATGAGCTCCAGAAAATATTCCTCTCGTTTTGAATCAAATGACACCCAGCGAAGGGTGGCCTCCACGGCCAGATCATCTTTATGGATGGCGAGGTCATCACAGGCAAGAAGGTCTGCAACAGTCTCCTTAGACAGAGATAGGAAGTCCTCTTCAGCGACAACAGCAGAGAAGTGTGTGAGCACCACCTGTCGTGCTGCAGTGTACAGCTGAGTGCAGCCCCGCTGCCAGGCGAAGGCCATCATTCCCAGACAGTTACTGAGGTGCAGCTCCCGCTCCAGGAACTTGCAGCACAGAAGCCTGGCTCGCTCCAGTTGTAAAAAGTCTGCGGTCTCAAGAATCCCCAGAATGTTTTCTCTGTCCAGAGCTAGGTTGGATGTCTTGCTGCATTCCATCAAAACCCTGAAATGCTGCAGACTCACACCTTTGATCTCAATTTTCCTTTTGCTGCTCTCTAGGCCACAGCCAAAAAACAGAGCCCTGAAGTAGGGACTCTGGAGGGCCAGTTGTTGACGGTTGACATAAAAACTCTCTCCTTCTACTCGTAGAATAGCATCAGGAATAACATTACAGGCAGAGTTCAAGTTTGTCACATGCAAAGCAGATTCGTCCTCCTCAAGTTTGTTTATCTGTTCAGAGAGAACTGTGAATTTAAAGCTCTGAGGTTTCAGCTCAGTGTCGGCTAAGCAGGCCATTTCACAGGCACACCAACCGTCTTCTGCACAGTGCCTCCTCCTCGTTCTAGTTTACAACACACCAACTGGTGGTATATATTAATAGACTTTCCCCCTGCCTGACTGCTGGCTAAAACAACAAGGAAAGGAGGTCAGCATGAGAAACAGATGCTAATTATAACACAGGGACTCATAATCAAACACTAATTGTTTGATTATTAAACTGTGATAATTGTCTCCTATTAGTAAATTAATAATAGAGTTAGGGTTATGCTAATGACGTCAGCTACAGGCGCTCAACGATTTGATTGGTGGAATACTTCTGAGGTCACAGTTTCACTTCCGTGTCACACAGAGAACATGGCGGTGAGTTCATATGGTTTTAGCTTTCATTCAAACCCATGCGCATTCGGTGCAAAAGTAGAAAGGTGGTTTCCTTTAGCCAGTTGTTGTTTATTCTGAACACGACGTCCGAGAAGTACTCGAAAGTAAAGTGGCGTTTTTTCTCACGTTCGCTATCTTGGCTAGCCAAGCAAAGCTAACCTCAGGCTGAGTCCGTGTTTGTTTGCGGCTAGCTTTCGTCTGACTTACAGACACGTGTCCCTTTGTTCTGTGCAGGATAAAGAAAAGAAGAAGAAGGAGAGCATCTTCGACTTGTCGAAGTACATCGACAAGCCAATTCGTGTGAAGTTTCAAGGAGGACGAGAGGGTAGGTGGATTAGTTCTGAAGATAATAAGCTAACGTGAATGCTAACACATGTAGCCGTTGGAAAGTGTACATATTTGGGATTCCCTGGCTAATGCAAGCTTTAACTGTGTGTCGTTCCCTCTCAGCCAGCGGTGTCCTGAAGGGGTTTGATCCCCTGTTGAACCTGGTGTTGGACGGCACAATCGAGTACATGCGTGGTAAGTAAGAAAAAACTGCCAACATGACAGTGTGGAACTTGTTCTTCTCCAATGGGCAAATTACACTATCACATCCATGAAACTGTCTGGAGAGATGACTGGGACAAAACAAAGGTTCATGCACAGTTCTAGACTTCACCAACGTGTATATCCTGCCAAAGTATATGACCCGATTCAATTTTTTTCCCCTTAACTTCAAAAAACTTACTCAAACTAGTCATCTGTGCAATGCCTCATCATAGCCTGTTAATACACTATGCCCTACCGGAAACACTATTTGAAAGGGGGAACAGACTTCTACACCAGACCAGTACGAAGGCAGGAACACCAACTGTGACATGTAAACTGAAGACTAGAAGTATGGATTATAGATGGGCAGCAATATGCCATTGTTGTGTTTATTCTGCCAAACCAAAGGTTACATGATGGCGGCTCTTTTCCCTATCTATACAGCAAAATATACATTTTTAAATAAATAAATAATTTTAAAAAGGGTAATTTAAATTGATCTTTTTGTCTGTGACATGTAAACGTGGATTCTTGTGTCTTTAACCTTAATCTGTCAATGTCTGTCCAGATCCAGATGACCAGCTGAAGCTGACAGAAGACACCAGGCAGCTGGGTCTGGTGGTCTGCAGAGGAACCTCCGTCGTGCTAATCTGTCCTCAGGACGGCATGGAGGCTATTCCAAACCCATTCGTACAGCAACAGGATGGTTAATACGCTGTCCGTCACTCGCTTCATTCAGAGCAAATTTCTGTTAGATATCTTAAGTTTTACAGCAGAGGGGCACTTGAAAGCACTTCAGCTTTGTTTTTGTCTGTGGTGTGCAAGTTTGCAAAGATTTGAGTTGTATAGAGCCCACAAGTTTGGGAAGAGTTAACCGTATCATTTTCTTTTTATCCACAATAAGAAACTTTTTACTATTCTTTGTTGTTTTTGATAAGAAAATAAAATGAAAATGTATGTTGAGTACATTTTGTTCTCCCTTGTTCTTGTACGTAGTGGATGCAGAACTAGATGGCATAATTTAATTTATTGATTTTCTTTCTTTCTTTTTTTTAAAGTCGATGCAATTTAATGAACATCGAGCTGATATTTTCTTCCGCTCAGCCATCCGACACTTTTTAGCAGAGTTACTGTCACTTGTGTTCTTTCTGCAACTCGGTGTCATTGTTGCCTACGAAATACATTTCCTGGTTAAATAAAGGCTAAATTATAAAAAAGTGAGTTAGCTACAGCTAATTTTCACATGCAGTCCTTTTAATAATCACACATACTAATAGATTGTCATATCTTTTATAAAACTGACCAACTAGTTAAGACCAGTTGGGGTACTTATAAAACATTTAGGTTGTGGACAAACTGCTGGATTGGCCACAGCTCCATCCTCTCTTTCCTTTGCAGTAACAAGTAATCGATTGTTATCTTTGACACTGTTTAAAGGAATTAAGGGAGTGTGTGTTGTGTTTGTGAAGATAAGCCACTCAAGCCTGTCTGCACACAAACAAAGGGGCGTTTGTGGTAATAATGGCTCTAACTCGGTTCTGCTTTAAGCAGGGTGGGGGGATAATGTAAGTATAGGATTTGCCATTAAAAATAGCAAGGCAATGCATTTTTGCTAAAATAGTCCAAGTCATTTTAAATAAGGGACTGTTACAAACTGATATTTGTGCCACTTATAATTAATGGAGGGGTTTTCTTACATCCTGAATTTGGGCTCCAAATCTCACATAGCATTTAGATTAGAGTGTGAAACATATTTATATCATCTTAGATTTATGAATTAAAACCTCCTGAACATACCTCTATCTAACTTCACTTCCTCCCTCGTTGTCAAACTAAGTGTAGGTTAAAAAACTCTCAGTTAAGGCACCTTAAAAGAAACTTTAATCCCTGTAAAAGGACCCTAATACTTGGCTAGCTGTTGTGAACCTGGGACATGCAGCCAGATTTCCAGGAGGCTTCGCTCCTCTGCTGCTCAGTTACTGTGTCAATGGAGCACCGACGGGCAGCGACTAGAGGGAGCACTGGGCTCCACTGAGGAGAAATTTATGCCCGTTGTTTTGTTTGTTTTTTAACTTTCCTTCAATTTGCTTTAATTTGCGTAAACGAGTA
The DNA here is from genome assembly GCF_004355925.1 of Anarrhichthys ocellatus. Lineage (NCBI taxonomy): Eukaryota > Metazoa > Chordata > Actinopteri > Perciformes > Anarhichadidae > Anarrhichthys > Anarrhichthys ocellatus. The sequence goes on from NW_022280060.1 coordinate 1,537,558, forward strand.
ACATATACTTATTATGTAGCTGGAGATAATGGGAGCTCTGAGGTGACAGGATAAATGCCTGTGTACATCGGGGTGGAACCGAAGGGATCAATACCGATGGGAGGAGGGTCGGCCGGGGATTTGTGAAGCCGAGCCGACTTTCTAAAGTAAACTGAAAAGGTGAGCTACCTGCGGCACGCCCCGTGGCAGGTGTTACAAAAAGCGGACCTCTCCGTCCTCTCGTTTGTGTTCCTCCATCCATGTATCTTTTCTTGTGTGCGCCAAGTCCTACACCGAGAACTGCGGGACATCGTGAATGTCAGCGTTCAGAGGAAAGAAGTGAGTGAGTTTACTTCAGAACATAGAGCCTCTATTGTGTAATGCTTCACGCTGTAATAAACCCGGACTCACCGTGCGTAATTTGCTGGTGCAGTGAAAATTCTCACCGAGTCCATTTATTCGTTGAAATACTTCTATCTACTAAGAATTAAACGGGATGTTTTAAGTGTTACCTTTTTGCACATCTGAATTGTGGTCGCCATGCAACATGGCCTCCCTGGTCTGTTTTACGCACGTCCCGTAGTCTATCTCAGCCAGCTCTCCCGGACAGAGTCGCTGCTTTAATTTTCTGTGTAGTCATAACGACTTTATAATGAGTATTTTCTTACAGCAACACCTGGGCTTTTAATTAAACAATTTGTTTTCCCAGTATTAGTGTGACCAGAGTCCCTCATTTTCTTGGGTACCATCGTGTTAATTATTGTATAATTTGTTTTGTGATAACGTCATTCAGTATTTTTCGACTATCCCTGTGACTTTATTATTTTCTTTGTTTTGTAACCTGCTGATTTTTTTCTGTTATAATACAAAACTGTGGAACACAAAACATTTCATATTGTGATATATGGTCAAAATAAAAAATGTGTTCTTATTTATCTCGGAACATTGACATCCACCCTGTTGTACAGCCTTACCCATTGCATTAGTACACAATGCCTCACTTACAATAACATCTCAGTCTGTTATTTCCAATTTCCAACTATTGTCACTGTATCTTTTACCAGGACTGGATCATTTTGTCTGTAGGGCATTATGATACTGGATACAGTGCAATGTGAGTTGTGAGGTTGGTGCTGTGAATACAACATGGAGGTGAAGAAGGATGGAGGAGGAGGCCCGTGGTCTTCTTCAGGAGACTCCTCTGCTTCCTCCAACCCTGCCTCCTCCTGCAGGAGCACCCTCATAGCCTTCCTCATCTTCTTCCTCCTCATTATTGGGGTCTTTGTAGGCCTGCTTATTGGTGAGTATCACATTCACCACATAATCACATACTTAGACATATATAGTCGCAACAGCTATTCCGACTGCTCTGTTAAACACGATATTCTAACCGTAATTGTTCTGTAAGAATGAACCACTCCTACTCTGTCGTTGCCAGCCTACCTGGTGCAGGAGCAGCATAATTTTATGGAGACAGTGGAGCTGAAAGGTCTGAAGTATGATCCAGTTCTGCAGGATGAAAACTCTGGTTTCTCCATAGTACTGACCTCAGTTTTAAAGTCCAAGGTTAGTGCAGACTGTCGCCATGTTGAGAGCCCAATATTTTATTTTAAGAGGTTTCAAGTTTTACATTTTCCCTTCTTACAGATCAAAAATATCTTCACTGCCTCGTCGATATCACATCACTACATTGATTGCAGTGTTGTTGCCTATGGGTGAGTCAAAACTGAACTGAATAGATGACTTAATCCAAGCGAAAAAGCATCTAAAAGATTAAACAAACAGCATTGTCTGTTTCTTCCCAGTAACATTAATAGTGACGTGATGGCAACATTCAGACTGGTCTTCAGGGTGTCCAAGGTCCAGCAGTATTCAGACAACTTTGTTCAGGACCTGCTGAGAGCAGGACTCGGCTCAGTAATGCACGGGAAACCACTGGAGGTGCCAGAATTCGGAGAGATCAACGCTATCGTCTTACTTGGTAGTAAAACTATACTGTTGTCAGTCTGTGGTGGATGTGGATGTGTGTAGTAGTGGGAGTAACAGAAACAGGCCACAGCTGTGTGATGTTGTGTGTCAGGGCTTCCAAAGTCCTCACTTTGTCTTTCTCCTCATTCCTAGGAGCCAGTGGGAAGTCATTTTATTCTATTGGAGATGAGATGATAGGTGAGTGAATACGTTGACCCATGTTTCCCTTCATTACGTAATTCCAAGATGTGATGTGGGGGACGAAATTCACAGTCGTCGTTCTGTGCAAAAATGCATTCTAAAGTTTATCTGAAGACAAAATGAGTCTTCAACATTCTAAAGTAAGCCAAATCAGGCAGGTGTCGTCCAAAGTTGGTTTTTAGTAGAAAGTTCCCTCTTTGTGTTGCTGTCCATCCACTGGCGGTACAGAGCAGGGACACTAAAAGGGGAATTTTGCACTGAAGAACTATAACTTTGAAATATGCGATTTGACTGCAAAAAGCCTCTTTGTAACTTTGGTGGAAATGTGGGGTATATTTTTGTATGTAATGAGGAATGTGGATTTTATTCTCAATCTCACACGATGGAGTTACGTTAGGAATGGATCTCTTCATGCAGAATGAACAGGAGGAATGAATACAGGGACCAATAAAGCTCTGTACTATTTTACTTAAGCATCACCATCCTTCTTAATATTATGTTTAAACAAATTATACTTTATCTAAATTCCAAATACAAATATTATTACAAATTATACTTGTACTATTTTTGATATTTTACCTTATCCTCTAACTCTCATCTTGACATTTTCTTTCACCTGGGCTCTCCAGCCAGGTGTCCTGACAACACCTTCACTTGTGACGATGGAGAATGTGTCACAAAATTGAATCCAGAGTGTGACTTCGTCCCCGACTGTGCAGACGGATCTGACGAAGCTCGTTGTGGTAAATTACTTGACACTGCTACTGTCCTTTTAAGCCTCGTTATTCAATTTTCTTTTCTCAGTTGTTATTGGTATACAACAATAAACTATCCCTGACTGTTATATGTTAGGTTACCTGTAGAAAAAATAAAAACATCACCGCTTCATCTCCGTCTTGAATCATCAAACTTATATTCTCAGCCTGTGGTACACGTCCCGCTATGGGGAGTCGTATAGTGGGTGGCGAGGATGCCCGGAAAGGCGAGCTGCCGTGGCAGGTCAGTCTGAGACTCTATGGACGCCACACATGTGGAGCCTCCATCGTCAACGAACGCTGGCTGGTCAGTGCGGCACATTGCTTTGCATGGTAGGCATCATTTCCAAGTCACTGAGGAGTTATTTATGAATCTCCCAATCAGTGAGATTAACTAAACTTGCCACATCAGCATTAAAAATTTAAGGGACAACCACATTTTAATCTTTTTTATAATCTGTTTTCTAGGAACAAGGACCCCAAAGACTGGACGGCCCTTGTGGGGGCCAGGCTAGTGAGCGGGGAGGAGTCAGATTCCACAACAATTAACATCAAGTCGCTGGTTGTGTCTCCAGACTACAACTCTTTGACCACTGACAGCGATGTGACTGTACTGGAGCTGGATACCCCTCTCACCTTCAACTCTTACATCCAGCCTGTCTGCCTGCCCTCCTCGTCTTATGTGTTTTCCCCCGGACAAAGCTGCGTGGTCTCAGGGTGGGGTGCACTACACCAGTATAATCGTGAGTCCGCCTGCAGGAGTACACTTTCACACATCAACAAATGAGGGATAAGCAGATGATAGTGAGAAACAAATCCTTTATAATGTGGATACAATACCTAAACAGGGCAATTATGGCATTTGATGTCAGTCAGTTGAGGAAATTATTGCAGGACTGCATGTTGAAGTATGATCAGTATGAGTGATTCTGTCATCTTGTGCTCTTCTGCCATGCAGCTAAGGTGCCTCCCACACTGCAGAAGGCGGTGGTGAAAATCATTGACTCCAAGGTGTGCAATAAGTCATCTGTGTACAGAGGAGCTGTTTCTCACAACATGATGTGTGCCGGATTCCTGCAGGGCAAGGTGGACTCGTGTCAGGTTAGTGCTGTTTCACTTGGTTCTCCACAGGGTGACTAGCACGAGCTATCAAATGACATTTTATTACAATACTTTCTTTTCTCAGGACAAAGTTTGCATACAGACACTGATGATGTTGAAACTATAAGTAGGGTCAATCATGGAAATTACAGTGTGCATCCTAATCAACGAACACTGATCACCTGACATTGAACTGAACTTAAGTTGAAACAGGAATGTCACAAAAATGACACTAACAAGTTTAACTGTTCTCACATCACAGAATCAGAGGTCTTTTTTTTTTCCCTGCAGGGTGACTCTGGAGGGCCTCTGGTGTGTCAAGGGGCCCCAGGGAGGTTCTTCCTGGCTGGGGTGGTGAGTTGGGGTGTTGGCTGTGCCCAGATCAACAAGCCTGGGGTTTATTCCCGCATCACCAGGCTCCGCAACTGGATTTTAAGCCACACAGATCCCAGCTTGGTCCAAGATTACTATCAGCATGTTCCCACTGTGCCTGTTACTGTGCCAGGAGAAAGCTTTTATAACCCGTCAGTACCCAGGACCATAGCCATGGATGTGTCATCTGCACCAACACTGACTGGTAATGTCATGCTGAGAGCAGTTAACTGGTGTTTTTCAACCTGGACATTATTTTCCAATGTTTTGTGTGTAAGCGACTAATGAGCAAAAGGTTAAGCCTGCACACTACTCCATGCCACAATTGTATTGCATTCTGATCCTACCTGGATCTTTCTCAGGTCAAATACAATGGAAACGTAGTCAATAACACTGTGGCATGGAGGGAGTAGTGGGCAGGCGTTACCGTTGTCTTTATGATGTCAGTGGCAAAAACAAGTACTTTGAGCGCATGTAAATTGACAATGAGGAATAGCCCTCAGCGATTACACTGCAGCCTGTTTAGCGGCTGTTGTCTGCAGCGCACTCCCTCAATACTGAACCAATTTCAAAAAAGGTTACACTTTGATTTACTGATCACTCATTCATGTGTTACCAAGAGAAACAAAATGATGTCAGTCATAAATGTAGTATCACAAATACTTGTGTACACTCATGCCACACAATCTGTCCATCATGTCCTCCAGCCTTGAACTGCAGTGGACACTTCCAGTGTAGCGCCACCTCCTGCATCAGCAAGGTCAACCCAGAGTGTGACAGCGTCCCAGATTGCCCGAACCAGTCTGACGAAAGAAACTGTGGTGAGTTCATGTGTGTAAAGGAATGCACATACTGGATTTAAAGAAAATATTTCTGATGCATGTTTTTGTTGCAGACTGCGGCATGCGTCCTGCGATGGGCTCCCACAGGATCGTGGGTGGAGTAACAGCTCGAAGGGGGGAGTGGCCTTGGATTGGTAGTCTCCAGTTCCAGAGACTGCACCGTTGCGGCGCCACACTCATTCACAGCAAATGGTTACTCACAGCGGCACACTGCTTCAAAAGGTACTGCTGAACCTCAATAATATTTATATCAATAATAATGGATGAGCCTAGATGGTACTGAGCATGTCTTCATTTATAACCCCCAGTAACCCTAGCCCCACTAACTGGGCAGTGAGCCTGGGATCTGTGCTGCGCTCTGGGGTAGGAGCCTTGGTCATCCCCATCCAGAGAGTCATCATCCACCCAGCCTTCAATGGCACCAACATGCACCATGACGTGGCTCTGTTGGAGCTGGCAGTCCCAGCCCCCATGTCCTACACCATCCAGTCAGTCTGCCTCCCCTCACCGGTGCACCGCTTCCTCAAGAAAACAGAGTGCTACATCACAGGCTGGGGATCCATGAGGGAAGGAGGTGAGGGATTTAATATTTCACCGACACCGGGCTCAGCTTCCAAGAAAACATTGGACAATTGCGTAATGATGTTACAATTTACAAGAAATTCGACAATTGGATATCATTGTCCATAAGGAATTTTAACAAGTGTCTAGCAAGAGAACATCGGAGGAGCAAAAGTTCTACATCCTCTTGATCCTAAAGACTGAATAAAACCAGTCTAAAAACTTGTTTTTTAAATAAGGGATTTTTGTACTGAGGCAAGTCCTTACAGCCCCATTATCCCTCCACCCTTACAATATGATAACATATAATATTAAACACTACCAAATGGCCTGCTCACACAGTATTTATCACTTACTCTTTTGGTATGTAGCCATGCAGGTAGCTTCACTTTTATGTGCTGAGGTTCTGACTTATCTACCGCTGAAACCCCTGCTGCTACACCAGAACAATGGAGGTGAATGGAATTTGATTTGTGGCGCTCACAGTAGTAAAAAAAAAAAAAAAAATGGCATTTCAAGAATGCAACTTGTCTTTCTGGAAACGGCATTGGAATCAGACTTGATCTTTGTGAAAATGCATTACCCACTAATATCATTTTTTGGCAACAGGTTCGTTGACCAACCTGCTGCAGAAAGCTGCAGTGAACATCATTGACCAGGCAGACTGCCAGCAGTCTTATGGAAACGTCCTCACTCCTAACATGATGTGTGCTGGTTCCATTGAGGGAGGGAGGGACACCTGTTTGGTAAGTTGCAGGACATTCTACCAAGTTACCCAAATACCTTTTACACAGCCTGGAACTAGGCCGGACATCTGGGCGGTACTGTCCTGGCCTCACCTGAGCAGTAAGATTGTGGACCAAGATAACATCAGTGCTCTGGGAAATAGGGCCATGGCACCGATACATCTTTTTACAGTGGATGGTTAACCAGGTCAGAGCAAAGTAAATATTGCCCTTTATTCTTTAGAAGTGTCAAGGACTTGTCTTTGGAAAAAAAGAAAAAGCATATGAATAATTCACGGTTTTGAAAATATTTGTCAGATATTATGATGACGAAAGCCCAAGTGCTACTTGTTGAGGAACATTGCAACACTTAAGTGAGAGATACTTATCTGATGGGAGAGAGAGCAGACTTTCTTTCCTAAAAATACAGAGCCCCCCTTTCCACCCGCTTCCTCTCTGTAATCTCCTTATGTAAGGAAACCCACATGCATTCCTGTCTCGGTCAAAGCACCTGGCATCTCAGCAGCGATCCAAGTGACATTCTCTTTATACTTCACTCTTCTGATCCCTCACTCATCCTTAATTGTTTTACTCTCTTTACATGCTGGAGACTGCGTTGCGTTGAGGTTATTTTAATTTCTTACAAGTTATTAAAAGCCAAACTTTTGGTCTTTCTTCCCTGTCATCCAGGGAGACTCTGGAGGGCCGCTGACCTGCCGCGAGCCCTCTGGCCAGTGGTTTACTGCTGGAGTGACCAGCTGGGGACATGGATGTGGGCGAATTGGTTTTCCGGGGGTTTACACTCGTATTACGTCCGTCAGGAAATGGATATCTACATACCTGCCTTTCTGAAGAGACCAAAAAAAAGAAGCTGAAACCACAAAAAGATGACAAAGCACGTGGATTTTCTTGATACATCTTCTCCAGAAAACTGTACTGTAAAAGGACCAAAGTCATGCTAAAAGCCACACATACATAGTTTCCACAGTATTGATCTTAGGTGCTGTTTGTAATACTGTGCAGTTATCTGAATTGGGACCATCCTCTTTCATAATGTACTGAAGAAATAAGGAGAATACTGAACTGGATTGTGGACATTTTGATCGCACATGCATGATTTAAAGTATTTATTTCAGTTATTTATTTTCCTGACCGGTAAACTTACTGTACATGGTGTATTCTTTTTCTTCATTTTGTGTGGGGTTCTGAATATACGTGGTTCATTTATGGGTACATTTTCTTGTCTTTTAAAAAAAATATATATATTCTAAGAAAATAAGACAAAAATGCGGTGTAATAAGTGTTACTGAAGGGTGGGTTTTCTGGGAAATATATAGTTCTGTATGAAGAAAGTGGTACTGGAATCAGCTTTAATATAATTCTGACTTAAGTTTGATAAACCTATGGTGATGTTTCATTGGCATACACTCTTTTTGATGAGACACAAGAGAGTACTCTGATAAACGAGATTTATTGATTGTTCATGAAAACCTTTCCATTTGCTCACACACACACACTGCACATAACGTTCACAAGCTTTTGTGGCTCTTACTTCCCCACATAATTTCAGCAGGATAGGGGGGGAAAAAAAAAATGAGTGCGCTTCCCAGACATCTGACAAGGTGTGTGCACATACAGATGAGAAAGGTTCAGTACCCCGTGTACAGCAAGGCAGACCCTGCTGAAACAAGCCCACTACTGTGGAGGGCGGCAGATAGAGTGACAACTAGAAAACAGATCAGACAAAACAGTTTTGTTCTCCAGGCGTACTTTGATACAGGACTGTTTGGAGGCTTGTGAATGTCAGGTTCACGGTTATGAAAACACCAAGTTCGTCCTCAAGTCCTCCTTTTGATTTTAAGTCGGTCTTTTAGTGTAAAAGCACGTAAAGTAAAGCCTGTGTTGTCCCTTAAGGGCTCCAGTTGTGCAGCTTATTATCTACGGTAAAAATGTCACATCTTTCTCTGAGCATAAACACAATGAAAAGAATTGGCAACAAACATGCCGATAGTATTTTATGACATTGTGGTTACAGAGACATTAGTCCTGTTTACAGTTATGTGTCCCAATTATACAGGCTCTTAAACACAAGAAACATTCAGCCTTAATTTAAAGGCAAGGAGGTTTCAGTGTTTCTGTTGAAGTCACATTATTAAGTAAACAGATACTGCAATAATTACTCCAAATTTCTTTGGAAACATCGCCAGTCTATCACAGGGCAACAAGTACTTAATCACACTTATGTTCATTCCAACAGGCATTTAGAGTTTCCAAATCTCGTGACCTATATGTCTTTATTCATAACATAAAAACACAAATAATCAAACTTTGTTTCTTAACTGTTCCTCAGAGCAAAAATGAAAATGTCCGCAGAGACTTTTGTTATGGCTAGGGTCCACAGTCTCTCTCTGTCTGTCTGTAAGGTATTGGTATGGCGACGGTGTGCTGCTGCTGCCACGACACACCTGTGCACAGCCTCCAGTGGAAACACTGTACTCCTCCTCACCATAAGCAGCAGCCAGACGAAGGGAAAGTTAGGATGAAGAGAGGGATGTTCACATACGAGCTCTTTCCTTCTGTAATCTGGAGTTGTATGTTCGGGACACGGTGTTCCAGGCATCCATATACCGGTCCATACACATGGCAATACATTTCTGTGAGAACAAAGGCAGTTATAGAGACACAATTCATGGTCTTTTCTAAAGGCTGCAACTAAGAATTATTTCCATTATAAATCCTTCAGCTAATTACTTTGTCAATTAATCATTTGGTCTATGATGTATTAAAAGCTGGGGAAAAATGCCCAGTGCAGGACTGTCAGTCCAGACAGTCCAAAACTCAAAGACAGTCCCTTCACATTCATAGAAATCCCAGAAAAGTAGCAAATCTTCACATGAGATTATCATAGATGACCAAATTGACTCGAGATTATCTGCCAATTGATTAGTCTTTTCAACTCTAATCTTTGTGCATCTTAAACTGCTCATTGTGGCCCAGCGCATACCTGCTCAGAGTTGTCCAGCGTGCTCCCAGGTTTACCTATGCACTTCTTGAAGCATTTGTCTGTCATTCTCTGAAACAGAAAGACAAAAACGTTATTCACGTCATTACTAACAGCTGAACTGAAGTCACAACAGCAGTCCCCAACATCATCCGCTGTGCATCTGGTAACGTTAGGTGAAAACACTCAATTAATCTGGTTTAAAGTCACATCTGGTTAAAGAGTCATGGTTTTGGACAACAGCATTTCAATGACTACCGTTTCTATAAGTCATATTTCATTGTTGTGGTGAGGACATCTTTATAACGGTGAGAGGATTAACAAAGGTGCATCCCCTAATTGATTTACTATATTTAACGTTACTCTGCCACTTAACTTAGTAAGTTAGACAAGTTTGAGGTTAGCCTTGCTAGCTTAGCAGCTGTGTCCATTGATTTACCTGCAGCAGCTCCTGAGCGTTAGCCACTGCGATCTGGACCTTAACCTGCTCCATGATCGTACCGGTGTCCACTTTACCACCCGATCCACCTGCTGGGAAGTCTGACCCGAACCCGTCCATTTCCGCTGGAGTCGCTACCGAACCTGTAGCTGTATCGGTCTTCTGTAAATGCACGTGTGGACAGCTACTGCTAGGTTCGGCGAACGATAGTTTTCGATGCCCTTGACAGCAACGGAAGGCTACATACGTCACTTCCGTAAAGGTGATTCCGAGTCCGACATGGGAAATGTGTTTTTTTTTTCGGTGAGCCGACAAGATCGAGTCACAGTGGAATAAATCTACCGCTAGCAAACACGTTTTGTATTTCATACTATACACATGTTAACAACACTGTCCCATCCCTCCTAACGACACACGTGCACGCACACACGCGTGTTTGCCGCGCGGTGGAGGTATCGGCCTACTCACCTGAATCACACAGTCTAAAACTTTAAAGGAGAGAATTACACTCTTCGATTTTACATTTTTTGCTTTTAATGCAAAATCAGCCCTCTGTTTATCGGTAAAGTGTTAGATTGATCACTGATTGTAACAGTTAAATATACACAACATACTTCTTTACCAAAAAATATGCAATGCCAAGATATGAAATGCTCTTGTTTTGTTTTCAGGTTTCAAGTTATTAGTTGTCATTGGCAATGATATTGTTAGATCTCAGGCTCCCTCCAACAATACTATTACAAAATGTTTAGAAAGAAAATCAAGCAAGTAAAAATGAGAATCCAAGATAGTTCAGATGTTAAATAAAGGGATCTAAATACAACATTTATAAAAAAAAGATATAAAATAATATAATATATTAGTAGTAGATGGTAATAAAAAAGAGTCAAGCTGTAATGAAAACAGGCTGTGCAGTGAATGAGAATATATATATACAGAGATGTATAGAGAGATATAAACAGGTAATAAAACAGTGAGTATATAAAGGTAATGTGATACATGTTCTTGTTTGTTTTGGCTAAAACTAAATTTGGGAATCAATTGTGAGAAGAAATTTTCATTCAGAAAACATCACAACAGCTATTTATCTCACCCTGATCCTCCACAGCAGGCTGTATTGGAAATTCAATTTTAATAAAAAAATGAATAATATATGCTTACGGTGTGTGATTACATTCAGGATATTCGATATATTGTGTTTATCCATTGCATAATTGTATTGCATTAATGTTCAGTCAATCATTCCAAGTTATTGTAATATTTCTGGGCCAACTTGCCCAGGGTAAATAGATTTACTTCAAACTAAAACTATGTGGAAAGCAGGAGGCAACAGCATAAATAGAAAGTCATTAGAACCTCTGCATTGTTTGGTGTTGAGGCCCGGGCATGAGGATGACCCCGTCTACGAGGACCCCTCTCCTTATGTTTCAGACGGGATGACCTCACTGAGAAGACCACCTGCCTTGAGTGAACAAACATGTGGTACAGTGAGTCTGCAGGCAACAATCGAGTGACGGTTACTGTCACTGTCAACAGACACTGTGTGAGTGGCTTGTTGCAATGCTGGGGGCATTGAGGAATAATTGCGGGGGGTCTGATTAGTGGCGTGCCTGCCTAAGAGTAATTAATGACCAGTTACACAATGCTAACACCCAAGCGCATGCAAAAAAAACACACACACACATACACACACACACATACACATACACATATGTCCTGAGACCAGTTTGGCGTTGAGCCACACTGGGCTCAATGAGGGGAAGGGAGGGTTGGGTTAAAGTGCAGCAAAATGAATTAACCCTAGATTACAATCATGAGTTCATTAATCTAATCTTCTTAAATTCTTAATCCCCTTTAGGCACACTTGTGTGTATGAAAGCATTTGGCCCAACCAGCTACAAGGGAGGCTTCAACAAGCACTGGCAACAATGGTTATGAGAATGTGAAATACCTACGAATGTTTACAGCAACAGCTTTCAATCTTCAAAAGCAGCTGTTGACTGACATTCAGAGGGAGCGAGAGGAAGAGAAACCTGAGCAGTGTGGCATTGAGTCTGGCCGAGGTGTTGGAGATCAGTCAGCTCGGTGCACAAACAGTCTTCACCCGTCAGTCAGTTTTGAGAGGCAGTAACTGTCCCCAGAGCCTCTTAATTAAAAAAAAAAAAATGAGATACCTAATATTAAAACTACCACTGATCTGTTTGAAGTCTGTCTGTGGTATCCAATTTTTTATAATTTATGACTATCATCCTTTTTTTCTTTGTTGAATTCCACGCAGCTTTTTTCACAGCCGGCCTGTTAAAGCATGAAAAGCACAGGTGCAGCTAATACCATAAATTCTGTTCCATTTAAGTGTCCCAGTAAGACAAAGGGCCCATTCCTAAATGGAATCCAGTCATTATTAATGTCATTAATTACATCTGCAGACATGTTGGGACATAGCACCAACAAGTCTAGCACAAGAAAAGACACTTAATTCTTGAATCTATTCTGTACTTAGATACTAGTCACTTTTATCTTTTACATAAATACATAGAAAATACAGAGAGAG
>NW_022280060.1:1550062-1649326 GCF_004355925.1 Anarrhichthys ocellatus
AGAGAGAGAGAGAGAGAGAGAGAGAGAGAGAGAGAAAGAGAGCGAGAGAGAGAGAGAGACTCCTCTTTTCCCAAACTTATACTTCAAGATCATCATCATTCAAACCATTGCTTCAGGGTTGTACCATGTTTTAAGCAGCCCATGAAATTCCTTGTATATGTGCAGGCTGACTTGGCTCATTCTTGACTGGCCCGATTGTTGTCCCGAATAGCTCATGAGTACTTAAATCCTTCAGAAAATGCAAGGAATTCAGCTGGAGAAACGATCTCATGGCTCTCAGAAGAGCTTTAACCTGCCATCATATGATCATTAAGACTGTTGGTTATGTGGAACTGGCAAACAGGGCAGGGACTGTGCTTTTAATGCTCCTGATGACTGTATTTTCAGTATTCATATCCGATGGAAATACTATAAGAATACTCTCAGTTTCAGAGCTACAACTGTGGACATGATAGCAGGTTTCAGAAGGTTATTTAAATTTCATGAAAAGGGGGGGGGGGGGTTAAGCAAAAATGACATGCATGGTGGTTATTTTTAAACTGATCATGGTCTTTTTAAATGTTAAAATTCGACTACTTTTAATCCAACAAAATTATAAATACATCAAGGGTTCAGTATTTCTCCCCTAAATGTAATTCCTGGCAGTTTGGAGAAGCCATTTAAGCCTTCGTGTTTGGCAATCACATGTTACAGAAATAATGAATTCATAATCAAATCATTCAAAAATAATTTAGACAGATTCCTATATTATATTATTTATACTTATTTCGTGTATGTCGTGTCTTGATGTTGTTGAAAGGTATACTGTACAAATGCGTGTGCTTTGGTAGTAGAGGCAAACGTAGAGCTTGTCCCCTGAGTACTTCTGAGTCAAAGTGAGAAACATAGCAGGTAGGTGAAACACACTGGCAGGTGTTTCTTGTGTTCTTCAAGGCAACGCTATTCTGCGGTAATGCTGTGCATTGACCCTGAAGTTGGATGGAGAATAAAGACGCCTCAGCCCATTGGACAATGTGAGGAGGAGTAGGAGGAGCCAGGCTGAACACCACGGCGGCTCTGCGCTTTCTCTCCGCTTTGCTCGTTGCTCTCCTGCAGGCTGCGTGGCTTCCCGAGAACTATCCTAACTGCGAACTTTTTAACGTTGTCTATTTGCGACGCAGACAAATGGCTCAACCGTTCCCGAACCCTTTAGGATGCGATGCAGTTTTAAACTCGGAATGCGGGTTTGTCTAAATTGTGCCACAACTTCAAACAAATCAGCGACGGGACAAGTTTGAACCGAGATAAAGGAATCCCGGATCAGCTTTGCGCCCATCAAGGTAAGCATCAAACGGCTCATTTTCCCTAAAGCATCGATCACCAACAAACAGTGCGCCTTTGATATGTCTGCAACTTCCGACATGTGAGTAGTTTAGCCACAGTGTGTAGCGTCGGCTCCTTTGATGTTGGCTGATTGTAGCAGCCTGGCTGTTTGCAGGCGAACTCGGGAGGAAAGTTGAGCGCATGCAGAAGCGCTGACCGCAGTTTCACATTTACTGCACAAAACGAATTGGATTTCACGCTGAGTCCCTCCGCGGAAGTCCACAGTTCCCCTTTCAGTGGGAGTGAATAGCCGACTTAAATGTATCTGCTGTGAAACAATGGAGGCTTCAAAGCGGAAGATATTTATTTGGTCGTTTTCAAGTTATGTCTTGAAAAACGACTTTATTAACCTACTGTTCCATAATGATTACAAAGCGGTTATTATACAATTATATTAATTAGAGATAAAACTCCTGGCATGCAATTAAGTTAATTTCTTAAATTCAGCATAAACTTGATGTAATGGCTGCAGGCCTGTCTGAATCCACATTCATCTGTTGCACTGCGGTTGCATAATTTCATCCTCAAGGAGCTGGACTTATGTGGGCTTGGAAGCTTCGGCACCATCTGATGTGTGAAACAGCTGGAGAATAGAACAAGCTGGAAGGAATTGATTGGCTCTCCCTTTTGTTTGGAGGTGACTCACCAACCTGACATGTTTATATGGGTGGAAAGATGTGCTGTGATCTAGGGTAACACGCCCAGGTGTCGTTTCTTTGACTATCATAAATTATAGAAGGAAGGTTAAATTAAAAGCCAGTTAATGTGGCTAATTTGTTTGAGAATTGAGTGTTGACACTGCTGTGTGTCTTACAGTGTACATATCTGTGTACACACACTGAATTTGTGTGGGAGTGCTCCTTATCTGATTTTCTTTCATACTTAAAGGCTGAAGTTTATTTCCGTACCGCGCGCTGATATGAGTATTTTATTTCTGAACAACCCATTCACCCGCTGTTGGCACAGTGAGTTTTGTTTGATCATAGAATGGGGGGGGAGTGTTTATGGTAGTGTTCACATCAAAAGGAGGGCGCAAGACCTGATAAAATCTCTTCTTCCTGTCCAACTGTTAGAAACGTTTGAATTAAACAAACATTAAAGGAATGGATGTTGCCACTTGTACTTATATTTTTTCCTACTCTATTTCCTCCTCCAGGTCCAAGTCAAGATGTCTGTCAGTAACCACGAAAACAGAAAGTCTCGCTCTAGTTCCGGCTCCATGAATATCCAACTCTTCCACAAGACGACCCACGCTGACAGCCTGTTGACGCAGCTCAACCTGTTACGCAAACGAAAAGTCTTCACAGATGTCGTCCTAAAGGCCGGAAGCCGCTCCTTCCCTTGCCACCGGGCCGTCCTGGCCTCCTGTAGCCGATACTTTGAGGCCATGTTCAGCGGCGGGCTCAGGGAGAGTCGCGACGCCGAAGTCAACTTCCACGACTCCCTCCATCCAGAGGTGCTGGAGCTCTTGCTCGACTACGCCTACTCGGCCCGAATCATCATCAACGAGGAAAATGCGGAGTCGCTCCTGGAAGCCGGCGACATGCTTCAGTTTCACGACATCAGGGACGCTGCGGCAGAGTTTCTGGAGAAGAACCTCGACCAGTCAAACTGCCTGGGGATGATGCTGCTGTCAGACGCCCATCAGTGCCAGAGACTGTACGAGCTGTCGTGGAGGATGTGCCTGGCAGACTTTGCCACTCTCTTCAGGACTGAGGACTTCCTCAGCCTGCCCAGAGACAAAGTCCAGGAGCTGATCCTCAGCGAGGAACTGGAGGTGGAGGACGAGAGCCTGGTGTACGAGGCTGTTATCGACTGGGTCAAGGCCGACATGGAGCACAGGCACAGCGAGCTGCCCGAGCTGCTGCGTTGTGTCCGTCTGGCGCTGCTCCCTGAAACATACCTGCTAAAGAACGTTGCTTCAGAGGAGCTGGTGATGTGCCATAAGGTGGGACGGGAGATCGTCGAAGACGCGGTACAGTGCAAAATGAGGATCCTCCAGAATGACGGTATTGTAACGGGCTTCTGCGCCAGGCCGAGGAAAGTCAGCCAGGCCCTACTGCTGCTGGGAGGACAGACCTTCATGTGTGATAAAGTCTACATGATCGACAACAAGACTAAGGAGATCACCCCCAAGACAGACATCCCCAGCCCCAGGAAAGAATGCAGCGCATGTGCAATTGGTTGCAAGGTATGTATATGATCTATGCTTGATTACGTGCGTTTTAATGTAATGCTGTGTAGAAGTACACAAAAATATGACTTCTCTCCATGTGTCTCAGGTGTATGTAACCGGTGGACGTGGCTCTGAAAACGGGGCCTCCAAAGATGTCTGGGTCTACGACACGTTACACGACGAGTGGTCCAAAGCTTCACCTATGCTGGTAGCCAGGTTCGGACACGGGTCGGCGGAGCTCGACCACATGCTGTACGTTGTGGGAGGACACACTTCTCTTGCAGGATCGTTCCCCGCATCCCCGTCTGTGTCCCTCAAACAGGTGGAACAGTACGACCCTCAGACCAATAAATGGACGCTGGTGGCTCCGCTCAGAGAGGGGGTGAGCAACGCTGCCGTCGTCGGTGCCAAAAACAAACTCTTTGCCTTCGGGGGCACCAGCGTGAACAGAGACAAATACCCCAAGGTGCAGTGCTTTGACCCATGCCAGAACCGGTGGTCTGTGCCGGCCGCCTGTCCGCAGCTGTGGCGCTACACGGCAGCGGCCGTGGTTGGCAACCATGTCGTGGTGATCGGTGGCGACACGGAATTCTCTGCCAGCTCCGCTTACCGGTTCAACAGCGAGACGTACCAGTGGTCAAAGTTTGGCGACGTGACGGCCAAGCGGATCAGCTGTCACGCGGTGGCGTCAGGAAACAGGCTGTATGTGGTTGGGGGTTACTTTGGGGCTCAGAGGTGTAAAACACTCGACTGTTACGATCCCTCGTCGGACTCTTGGGACAGCGTGACCAGTGTGCCCTACTCACTCATTCCCACCGCCTTCGTCAGCACATGGAAGTACCTCTCAGCATAGAGAGGAACGCACTCTTTGAGGTGAGTAATTGTAGTTTCCTTAAACTGACACAAACAAACACAATGTCAATTATACGTGCTATTCATAGTGTCCCTTTTACTGTCGGATGATAAAGTGGAACTCAGTTTGTGGAAGCAAAACTATCTTCAGATAATTCCCACAACATGCTTACGCAACGGAGGTAAATGTCAGTTTGAACTGGACCAGCCCGGTTTAAAAGCCCTTCGCTGTTTTCAGGGTTGCCAGTGGTTACAGTTACACATTATCTAGCTGCTGCGACGGCTGGGTGTTGGATAAACACGGTGCAGTCCTGGTTTGGAGAGCAGAAGGAATGTCAGCAGTGCTGGTAATTACAGAGCGAGAGCTGCAGCACAAGACCTCTGTCACTGACGGGAGCGGGGTGGAGAGGCAGGGATCAGGTCCGTGCCTAGTGGGCCGAGCAGGAGTCGGTACCTGAACAGCTGTAACTTATAAAAGGTGATGAGACATGTGGTGTTTGACATATGGAGGGCTAAGAGCCAGAGGAGCACAAGGAGCATTCGCTGAGCTTTAGATGCATACCGTATGTGTGATACACCACTCTTTTACATCATTGAAAAACCTCAAATAAATAAGTTTTCCCCCAAAAGTCCATTGAACACATAGCGATACAAGCCTACCTTTTTTTCCTACATTATTCATATAGCACCTTTCTCAAAGTGCTTTAAAGGACAAAAAGGAAGTAGCACATGTGCTGACAGACGCCAGGGCAATCTGCTCTGCTTAAAAGTAATAAAGAAAAGTCTGAGGAATTCAGGAGGGGCTAGTGGAGATAAGAAGGAAAGGATACATCTCAAGGTTATAAAAAATATGATTGACTCAGATGTAACGTACCACATCAGTGAAGAATCGCTCGGCCTCATCTGCCTGAAGGGATGACAGGTGGCAGTTTTCACAGCTTCGTGTGAGATAAGAGATGATGCATTTTTCCCCGAGGTGTTTTTTTAGTTCATACAGGGTGAGAATGGAGGGATGGAGGGGCCGGCAGATGAAACGAGAAGAGGCTGTGCAGTGATGCTTAGAAGGTGTTGCAGGTGGTTTTCATGTGCCTGGTGGTGGTACAGCTAGTTTTAAGTTTCATGATGGGAGGCCTGTCCTGTGATCTTATTTTAGCACTGTTGCAATCAATGAAAAACGGCCCATTGCTGCAGTAGTTGTTGGGTTTTCTTTTTACTACCCAGACTACGGGGTTTTGTGGTTTTATTTTTATTGGAGGCTTTATTACGCTGACTACATTCACAGAGCTTTTATAGTATTATTTTGTACTATAGGTTCAATTGTTTGATGCAGCCCATTTGTCATAAAGCTCCCGTTCAAAGCCCATCAAAGCCCATCAAAGCAACACTGTGCAATGTTTACATTTATTCACTTTTTTTTTTTTTTTTTGCAGAAGGTTGATACCATCCTTTCATTTGTCTGTTCAATAGAAGGCGGTTTGCCAGTAAGCTGGACTGGAAACAGGGGGAGCTGTTAGACTGTCTCTGTCCGAATGAAACAAAATCCACCAGCCTAGTTGTTGTTTTCAGTCTTTCAGTACGCATATGTACTAATATGATATACCAGACTGGTAAAGCATTTATTTCAATGCCTCCTCAACAGTTGAAGGTTAAGTTTAAAGTCTTTCCAGTTGTCAAGAAAGAGATTCTGTCCTTGACGTAGATAGGAATGCTGAAGTAAATAGTGTGCACAGTGAGGAGGATTGCTCCTTTTCTGTGTCTAAAGTTTGGATAAATCATACTCCTCTGTACTGCGAAGTACGGGAGGTGACTCTGAACAAGCTCCTTTTATGCTGCCAAGAACTTTTGAAAGTAAAGCTGAGCGGAAGCAGAGAGCTTATGTCTACAGTAAACAGCTGGATATGATGGAGCTGGGGGCTTAGCCTTATGAGGCTGCCGGTATGGACCGCTAGCCAAGGTTTTTTTGGCCGGGATGGAGACAGACAGGCTGGCTATGAAAGATCAAGGCACAGCATCTTTATGAACTCTTGCAGTTACGGTAGCTACCATCCCGCTGCCGGCTGCCTCTCTGTTTTAATTACAGCACACATGGAAAAAGCTCAGATTTCCAGCCTGTGAAGACGGCGTCCTACCCTGACGCTGGTCCACTCCCTCTCACCCGAGACGCGGGGGGCTTGTGAGGAGAAGTGAAGTGGGAAAAAAAAAAATGTAGGGAGCAACAAAGTGACACAGAGCAGGACGCATACACACAAACAAACACACGCATATAGAAAGAGGAAGTGGAGAGCGAGTAAGACCAGGAGGAGCAAAGCTATATTTTGCACCATTTGGCAGCCGAGACTAACGCCTGCCTAAAAATACTTTGCACCCGAGGTTGTCAACTTTCAGCTGGGTCAGAGAGAAAAATGATTGTGTCTTGCGTGCAAGTGTGTGTGTTTGTGTATGTGTGTTCTTTTCATGTTTACAATGGGACCCAAAAACCACCAGTCAGCTTTTCAAGTATTCACTAGTCGTATTGTGAGTTTTTACACAGTTGTGAAACCACTGGTTTTCCACTCGTAGTACTCTGTCTGTCTGTCTGTCTGTCTCTCTCTCTCTCTCTCACACACACACTCTCACTCACACACACAGAGAGAGAGGCAGTCACATTGCTGGCATTTCCCGTCCTTTAAAAAGCCAGCCATCCTTACTCTAATTTGGGAGGAATGAAGGCGTGGCCTGCATTGCCATTAGTAAAGATTTGTTAATGTTGCCTTGTGGTCGAGGCCGTGCAGTTGTCCTGGCCGTTTGCATGGCCTGGATCGGATTACCAGCATTTTTGTCACCACGCTCTGCTGTAGTGTGTGGCCCTGTGCATTTCCACCAGATGTGAGTAACCACAGACTCCAGGGCCAAGCCAGAACCCACTGTTGATGGAAAAGTATGTGTAAATGTTAAAGCATTATGGTTCGTGTTTGTTATGGTCCAGGCAGGAGAAGTAAGCAACCCTTAAAGGCTAAAAACAAGAATACCTGAATACAGTTTTAGTGTAATATGTGACTACTGCCTGCACAAACGTTACAGTTACCTGTGAGGCTTTATTGGTATATTCAGCGCGTGTTTTGGAAAAAGTAAACAGAGTACCGTCATAGTGTAATCTGGTCAGTTGTTGGTACCAGACTACAGCCAGACAGGATGTAACCAGAGCTCCCCGCACAACGTTCAGGACGATCTCTCTCTCTTTCTCCTTTAAACTGAACCATAACGACCCCAGGCATGACTGTTATCTACACTTGAACCTTTGTTTTCGTAGCCCCCCCCTCCTCATCACCCCTCTCCGCTCCTAAAAATCATAGACATAAGCAGCATTCTCTTTTTAACGGCTTCAAGCGCCTTATGAGGTGGGCACGGCTCTGTGTGATGGGGTACACCTGGAGAGGTCAGGGGCCACCGAGGGAGTCCTTGGCGGGCTGTCTGCTTCCCCAGACAGCTGCTGTAAAATGGAAAGGTCACGATGGGATCAGGGAGGAGGAGTGCAGAGGCCCCAGTCACTCAATACTAATGTTTTATTAATGCCTTGCTGTGAGGGCCACCAGGAACACAAGCTGAATGAGGCTTTTATTGTGGCATCTGTGTACAACAACGACCCCCCCCCCCCCCTTCTCTGAGAGAGACACACACATCCACAGTCAGAGTCAGCACGTGCACACACACTTTGTCTTCAGTCTCTTGAGTAATCAATCTGCCACATTACAGCCCTCGGCGTGGCTGCTTAAATTTGCATAAACCTAATGGGGTTTTTATTGGTCTTTTCTCCATGCTGCGAGTAACAAAAAGGAAAAGGGGAAAAGATGCTTAAAATGGCTGAATAATCACCCAGACTAATTTGATTATGCCCTTAAAAAGAGGCGAGCTGTCATACAGTTACAGGGGCCTCTTCAGTAAGCCAGCTGGGATGGAACGCAGTGTGTCTGCCTGGTAATTAATCTGAATTACGTAATATTTGCTGAAGTATTACTGAAGTGGCGCGTATTCAGTCACAGAGACGCTCTTTGTTCTAAGTCTTAAACTAGAGTTCCTGCAAGGATTCATCAAGACTTAATACACTTTGCAGCCGTACCAGGATACTTGTGTCTCTGAGCTCGTCTCTGAGCTCACCCCGGAGTCCTTTATCCGTCCTTGGAAACAATGCAAACTCATGTAAATGAAGTCCCTGTGATTCATACGTTAGTCAATACAGTGCAATTCTTTGTGGTCATTAGTAAACATGGCACAGGCCCTGTGGACACAAGGGACAAATAACGAAAAAGGACTCAGCTTTGGTGTGGTGCATGGTGGGTAATTGGGCCCCTGGAAGACGCAGATGGAGCCCAAGATGCACTAAAGCTAAAGCTAATGGAGATGAATGTCAGTGATGGGTGTTCATTTGATAAATGTGACCTAGTCTTGTGGTGTGTGCGTGTGCGCATGCGCGCTCTGTCAGCCAGACAGTGTGTCGTTTATGAGTCATAGAAAAGCTTGAGATTTGGTAATTGTTTTCTTTTGTCAAACTCAATCTGGCATCAGTCCCATGTGGAGGAGAAAGATAAGTGATGGGAGCAGACAGACTGAGTCAGGTTTAACCTCAGAGTGCCACATCCAATCACTTCATATAGTTCCAGCCCATCTGTTTGGTTCACTGAAGGGCGCGTGGACTCCCCGCGTCCCTCACAGCGGTTACTGCAGTGGACCGGACCAAAGACATACACGGGGGGGCAACTGGGTACTTTCTGGGTTACGGTTATTAACCCGGCCACCTGTTGGCACTCCAGACATCTTGCTCCCTGTTGGCAGAAGGAAGTCAGATCTGTGAAGGTCGATTCGATTGTTGCGCAGCGTGAGTTTGAAAGCACAAAGTTTGCATGCAAGTCAGGACGAGCTTGTCCACATAAACGACTGTGGTTTGAAATGTGGGTAAACGGTGAACTGTGTGGCCGCTGAAGCTCAGTGATGAGTAGAATCAACCTTGACGTGACAGGTAATAATAACGCGACTGTGAGGCAGTCTGGAGCTCACTGCTGGTGACAGCGGGACCCTTGTTGTGAGCGGCGGAGGGAGCTGAAGTTTGATGATGCGAGACGGGGATGGTGTTTTTGATGAATGTACTGATGAGGACAGACACATAACCTTTGTGGGTCACAGTGTATCTCTATGGAATACAGTCTTGTTGGTTGTTCAGTAATGCAGAAGAAATCCAAGTAAAATCCAATAGTGTTTTTGATCTGTGTGATATTTACTTTCCTATCCTGTGCGTTGGTCTGCGGGTGTCTCGAGCATGAATGCAGCAAGGGAGAGCCCACTCTCTCTGCAGTAGGTAGAAATAGAGGACTTAATATAAAGCTGCAACTTTCATGAAACGGTGATATTGCCATAGTTGGAGTGTTGAGCAGAGCGGCGGAGTATTTAGGATTGTGAGTCATGCTCTTCATCATCTGAGATTAGAACACCAGCAGCAGCAGCAGCAGAACTTAAGAAGTGCATGCAGTGACCCATGCCCATGTACACACCGAGAGAGCAGCAATAGAAACTTCCATCAGGCCTGCAGTCGCATGTGATGCAGTAAGTGCTGCTACTGGGGCTTTACTTTGATCAGGAAGGGTGAGCTGAGTTTGTATTGCAGCAAATGTGCTGTTACGGGTTGGTTTCAGATCTGGGTATCGAAAAAAACACAACTTGTCATTTTTATACATTTATAATCGGAATTCATGCAACTTTTAAGTCACTCTGGATCAATCGCTCAGCCAATACAATCCCGCTCATACGCGCTTTTGTAAGTGTAGTTAGAAGAAGCTTTTAAATTTTGAATGAGATGTGTTTCAGTGAAGTCATTCACGTCAAGATGTTATCAATACTGGCTCCGACTCTGCATCCACACACACCTCCGTACAAAAGTAGCAGCCATTGCCATTTGCTGCACAAAAAGCCATCATTCAAAATGTCTTTTTCCTCGTCCTCGTCCTTGTTGTCTTCTGCTCAGAAATTCACTGGCCTCCACTGCACATCAACGTATTAACGAAACCGTAAACTGACTGACGGACTGACTCCAGTGGCCTCCATGTTAACCTCCGTACGATATCACGTGTATTGTTCTTTGCGCATGCGGGTCAATTCAGGTCCTTGATCAGTTCACACTGAGCAGTAAATCCTAATTGAGCACTAAGGCCTGTTAAATAAACTTTTTTTTTTTTTTTGCATTTTGTTATCTAAAACGTGAATTTTAGCATTCAGGTTTATCACAAAATGTAGTTGTTTTTTTGTGGTAATGTACAGAAAGTTCAAATGTAGTTTTGCTTCTTACTCTATAGCTTGTTTGAAGCTGTGATTCCAGTGGTGCCGTTCTCTGGCTGCGTCCCACTGTTGTGCTTCAGGCGATGTATTCACAACAGTAACAGATGCGTATGGATCAGTTGAGGCTTCAGTAGTATCAGCCGGCTTTGTCAGCCATGGAAATGAGAACTCATTAGGTTATCTAAACAAGCCCCCAGCAGAGCACGCCTGTAACTGCCTTCCTCCTAGAATAGAGAGCACACACACAAAGCCTTCATCTGCTCCGGCAGACCTGACTTATTATCACAAATATGCAAATTGGAGGTTAACATTTCTCTCCAACCCCGACATATTATCCAGTGCAACATTCCCTCATAACAGCAGGGGAGGAAGATTAGATACTGAAACATCTGAGGTTGCAAAGAAAGGCCATCGAATTCTCAAAGTTGTATTTTAGGTCGTCTATAATGTAGTAAAAATTGTGCTTCACCATAAGAAAGCCTCTTACAGTATGAATTATATCCAGATGAGCAGATGTTTTTGGAATCTGTGTGTAGTCCAGAGAAGCTTATCCTTACAGCGTGGTGTCTCCTCCACGGCCACCCTCAGATATTTATTACCTAGCGACATAAATGGCATGAGCAGCTTAATCCCACATGCCAAGAGGACTTTAGTTAAATAACGCCCGTCTTGAGGCATTATTAACGCCATGTGCCTGATAAAATGGCATGGCGATAAGCTGATGTGTAGTGCGGAGGACCCGACATCCCTGCATTCCTGTCCGCTCCCTGAGAATGTCCAGGCCGCCCCTCGTGTCGTATTGTCGGTCCTCATACAGCAGCGTTCACAGGACCTGAACATTAATCTCCCTCTTGTCTCTTTCCCCAGATAAGCAGCGGTGTCTGGTATGCAGGCGTGTTTCTCACTTTACTGTCTGCACGGAGGAAGAGGAAGAGTCTGTGTAGTCCTGAGGCTGCGGCTCCATCCAGCCTGATTCACATCCATCGTCAGCTGCAGAGAAGCGAATGCCCGAGTCCTAGAGACGGCCCAGAGACTGGAAGTCTGCCGCCTCTTTCCACCTGATCTGTTTACTCGTTCTTCTTGTGTAACTTTCCCATGTAGCCACTAGCCGTGAGCTGGACCCGTTGCCATGTTTACTAAAGGGAGCTCACAACCTCTATCTTAACATGCGAAGCACAGCCGGGAAGCAGAGCGATAGTATAGATGTGTGCTCTGGGATTTTTCCTCCTCCTGGGGAGAATCTGCTGCGGTGACTGTATGGGCCCTGCACTGCTCAGCTGACTCACGACATCATTTAATATGTGTATCATCTCGCCAGTAGATTACCAGTTTAACAGACTAAGGACTTATTAGAGTCTCTCACTGACTTGTGGTTTTACAGTGAACTGAAAGAGAAAGTCAGATGGTCCTTTGTTGTAGTTTCTCTCCCCTCCAGTCACTCGGCGATTACTCAGGTGTAATTTATTTGGACTGCTGATGGACAGAATTAGACCTTTGCTCTGCCAGGTGTATGGAGAAGGAGAGAAGACATTTGGGGAAGTGTATGATTTTGTGCACAGAAACGATCTTCCCGTCTTTATTTTTAGCCTTCGGACTCGGGCTTCCCTCAATTTTGGTAAGCTAAACTTGTATCATCCTCCTCGACTTAAAATACATGCTCGCAAGAGAGAATGTGGCCCATTACGGCCGAAGAAGATACTTTTTCTGTTTCGAGATGTTATTTCAAACTATGATTTTGTCATGTTTTTGTGTATATTGTGTCTCAGGGTTTTGTTTTGTTTGGCCTGTATTTGTTCGAGCTAAGGTAACTTCTAACTCCTTCGAGCACATCTGCCAACGTCTTGTTTTTTTGTGAATGTATCATTTTGTGAGAAACAGTTTGACAGAAATCTCTTATTTTAGAATACGTTCTTACATTGTTTTGTCAAGTGTAAATGTATGATTACATTTAATAGCGGTGGTCGTATGTATACATGTATATATATATTGCCAAAACCTGAACCATTCTGGATTTAAATAACTAAAGCTAAGTGTGTCCAAAGTAGTTAAATACTTTCTAGCTATGATATGTTTTCATTTTATATTTCCGGATCTTTAATGGAAGTCTTTTGTGTTTATAGTTTGTATATTTGCTTTGTAATGAATTTGTAGAAGCCTTTGATTTGCACATTTTGTACAATGGAAACTCTTAATGGTCTTAATTTTGTATCTTTGTCTTAACCCAGCTGGGGTAGTGTGAATAATCAGTGTTTTTGTAGCAAGTTATCAAGTTGAACGATCTTCATTTGCTCTGTGTGCAAGTCTGCAGTTTTCCAATATATCAAATACACTTGATATGTTAAGCTATTACTGATAAACCATCTGTTACTCCATATACAGCTCACCCCTCATCAATAAATATCTTGTTAGAAAACTATTTTCCGTTGTTTGTCCTCTTGTTTTCCAAGGAATGATGGGAATTCAGCAGCTGTGCCACTAAATCAGCGTGGGCAGCCATATAATCACACAGGTACTCTTAACATGCCTGGAATAGTTCCCAAACGCAGGTTAGGAGCGGTTTTGGTATTTACCAGGAACACTCGTCTCCTTCCGCCTGTCTGTGTGCACACTGAAGATCCAGCGAGATGAACAGTCCATCATTCCCTGTCTCTCTTTATAATCTCCCCCCCCCCCCCCCCCCGTAGTAGCGATATCACACATTCTAGTTATGTGGTATGTGAAGAGCAAGCCTCTGCTGCCCTGGCACTCGCATGCAGAGGTGGAAGAAGTACTCAGATCTTGTAGTGCAAGTAGCAATACTACAATGTAGAAATACTTATACAAGTAAAAGCCATGCATTCACATTTTTGCTTTGAATACTGCCAATCATTATCAGAGTATTATTTAGTGATGCATTCATGCGTACATCCCTTAAATCTTGAAGATGAGGCTCATTTGAATAACTTTGTATATTGCTGGGTAGCTTGTGAATAGAGTAGAAGTATATACTCAAGCAAAATACAAGTACCTCAAAATTGCACTTAAGAACAGTACTTCAGTAAATGTATTTTGTTACTTCCCCCCCCCACTGCTCGCGTGTATGATGTGCGCACACATTGAAAAATGTGCGTGAGTCAGGTGATGTTCGTCCATATCCCTCATTCTGCAGCGGCCAGGTTTATGTGAGAAAGCGGTGCAGTGCAGACTGGGCGTTAGGTGGGAAGAAGTCTGGTTGGCACATTTGTGCAGACTGGCAGGGAGGAGAACCAGAGAGGAATGTACCCACATTCAGGTTCAGGGAGGTGGCTCTGAATGTGCTGCCTGCAGGCTTGACGTTTGAAGATGTTTGTGACGTCTGAGCTACTGAGCTGTGGTGTTTAAACAATCCTCCACTTCCAAATGAGACATCTCTACTTGTGGTTCACGTACACTTTCAAAGTCTTCCTCTATTTGTTTCAAAGTAAAGGGTTGTCAGAGCATCTGTCCTTTTAGAAGACCTGGCAACAGATGATAGAAACACCAGTTGGAGACAACTTTAAATCTCTGAGGAAGTGGGTATAGTTGAATTAATGTTTTACAAATCAATAGAGAATATGTGGATATAAATCCTAAATGATCACAAAAATAACCCGTGGCATGAGCTTTCTGAAGGACTAGCTCTCATCACCTCTCACGTGAATGAAGGCCCTACACATTTCATAGATCTGTTTAGGTGTAAAGTTTGAGTGAAGTTTTTATTGTTTTTGGAAGCTTAAATTCTGAGCTCTTTTTTTTGTCAATTAAGTTAAATTGTCCCATACCACAAGGACTCTAAAGTACTGCTATTAATGGTCGTGTAATGATGTTAATATGGTTAAAAACTTGGTTCTGTCAACGCTTCGACTTGTTTTTGAGAATATGTTTCATTGCTGTTCGTGTGGAAATCAATTTTTCATTGTCCCTCAGCTCTTCCTTTCGTCTTCCTCCATTTCCACGTGCCATGTGTTTCAGACAGTCGGAGGGAAATGAACTGCTGGAGAGAGACACGAGGGAAACGGCCTATACCGAATGTTTTGCAAGTTGTTTACAAGTTGTGCTCTGAGTGATTTGATTATCAAATGAACATTTCCAGATATTTGGATCTCTGTAAAATCATGTCCTAAATATTTAAAGATGGAAAGCAATGATCTAAATGTCTACAAATTTGATGAGCAGAAATTATTCCTCTAAAAAGGCTCTACACTGCATGCATATACACTATACATTACATGATTTGTGTAACAAATTACATAATATCTTTAGGGGATGCCCTACAACAAACAATTGAGTGACATAATGCAACGCCATTGTTAAATCCTTTCAAAACCAACTGAAAAACTTCAAAGGCTGCTGTTAATTGGATGTAAAAAAAGAGGCTGATCCAAAAAGTCCCCTTCTGTAGCCGTGACATCATGCCTGTAACAAGTTATGTCCAGTCAAGCATGTGGACATGTTAGTGCCAGTGTGGGTACAATAATTCATCAAAGGATAATGTATGGATTTTAAAAATACAATGCAGACGTGCATAAAAAGATGAAACACCGCTCTCTGAAAAGATGACCTAGCACTGGACAGCAGGATGAGCAGGCCGGTCAAAAGCTCCTTTTGTCATGCAAAATCTGCTAAACGGGCAATTTCAAACAGATCTTGCCAGCAACGCAATTAAATCACGGCGAATAAATAGACATTTGAAAGTCGACTGGAGACAAAAGAACCTCAGAGTCCGCCGAAACAAAAAAAAGGGGGCGGGAGGAGAAGAAAGAGGACACACTGCCATAACAATCTGGATCCTGGATGAAAAAGTATATGGTATGTCTTTGCATGTGTGCGTTTGGTTTTTGTGTGCATATGAATTCACGCTTAATTTGCATGTGTGTTTTTGGGGATGTTTGTGCGTGTGTGTGTGTGTGTGAGGTGGGCAAGAGAGAGGGGAAGAGCAGTTACGGCTTCTTGTTAAGCCATAAGAAAGGGGGCAGCGCGGTGGAACCGACAGGGACATTGCACCACCCAAATATCGGTGTGTGTGTGTGTGTGTGTGTGTGTGTGTGAGAAACCCCACAATCAATAGGCAGATCAATAATGTACCTTCTGGCAGAAACAGGTGTGATCTGACAGATCTGCAAAAACTGCCTTTACTTCACAATATCTAGAGAAGTACAGCCGACTGAATCGTTCTATGTTTGTTAACTGTAGCTACGTGCACAGAGCATATTTTGCTTTCAGGTTGTTATTAAGAGATCATTTGGTAAGATTATAACCACCGGGGGAGAGTATGAGCAATAAAATGTGTGAGTATCTGTGGCTGTAGATAGACATGGAGTGTGTATAGTGTGTATAGTTCATGCCTATGTCTGCATGTGTGCGTGTGTGTGTTTGAAATTAAAATACCACCAGAAGCCACATCTTAAAAGCTGTGGACTGTCGGAGGAGACTCATTTCTTCGCAGTTACATAAGTGTCCCTCGCAGCAAATCTCTGTAAGTAAACATCACTCTTCCTCTCCCATATTCTCTTTACTTACTTACTCTTCACTTTACTGGTGTGAATATTAAGAAAGACACAACAAGCATGACCTTCAAGACTAAATTAATACGGAAAATGTTGTCTCTCCCCCCTGTGTCTATGCTGGTTGTGGTGTGGCATCTTACCGACTCCCCCCTCTCTCCCCCCCTTCTCTCTGGCTGTGGGCATCTCTGATGGCAGCAGCTATGAGGTTTCCTGGCTGACTGAGTAAGCAAATGAGGAGTAAACAATGTGAGAGAGACAGACAGTCAGACAGCCTAACCACTGGAGCGAATGCTCTTCTCTGCTTGTCTGAAGTGTGTGTGTGTGTGCGTGCGTGCGTGCTACTGTGGAGGGGAGCGCTCAGTAGCTTGACAGGTCAGCTAGCACCAGGAGGAAAAAAAGAGACCTGAAGCCTGCATACTAAATCTGCACTTATATATTCAGAACCTCTTCAGACTGAACCATATTTTACCATATTTAAACAATATCTTCTGTCACACTGGAAGGCCACGGTGAGATACAGAGAGACAGTATAGGAGCAACTATTGCAAGTCTATCTTTCAAAATCAACAATACTTCAAAATAAATCTCATACAGCAATTACATTTAAATAGCATGTGATGAAGTTTCAGCTGCCACTTCTAATAATTCAGGGTTTGATTAAAAAAAACAAAAAAAATCAAATTTAAATAACTGTCTTCAAAAACAACTTAAACACGTATGAGTCATTATGTCTTGCTATTGTAATTTTTCATGGAATACTAAACTAGGGCTATTTGGACATTTTTTATGGCTTACAATACTAAAACTTTCTAATTCGTTTTTTAAAGCATGCTAAGCTATGGTTGTGTTTTTTTTCTTTACATTTTTTATGACATACTGCACTTTTATGACAATCACATACTATACTAAACTAAGACTTGTTTATGACTGGGGAAGTCTGCATTATGTCTGCATCTCGTTCAGGGCCACACAATACTTCCACCTTATTGAACTGCAATAGTAAAATGATATTTGCACATAGATTAATTAATAATGACATGCTGATACTTTAAGTACATTTTTGCTGATAATACTCCATAGAATTTTGAATAAAGGACTTCTTCTCATAAAGGAGTATTTTATACATTGACAGCATTTGTGTACATACTCCACGTCTGCCCACGATTCTGTGAATGTGTAGTTGCATGCCTCTCCGACAAATGGCATTTTTAAGATGCCTCTCCTCTCCCATGTTTTTATTCCCCCCTTACAAACAGATGTGGGCGTACCATCTGAAATATGCACCCTGGCAGAATAGCCATTGTGATCATCCATCACGTCACAAAGTCAACATGAGGACAGTTTCATTCACAGGAAAAGGCCACAAAGGCTTTGTCTGCTGACCTTCGACTGTGAACAACAACTGTGGGCTGAGCAGAAACGAGCCAAAGGACATTCCAGACAAGCCTGGCATACTTAGATTCATGTGATATAAAATGTCTCTTCCTCTTTAGACACAGCAAAACCCTTTGTGGGTTTTTTTGCAGGCGATTTTTCAAAACATAACTGACACTTCCTCTGACTCTCATTAATAAAACAAATTGATTCCCAGTTGGGTTGGAGTGAGGCTTAAGGAGGGGGTTGATGAAGGTTGGGGGTAGCATGGAGGGGTTTGATACGTTGCCTGAGGTGACACACGCTCGCACTCACTCACTCACTCACTCACACACTCACACACACACACACACACACACACACACTCTGCTTCACCAATCAAAAGCCCCTTTCCGCTTGGAGAGAGAAAAAAAAAAAAAAAACTTCAAAAGCATCATCTATAGCCTGATGAGAAGCTGGAGTGTGGCAGATGTAAACCCGCCCTCTGGCACACACACACACACACATACAGAAAGACACACCAAACTGAGTTATGAAAACAAGCCACATGCATGTGTGAGTTTGTGTGCGTTTGAGGCAACCCGTTCTGTTGTTGTGTCCGGCTTCGGATGCGATGTGACACCGAGGATGAATAATACAATAGAGAGATACTCGGACGTGTCAGCAGCATCTGTCTCTGTCTGGGGCTGACGTGTGTCATCCTCCCTCCTCATTCAGAGCAGAGAGCGGGGGCTTATACAAAACTAATGAAGCAGACACACGCCGTATTAACACACACACTCTCATGCATGCACGCACACATATAGAGACACAAACTGAACGAGGGGTGCCATGTGGCCACACTGAGGCATCTCTCTCATCTCAAATTCCCCAAAGAGCCTCACTATGCTTTTGATACACACACAAAAAAAGAGAACTCAGTAAAGAGGAAAGGATCCGCAGAGGTGGGTCACTGCAAATACTACTAGCAAGACCAACACACTGAATGATTTATGATGCGGCTGTAGTGAAAAGCTGGTTATTGCTCGGTGTATTGTTCAAAGTTGTAACTGAACTGAAGTGGACTTTGTTCTCACTATCAAAGAAGTCAATGGACCGACCGCTGTGCTCCGATTGGCTGACAGATGCCATTTCCCAGAGGGCCGAGGGAACAATAATTAGAAGACAGGAGAGAGAGGCAGTAACAGACGAATAGCAGAGATGGAAGAGAAAGAGATTTGCTGCATTTGAACAATAGTGCCGTCTTCCTTTGTTTGTGGTGGAACAGGTTCTTGTGCAAGTAACAGCAGATGACAGAGCTTTCATCGGAGCTTATGTCACATCACATTATCATACTTAATGCACTTTAACAAGAATCTTTGACATGTTAATGCTCTGAAATAACACCCCTGGATTAAAAAAATGAAAGAGGAAAGAATTCAGTATGTGTGTTTTTGGTGGATGTGTTTACAGTGTGTTGTGCGTGTGTGTGTGTGTGTGTGTGCACGCCCCAGGAGTGATTACACTGGGTTGGCAAATAGTTTCTCCTCTGTTGCGTAAGATTCTTCCACAAAGGTGATGAGAACCTCAGCAGACGACTGAAGGCTTTTAACTGTGAATAAAGTCAAGAAGTGAATCCGAGGTGCTCCGCATTTACATTTCATGTGGATCTGGTCGCTCCTCCAACTGAACATCACACCTAGCCGAGTTTGTCTTTATTTATATTGCACATTTATTTCATCATTTTAGTGACTGGTTACTTTGTATAATAAGATTTTACATACAAAAATGAGTTGTTGAAGTTAAAATGAGCTCCACCTTGAGCAACTATAACAGTTAAATGCTTCTTACACATTAAGTTAAGGTATAATAACTTAAAGTATGTTTTACTGACAATACTACTGTAGTACAATTTGAAAATGCAGGAACTTTACTTATACTGGAGTATTTTTATATTGTTGTATTTCTACTGTTACTGAAGTACAGGATCTAATCCTATAATACTAAAAAAGGTGATGTCATTTACAAAGTGACATTGACGTACATTTTTGCAGTGCTTTAGGGCATGTGCTTTTTTAGTTGTAAATGGTAAATGGACTGTACATGAACAGCGCTTTTCTAGTCTTCTAATCTCTCAATGCGCTTTACCACTACATGTCATCATTCACCCATTCATATACTGATGGCAGGGGCTACCATGCAAGGTGCCACCTGCCCATCACGACTAATCATTCACTAATCACACACCGCCGCAACAGTCTGTGGGAGTAATTCGGGGTTAAGTGTCTTAAGTGTCTTGCCCAAAGCACGCACTGACATGGATTAAAGGAGCCGGGGATCGAACCACCAATCCTCTGACTGAAGGACGAAGCTGCTCTACCACTGAGCCGCAGTCTCCCCTGTGGTTTCAGAATTTGTAAGTACTTTTACATTTGATGTATACATTTTTGGACGTAAATGTTGCAGTAAACTTCCTATCTGGATGGGCTAAGTTGCCCATTTGGACAACTAGAAAAGACTAAAGTTCAGGGTGTTGGCACAGATCCAGTGCAGGTCCTGCAGGGGGGGGGGGGGGGGGGGGGGGGGGGTGGCAGATGACAGAACAGAACAGAGAGATGCCTATCATCAAACAGTGGACAGTATGGAGATATTCAGCTTTATATGGGCTTTGGAGTTTTGTGCCTCTAAGCTCTTTCTGTCCCGTTTGTAGTGTTTTTGTCGGTAGTAAATCGTATTGATACGTCCGTACGTGTTTAATAGTACCTTTGAGTAGATAAATAAAGCAATTTTAAAATTCAAATGTGTTTTTTTTTTTTTTTTTTTTTTTTTTTTTTCTATCAGCACACTGGCACACACATCCACCCAGCTTTTGTTTCATTCTGGTGTTTGATTTTGCAGCAGTTAGTGGCCTTTTGCTCCTTTGGCAACATCTTTCCCTCCCTCCCTCCCTCCTCCCTCCCCCATCAACAGCAGCCAGACAGCCATCCAACATGCCAGCTCTGGTGGGAGGCTGGCGACAGCTCAGTTCCAGCTTCTAAATCAGAGAGGCTGTGTTTAGATCCCCCCCCCCCCTGTAGAGCAGCACTACACTTACGATGAGCTCTGCTGCGCTCCACTCTTCCAAGATGAAAGTATGATGTGCTGAGGAGGCTGTATGCAGCTATTCTCACCCCCGTTTGTCCATTTCGTGCTGAGTCTGTCAGACTATTCTCGAAAACATTCTCCCCTTTTCTCCTTCATCGGCTAATATTACAGTCAAGAAAAAGACTAGCAAAGACGACGAGTGCTGTGGTGGTTCTTGCATAAGCACTCAAGGAAAATATCAAAAAGCACTCACAGATAAAAGGACACAAAAAACATCTTATTTAGACAGAGAAAGCAGCTTTTCTCTGCTTTTGATGATGTTGAAAGGCTCGTTCTGGAGTGAAGTGCACTACCTCAGGCTACATTCTTCCAAAGGGACAACAAGTCCTCCCAGAGAGTTCTTCAAAATAATACGGGAAGGTGTAAGTGCACCATCAACAAAAGTGCATCTGATTTACCTGATAAAGTGGGACCCTACAGCTGCCTTTCACTCCCTTTACATTCACTTCACATCGCTGGCTGGTTTTAAGGGCTTCCTGCCGGCCTTTTGTTCCCTTTTACTCCAGACAATGTGTTTACCACTTCTTATTCCAATGTTCTCAAAAGCACTGCACATGTCCCCCAAATGTACTTTCAGCAACAACTTTGATGATGGTAAGAAACTTTTACACATCGGGTCTATCGAGGGAGAAATGCAGCCACTTTATTTGCCCACATCTTCATATTCTAACATGGAGACGGTTTTCCATGCTATCGCTGCCAGGAGGCCATTTGTCTCGGCACCACCAGCGTTTGACTTTAGGTATAAAAAAATAAAATAAAAAAAGTGTGTGTGTGCATTTGTGTGTGCATGAGGGAAGTTCTTTCTACTTCTCTGAAAATGCCACAGAGACCTCCCACACTGCACCAGCCTTGAATAGCCCACTGCATCCTAAAATTACAGATGAAAAATGCTTGAAGCTGTGGACACCGATTCACCAATGTTAGTTATTGTACGGATAGAGAACCGTAGAAAATTGTGAAAGGGTTGGTGATCAAACAAATGGCAGACTACAGGCCTTATATAAAAGGAATTTGCTGAGGTCATCAGCAGTGAACTAAACTTTTTGAAGAATTTCATAAAGGAATAGTTCAACAGTTTGTGAAATATACTTATTTGCTTTCTTGCAGAGAGTTAGATGAGAAGATCGCCACCACTCTTTAAAGTTAGAGTGGTATCAATCTTCTTGTCTTCTCTTGGTAAGAAAGCAAATATGCTGATTTCCTCAAACTATTCCTTTAATCTTAGACTAAACATTGTTTTGTGATCTTGTCACCATGAAACTCAAACAGACACAACTACCTGAGAATTGAATGTGTTTACTCTTCTCTGGAACAGGCCGATCTATCACAATGGTGGCATTAATTACTTCCTGTTGCATTGCAATCAGCACACAGGCACAGGGGAATAAAACTGGAATGACCAGACAGTCACCAGGCTACAGCTGACTGCAAAATGCAAATACGGTGAGCACAAAAGAGTGAGTCAGCACAGAGCACACTTCTTTTGTAATCCATCTCCGCCTTTCAAATCACCCGAGGAGTCTCTTCTGGCAGAACAATAGCCCTCTCCCTGATCTGGTTTCTACCTGGCATAACCTCTCTCCGAGGGGGCCTTTTCACCATTGCCCCCACACAGGGACTTCCTTTGTTGATACAAGATGGAAGATCAGTTGAACAGTCTGGGGGAACAATGATTCTCATTCATCCAACGCAAAGCTATGAAGTAGACAGCACGAAATCAGTCCAGGTTTACTTATCACACTTTACAACCCATGAGAAATATCTGGACGTCTGAGGAGACATACTGCTATAAATATGTAACGACACACTGCCGTTTCAGGCCACAGACCTTTACTGTTCTGCTCTTTATCTATCACTGATAACAGCTACAACCTGAATAATTCAAACCTTATCTTTTTTGTTCAAACGTCTCTTTTTCAGAACGGCCTGCCAGGGAGGTTATGTAAGCAGAATTTGAAGCAGCCTTGGCTGAGAGACATGTTTTTTCTGCCGGCTATCTTCCTGAAATCACCTTGGGTGTTAAAAAAGAGGAGAGATAGAGTGCGCTTTGTGTCTTTTCAACAAGAGGATCTTTGTGTCAGCCAGGAGTGATGAAACAATACTCAGATAAGCAGCCGTGAAGCACATTCCTTCATAGCAGCAGTTAAAAAAATAGCAAGCAGGAAGTTGAGAAGGGTGTAATCTGGTTTAAAAACATTGCAGGTTACAGTGGTTCCCAAACTGCAAAGGGTCCTGATCGCCACAAAGGGACGTGAGATAAAGCTAAGGGGTTGCAAACAATAAACGGAAATGTAAAGCAGAAATAATGTTTTTATATATTTCCCTAATGTTTGCTTTATTAGCAATGTCTGTCAGTTCCACCACATTGGTCCTGACTGAATCATCTGATCAACAACTGGATGGATTGCCATTAAAATTGTATACAGACATTGATGGTTACCAGAAGGTAACTTATCGGAGGTATTATTATAATCAGACATCTTGTGATTACTCAAATAAGACAAAAGGGAAACCGCTCAACCAGTGACCAGTGTTGCAAGTGGATACTGCTTGATTTTGTGTGTTCACTGGACCGAAAGGTTGGGAACCCCCTGAATTTTAACTGTGGTGTTGCTCAATAGCCAGGCTGAACTCTTTAAACAGCTCATTCCAATCTGCATTGGAAAGTGCAGAGAAGCTGTTAACGGAAGAGCAAAAACAAATACAAACCAACTGCTGACACAGAGTCTATCAAACCAAGATTTGTCCCAGCGTTTTATGAGCCTGCAGGGAGGCTCGTCTGCACGTCTGTCTCTGCGGAGCGTCTATTTGGTTAACTTTGCGGTGAAAAGTGCCTCCGACACAGAACAACAACAGAATGACTTCCTGCGAGCTGTGAGGCGGTTGAGTTGAGAAGGATTTGGAAACGTTGGATGAGAGAGGAATTGACGGAGAGACATGAAAAGAGCAGAGCAGTGGAAGGAACGAGACAGAAACAAAGACGGGAGTAAAATGCAGCTTCTCTCCACAGGGGAAGCAGCCTGGAAATATAATTGTTGAGAGGAGACAAGAGGAAAGCCACTAATGACAGCAGACAATAAAAACAGGCCAGTACTGTAGCGTTTTCCCAGCCAGAATGACAACAACACAGGAACCGACAGCCCTGCTCTTAGAAAGAAAGAAACCCTTTTTATTGTCATACACGAAATTTGACTTCTGCATTTGACCCATCCCTGTATATAGGGAGCAGTGGGCTGCCAATGACAGGCGCCCGGGGAGCCGGGGGTTCAGTGTCTTGCTCAGGGACACTACGACACGCGACACGTCCCAGTCGAGTTACCAGACAACCCTCTTAAGCCAGTGAGCCACGGTCGCTGCCCCTAGCCAGGTCTACAGCGGGATTGAACAGCCACAACCACAGCACCTGAAATAGAGCTTTGTCTGGGAATAGACTGTTATTAGGTCGTCTCCTCACAGGGTCAATAACACTGTTACTGCACCTCCTAGACACGGAGGAATGGCTGGGGTGCTATCTAATTGGGTGGTCAGGATTATTTTTGACAAGCAGCAAACAGAACAATAAATATTGAGGCAGAATTATATGTTACATGTGGTAGTTGTTGGGCCGGTGAGGAAGAGCAAATCCCTGTAAATACAAATTGACTTGAATAGGAATCATTGCATGCTTGACTTTCGCCTAAATAGCAATGATCCACGTATGCAGCAAACAAAACAATTAGTGTTTGTCAGCTGTGATCTAAAAAAGGACAACAAATACAAAAATCATTTCAAGACTTTTTTTTTTTTATTACTAAACTCTCTCTAAGGCAGCAGTTTGTGTCCACAGGTCGTTCTAATGTCTTGCGGTGAATAAAATGAAACGGTACAAAAATCAGTTCTGCTGTGCGCTACAAACGTCATTAGACAGCTCTCGGTAAATAAAAGTTCACAGACAATAATAATAAGCATTATAAACATTCATTTTCCCCTTCAAGTATGCTACTATCCAAAGTGACTAGTGTAAAATTGGCTGAGGAAATACAATATGTTCATTATTATTTACACAGTACAAGTCCAATATGCGCCTATGAGTGTGTGTATTACAAAAAAAACACGACTGGAAACAAGTCGGTTAGAAATGTTTCCGCTGTGTTTTTAGTGGAGAGCGCACACACACACACAGACACACACACACACAAACATAAACACACAGTGATGTGACTGACTGGCTTCAAAGTTTTAAAACGCAGCAAAGAGGTTAAGCATTTCAGTAAAGCGAAAGAACATTTAAGACTCGAGTTGATCCAAACAGCGGCACCAACAGGGCAGCATCCTCCTCTTCTGTGGAGGTTCTACACCAGCTCTCCTGCTGCCTGAAAACGTTCTTTGACAAAACCAATCCCAACTCAATCTCCACTTAATGGCTCCCTCCAGAGCTTTCAACCAAATGCCATGGTCTTCATTAGCAGATGGGAGTTTGCTCATTGACTTCCTGTCCGTGTTGGCCGGTGAGTTAAGCATTGCCTTGTGTCATATGGTTGAAAGCTCCGACAAAAAAGCTTGTCGATGAAGGTTGAGTTGAGACCTTTGTGTCAAAGTCTGGGTAAGTATTGATGTTTTTATAGGGCTCCATCCAATGAGAACCACCAAGTATGTTCACATTGTTGTTGTGCTTAAGAGATGGTGTACACAAATACAATGTCTTCTACAACTGCATCAGATGAGCTCATATCCTGATAATGATAAACTCAGATGCTGTAGTTGGGTTGTGCCACTATAAACCAGAATATTAGGGAACTTCAACACCCCATCTGATTCAGTGTTTGTGTATGCTCTGGTGTCAAAGAGATTATCTAGACAGAGATATTTCAGATGAGGACGAGAGGATAGAATATGAGCTGGCCCTCAGTGTACTGTAAACACACTTGTTGTGGACCCTGCCTGGAGGATGTTTAATACGTAATAACACTTTGTGGATGACCACACAACAGCACAGTGTCATTTATCCTTCACATAAGAGCACAGACAGGAACCCGGCCCAATGCGTCTTTGGTTTAACCAACTGAAACTGATTTTGTTTTCAGGACTTCTAACATAATATTGGTGAAACATCACTCATGAATTGCTGGAGAAAGACAACACAGGGTGCACCTTGGCTTCAATGAGACAACATCAACAAACAGCAGGAGATTAAATATGCAAATGTTCAACAGCAATGGCTGATTGTGGTTTCCTTAAACTGCCACGAGTCTATCCAAGCAGGGCGTACCGTCCTATACACACACACACACACACACACCCATGTGTGTGTCTATACACATATGCAGACACAGAATTTTGGCTGACTTTTGCATCGTGACGCACGTCAAATATCTCCGTTCCTACTACAAGAATGCGTAAAAGGAAGCATGTGCGGAAGAGATCACATTAAGTATGTACAACAATATACATAATATACATAAACAGCTCAAACTCCAGCTAGCGATCACAGCTTCAGAGACAAGATTAACTGGACAAAGACAAAGAGCTCTTCTGACATTTTGTCCCTCCAGAGACACAAAACACATTATTGTGTCAACGACTTCATGATTTAAAGGCTTCTCACGTATCTACTGAGAAAGACAATCACATGGACATATTTCTTCTGTGGGGAGAAGATAAAGACCGGCTGACAGTGGTTTTTCTGCTGCAGGACCACCGCACCCCCGGTCACAGTACCGCTTCTCTACCAGCCACAGAGATTTAAGACCCAGCTAACGAAATGTCATCAGCAATCAATAAAACACACCGTCAATGAGACCTCAGGGTTTATATTAAAACTGACATTTTCATAAATATCTCAACGATATATCGGCTCTGCCAAAAGAAACCCATCCTGACAAATTTACTGTCAATTCAGCAAAATGGAGTCACAGAGACACAAGCGTTCAAACACATGATTTGTCAAAAACATGAACTCTTCATGTACCGAGTTCGGACCACCAAGTATGTTCACATTCATGTTGTTGTTGTGCTTAAGAGATGGTGTACACAAAAACAATGTCTTCTACAACTGTATCAGATGAGCTCATATCCTGATAATAACTATAAATACCCCATAAACTTCAACACCCCATCTGATTCATTGTTTGTGTATGCTCTGGTTTCAAAGTGATTATCCGTTTGTATAGAAACATATCATTTGTGCTGCAGGACCACTGCACCCGCTCACAATTACAACGTTCAACGCATTTCAACTCTGAATCAAATTGTTGTGATTATTACTTTTGTTCTTTCCAAAGATCCAAATTTTCTATTTTCTCTCCCGAAGCAGTTAAAAATTTCTGAAAAATTAAATTGTACAAAAAAAACAAACTATGGTTTCATTTAAATGGCAACAGATGTGTTTCTCAAAGATGGTTCTCTTAAAAAGGATAGTTTTAGTGAAATGCAACATGTGTGTCTAACGGGTTCAGTATGCTCAACGGTGCAAAGTTGAGCTCATTTCCTGGAGGTCCATGTGGTCAATAGCAGCTCTTCTAACAGTTTGGGAAATATACCTTTAAACTCTAAAAGGTTGATTCAATTCAAGTTCATACTCGAGTTGACATGTTTCTGTGTTAAAGAAGTGATCTTTTATCAATCAGCTAACCCATTGCTGTTAGAGCTCACGGACATGGTGGCAGAAACAAAAATGCAACCGGATGAAACGTTCAGAATTATTATAAAAAGGATCATGACTGAATAGAACAACCTCTGTATTTTTTACAAGAGCTACTTCTAAGAAATGCAAGAAAAGCCCTAAAGTAGACTAATCTCACGTAGAATCTAGTTGAACAGACGTAGTAAAGATGTCCCTGACTTTGTCTCGGACTGCATGAGTTGGAAAAACAGTAGAATTTGGAGGTGAAATCTCCCTTAATTGAAATTAAGCATTTTTAAACAACAGCCTGGGGGAAAGGAAAAAAAAAAAAAAAGTTAGCTTCAGGTTTCACAACCAGTCGCAACACGAGCAGTGTATTCCACAGTTCGGTAATCAGCATGGTTAAGAAGGACAAAAACGACAAAATGAACCATCACAATGAACCATCACAATTTTGACACCCAAACAATACACATTTAGTCCATCAGTGTTCATTCATTAGTCTGGAATGGAGTATTCACACTGTGCACATGAAACACCGAGCAGAAAGTGTTCCTGTTTTAGGAGTCGGGTCATTTCTGAGTTCCTGTTGAATCAGTTCTTGTTGTTCCGGGTTCAGCAGAAGCAGGTAGTTCAGGCCTCTGCACCTTGCACTAAACAGGCTGACCGCAGTGTCCTGAAAAATGACCCGACCGTTGTTTTTCTTACATTGCTTCCTTCAGTCAAACCCTGTTCTGGTCTCGCGGCTCAAGTCTTTGGATTGGCTTAACTTCATTTACACCTTTTTCATACACGTTACAAGAAGCCTTTGTTTTGCCAGATGTTTCCTCCTCATACTTGTTGTCCTCTCGAGTTAAGAAACTAAACTAAAAATTCAATAAAAAGAAACAGGCATCTTTAAAACAAAGAAGGGGGAACAATGTTAAAATGTAAAACGTCTTGAATAACATTTGTCTTTCTTCATGAGCGACTGAAGTGCTAACAAGCGCTCTGCTGCAGCTTTGTACAGGTATTTAAACCACCTTACTTCATAAACCCTCTATAACACCACACCTGTACAGTAAGTGGCTCCTTAGAATGAGACGCATGGAAGCAACTATCCCATAATTCTTTTTTTTTTGCGATCAGCGGTTGATCTGAGTGGACTTTAGAAGAAGATGACATCCTCCTTGTTGAGGTCTTCTGTGGCAATCTTGTAAGGTGGCGGCATGCTGTGGCTGTGGGTGAGCCCGTGAGCATTTACCTGGACATGGGCCTGGGCGTTCGGACTGAGGCCCTGCGGCTGCAGATGGGACTGGAACTGGAGGGAGCCGGTGGTCTGCGAGTGGGGAGGGATGGTGGGAGGCTGAGGATGGGACTGTGCAGAAGGCATGGGAGGCTTCTGAAGACTTTGAGGGTGGGAGATGCTGATGGAGGAGGTGGACTGGGTGTCTGGCCCAGCATTGTCTGGAGGACTGAGTTGATCTGTCACAGACAAACAAGGAAGGCTATTAGAGAACAAGGGATTACTCCAAAAATAACATTAAAAAGGGCCGACAAACAGGTACAAAGGATTAATCTATTAAAGCTGGGCTTACACAGCCTCACTGAAATATATCACCTGAAATCCTGTCGGTGGTAATTGTGAGGACACAGGATTAAAGTGTTAAAATGTCTGTCGGCAGTACAGCGCGTCATTAATCAGTGAGGCATGTGCAATTGATAGGTATTTAAACAGGGTGAGGCTGGGCATGAATACAAGCTTTAGACAGGAACGTGATCGGGTGGGGTCCGGTCTGCGCAGGTGGAGAATGTGTGTGTGTGTGTGTGTGTCTCATGTTTGTGCCTGTGAGAACCAAGTTTAATAATGCAGTTGGCAAAGACAGACGAGAGGAGATTGGGTTTGCCTCGACAGAGCAAAGGAGGAAGTGTGTGCGCTCGTGAGTATAGAAAAGGTACCTGCGTGATGATGCAGGGGAAGAGGCTGAGGAGGTGTTGACAGCGGAAGCGGCTGGTGGGGGCTGACGGACCGCTTGGCCTTAAGGGCGTTGTCATCTCGGGCGGACAGCTTCAGCGGCAGCATCTGCTTCATATCCACTGAGGCTAGGATGAGGAGGGAGGGAGGAGGGTGATTTAATTGTAAAATTAAATTGCATTGGTAAAGTAAAGCCTAGCCTCTCTTAGGCCACTATTTGATAAATGAGATGGCTGACCCAATTTAGACAGCTAATGTGATCACTTAAATCATGCTGATCAGGTCAAGCTCGTGTCAGCCACAGATGGCTTGAAAATCGATGAAGAGGGAGTGAGAAAAAAAAATCCTTTTTAAAAGAGAAAATACTGCACGATTATACATCACCTGCAAGAGTAAGAGAGGAGGAGAAACCCTCAATGCAACACTCAAACATATTTTGTGAAAGAGTGAATATTTATGATGGCTGTTGTAAGAGTAACAGACAAGTCATGCACTCCACTCTTTGCTCCCTTTGTAAGGAGAATAGCATCTTCCTCTGCACGTTTACTCTAAAAAAACAATTCACTCACAGTTTTTGGGAGATTGCAGGGTGATACTGAGTCATGCTTCCATTAAAATATCAGTTACAAGACAAATGCAAAACTAGTCGATTAATCAACCAACAGAAAAATACCCATTCTCTTCTAATAATCTATAAAACATTTCAGTCGTGTTTCCAGCAAAAATTACTTTTAATGATTCCAGCTTGTCAAATGTGATTATTGTTGATTTTTCCTTCCTACATCGTTTTATATTGAATATTATTGAGTTTTGGACTGTACAGCCAAAAAAAGACGTTGATGAGGTCACTCTTAAGCTGGAGGGAATTGTAGTGGATTTTGTATAGACTAACAATTAATAAAAAATAAATAAACAGTCGATTTTTAGAAAAAGTGTGAGTTGCAGCCATAGAATGCACACATATGATTATGTATATTACCGTTTATCAATCAGACTTGCAAGTAAAGACGTGTGTGCACTTCTGTTACCGTTGATTCTTATCATCGGGAGATGTTTATACACGGAGATGGAAAGCAACACAAATGTAACCCGAAGCAATGTGGAAGCACGGTGCTAGTTGCAGCACGTCCTGTGAAACTCAGTATCTGAGGTCTAATTCCTTACCGGAGCTGTCAGTGCGATGCGAGGCTTTGCCAATCTTGCCTCCTTTCCCTTTTCCGCTGCTGAAGGCGGCCAGCTTGGTGGGAATCTGCTGCTGCACCCCCACCAGTTTGTGCTGCTGGTTGGTGGTGCTGAAGAGATGAAGCGGCACCTCCGTCTTCAGCGGCAGGGTGGAAGAGCTCGCCTCCCGCCGCAACATCACTTCAGGGCGCTCCGGATAGTCGGCAGGTGCGACAGAGAGGCTGGCCCGCACCAGGGGCTTCTGAGGGGGAGGCAGGTCGGAGACACTGGTGAAGGTGTTGAGGCCCGAGGACATGAGGAGCTCCCCGTTCAGAC
Organism: Anarrhichthys ocellatus; assembly: GCF_004355925.1. Classification (NCBI taxonomy): domain Eukaryota; kingdom Metazoa; phylum Chordata; class Actinopteri; order Perciformes; family Anarhichadidae; genus Anarrhichthys; species Anarrhichthys ocellatus. The sequence goes on from NW_022280060.1 coordinate 1,580,812, forward strand.
TGCCAGACAAAGGAGCCACCTGGAGGAGAAGAATGGACGTTATTTGCTGAGAGGGGACTAAAGCCTTCTTCAATCGTAGCAAATACCATCACATAAGACTTCAAAATCTGTATTCAAGTTCAGACGGAATGGCTTCCCGACTTTGCCCTGTAATATCCATATTTGTGGTCAGATTCAGTTTGGAATCAGGAGTTGTGGAACGTCAAGTTTGCACGTTATATGTGTGCGTATGTGTGTACACATCCTGTTAGAGTACATGTCTGCAGAAAAGACAACGTCTTACAGAAGACACACACATTAAAAAGCAGATGCAAACTATAAATCATCGATGCAACACTGTCATTACAGAAACACAATCTGCCGAGTCGGGTATTCATGGGCTACAGAGGGAATCAGAAACACATGCAACGGTTTCTGCTGAGCACACGGTTTGGTAAAAGGCTTTTGATGTGTTCCAAGAGACTCAAGGACAATGCGCGCACGCACGCACGCACGCACACGCACACACACACACACACACAAAATGAGAAACATAAACCCTTAATAGTCCCTGTGCACATAAAGGCGTGTCTAACAAAACAGGAACAAAACAGGTCGGGCTGTTAGAAAAGCAGGGCAACAAGAAAATGACTCATGACATCAGTGGATGAAAGACACTGACTGCATTGTCCACTTCATTACTAGATTGAGGGAAATAGGATCTAGAGATGGAGTCAACATTATCCTCCAATCTGCATTCAATGAGACTAACCAGGAGGGTTCCTGCAACAATACAGTGGTGCAGTGTTTGTTTGTGTTAGTAATGCCACGTGTTGCATAACATGAACTATAATAAGAATCTCTACACAGTGTTGTTATAGTTGGACGGTTTAAAGCTCTTTTACAACATTGTGACCCATTGTGCTGCTAAAGGATATTCATCACACATTAAATGTAAATGTCAATACAAAAGGTAACAATCAGTACATTTTTGGCTGTTCAGAATCAGCTTTCAATCTACATAAAGTACTCTAAAAGACAAATCTTAGTGGACTGGAAGTCCTCCTCGTCCCCATGTTTCCAAAGATGGATTGCTGAAATGGTCTCAAACATACAGACTGAACTAAACTGAGATCTCTAAGAAACAATTCTCAAACAACAATTAAACAAACAATTAAACAAATTCTATTATTATATCTTCTGGTTTGCTTGAATGTTTTATTTTCAGAATAAATCAGAAACATACAAGCAGACCATGCTATTTCTATCATACCAATTTTAGCTAAGAGTGATTAGAAGATTAAGAGAAGAAAAGATGAGAAACGTTAGTTCATGACCTAGACTGTAACTGCAGGCCAGTTCCAATCTGAAAAGAGCTTTTTAAAAGCCTCTTAAACATGTAAAAGTGTCCATTAAAACGACAAGAGGACGAATAAAAATACATATTAATTCATTATAAGGAATCAGATATGGATGTTGCATTACAAGTAACTAAAGTAAAAGTTTTCTCGAAGCCGCTTTAAATAACAATTATGTAAGCAAACCAATATCTCAGAGCTGATGATACAATGGACCTACATCCGATCAGTGCAACACCAGCTTTAACTGCAGCGTATTTAACCTAAAGTCTGGCAATCGTCTGTGACCGTTCTGTTTGGTATGCAGCACACGTGCTACATGATTGATGATGATGCCGAATACTTCCTGTGGATAAGGGGAACACATGATGACCTTGTTTTACAAGGCATGAAAGGCAGACTCGTGTGACTGTGACTCTGTGTGTGAGGACACTGTAGCTTCCTCCAGTTGTAACAGCAGAGCATGACGGGACCCGAGGCAGAGAGGGGCCCCGCAGTGGGAAAGTCTCCATACCTCCTTTCCCTCCATCATTTCCCCTCACTCAGCACTCACTCATCTCGGCACACAGATGTTGTATTGTTCCCAGGGACAAGGTGATCGGCTCGAAGCGGCACAAACAGCAGGTTTCCAGGGCAGTAAACTGTGCGGAAGCTACAGAGCACAAGAAGCCCTGACTGACAGCACATAAACAATTAGCACTGGCTGCCGTCCAGAGGCTTCGGTTAATGGCAGGCTTGGACTAGCTAATTACACAGCCTTGTTTCTCTCGTCCTGAAAACTGCCTGGATACTCACATATCACCATATGTGGCGTTGTTCACAACGTGACAGCGGTGGAAAGAAGATACCGGATATTGAATCTCACCTGGATTAGATGATGTGTGGCGCAGTAACGTGTGTGAGGTATTGACTTGAGTATTTGTAGTATGTGCAGCTCTGATCTGCAGTGGATTAATGGCAAACACTGTAGCCTTAAATTGGTACAATTCCAAATCAAATTGTGTCCAAGTAATTCATACAATGCATACAAGCTGAGCAAACACTGTTCTGTATGAGGTTTTCTGATGAGCAATGACTCAGCAATTTATACTCCTGGGACATCACATTCGAGCTGAAGTGATTAGTCAATACAAATTGCTTAATCTTCCAAATAGTTTATCAATAAAAAATTGTTTTGGTCGGACAAAACCAGACATTTGATGACATGACCTTGCACTCAAGGAAATAGTGATGGGCATTGTTTTGCAATGCTCTGATGTTTTATTGACCAAACGATTGATCGATGGTGTGCAGACTCATCAATAATACAAGTAATCATTACATCACATTCCCCACAGCTCAAGAATTGATGACTGGAAACAAACAAGATGCACAGAAATGTGCAACTTATTCTATATGCAACTCTCACAGAGCAAATTAACTCTGGGTTATTTGACAATATTTCAGCTGAAGGACGGTACACAGTGTGAGAAAACAGGTGAGGACGGTTTCGTTGGCAGATGGCGTAAAGAGAAAATATCTTCCCTTAAGCTCGTATTCTATCTTAGCCTCTCAAAGCAACCGCTACTAACTGGTTATAGAAGAAGTGAGTCACAGGCATCTAGGTGCGTGCGTGTGTGTGTGTGTGTGTACACATGGTAAGGGTGTTGATGTGCAAGTGTTGCTCTTCGGGGGCTTTTCAGACCACAGGAACAGCATCGTAAATCAGCCTGAGGCCAAAACAGGGGACGAGATAACTCAGATACGGGTCACCGATTTACCACCGACCTTTTAAAGTTTCTTTTGAGCTTTGGCAATCTTCCCGAGATTTTAGCAATATCCTCTGTCATGTTCATGTAGTTATTCATACCAGATAGTAATCCAGTTTTACAGTTTTCTGCTCGTGAGCAAAAAAGCAGGAGAAAGGGGCGGTTGTAAAATTGAGGGCTTTGCCTGAAGGCATATCTAAAAAGTTGCACCGGTTATTCTAGATGCATTTCCCCATAAAGACCTCCCCAACAGGCTGGGAACTGAACCTTTGACCTTAGTCATAATCCCAGTTTCTTTTCAGATTTCCTTACATCAAAAGGGGGCAGTTTTTTTCCACCGACTCTTGCTGTATTGTGCAGGTCTTTCTAGATCTTGTTCTTTTCCTGACTGACATTCAAATAGCTAACTCCATGTCTACCCTTGATTATGAACACACAGGACTAAAGCAGTCAGACAAAAGGCTCGGTTGGAGCAGATCCAAAAGCCTTTCTTATCGAGGGGCCAAGTGTGATCACATGAGATAACACATGAAAGAAGAGGTTCCTCTGAAGCCAGGACATGCCGCAACTAGCACCACCTTTGCACAAACACTCGTTTATGTTCCCACCCACCCACCCCCACACACACACCCCCACACACACACACACACACACACTTTTCTTTTTATGAGGTCTAATCATAGCTCTCCTGGCTTGCTGATGTGTCTTAATGTTGGGTGTTGGTGATTAAATGTCTGTTGATATCAGGCTGGCCCGAAGCCTGGAACAGATCCTGAGGTCACAGCTGATGAAAAGACCGCTTGATGTGTTTGATGCAGAGGGGGAACAAACTACTTCCAAATCTCCCATAACCGCAGCCGAGAGATTCCCATAGCACGGCCAACAGTATAGAAAGGCAACCCATACATCTGCATGTGTACAAAACACACTACTTAGCTCATCGAAAACAAACATTATGGGCAGGATTTAATGGGGTGTTGAGTGCCGATAGGGGCTGGATCTGATCTGTTTGGGGTCTTATCCTGCAGTCCATGTAACAAACAAACAAACCACGCAACAATCTTACTTACTATGACTTTCAGTGAAGGCCTCTGTAATTACCAGGGTCCCTGCATTACTCACCACAGCACGTTAGGTCAATTCAGCCAGCGGCTGTGGATTTCCAGGAGTTACTGTGAAGTGTTCTAGGTACAACTCACAGTCTAAGGCCTGCCTTGTGCAGCCAGTAATGAGATGATAAACGCAATAACACATGTCAGCTGGTCGTGTATGTGTACGACTTGAGTTAAATCCGTTGGATGGTTGATGGGCAGCCAGATGTTTGAGGATGTAACACTACAGTAGATGAATGACAATAAAACAACGGAATGCAGAGTTGCAAAAACACTGTAGCTGTTTTTGGGGTGGGGGGGGGGGGGGGCAAGTCAGGACTTGAACGGACGGCATTGGTTCATCTGTCAGTTACTCAGCTTGGTATGCAGGATGAAAAGGCACTGGACAATCACAGATAACTGTCAGGCTTGAACCAGGTAGGAATGTCAGACAGCAGAGAGGGACTAGCGACATCACTGGAGACATCACTTCTTGGAAAAAAGCAATCCAGTTTGTTCAGTTAGTCTGTACAGAAACAGAAAAACACACCGACTCATCCAGCGGGAAGGTTTCGGCTGCTCTTAAATTGGCACATTAGTCAGAGTGAACAATCCCGTCATTGGGTGTGTTTTGCATGGCCTCCACCTGATGACAGCATGTGTGTGACTCAGGAGGTGGAGCCGTCACCAACGTTCATGCTCCTCTCTATATCTAGATTGCTTGTTTCAAAATATCAACCCACCGATTTAATAGGAAATTACAAAATCAGCCATCGGTTACTAGCGTACATCATACAGGAAAATCATGTGCACCAGCTCCGAGAGGAGCGACCAAGACTCCAGTGCTTACAGACTCACAACATACAGTGATGAGGAAACCGCTCACGATGAAGAACTCTGTGGGTAAGGTTTACGATATGATGATGATGATGATGATGGGCAATTTCGCCTGAAAATAATATAATATTGCAGGGTAGTTTTGACAATGAAAACCTAAAAAATACTTCATCATTAATTGTAGCCTTAGACAAAGTCTGTTTGGTTGTTTTGACTTCAAATAAGCTGCTGTACTCTCATATGATTTCTATAACTCTTTGTAAATAGGGTCGAATATATTTTTGTACCGCCCCCTTTTGCATTTCTTGTATTGGATTTTTAAGTTATTTTTCATTAATTTTATGAAGTATTTTGTTATGTCAGGTCTTTAATTTGCTGGATTAGTTGCCAAAAACTGAAATTGGTTTTATTTATTTTTCAAATGTAAACAAAACCACTTCCATTTTTCACATATACACATATACATACATACATATATACTGTATATACACATATACATATACACATACACATACATGCACACACGCCACTGCTGGTCTGCATCTTCGATGAGAAAATTAAGTTTGTATAAAGATAACACTTCCCATGCTACAGTCACTCGTAACCAACTAAACTGAGATGTTGATGCAGGCCTTTGAAAATACTAAAGGCTGACATCAAGTATCATTACTGCAGCTCCTTGATGGATCTTTTAGCACCGGGCATGAAATTACAGTCAGCGGATCTTTCTCAAAGCTTCTCTCCCATGAAACTCACAACAATGACCCGCATTGTGGAGGAGAGAGGAGGAACGGAGGTGAAGAGAAAGACTGCTCCCTGCATAGGTGGATTCCTGGGTTGAGTGGTTAGAGATGTGTTCATTCGTATGTGTGTTCATCATTCTATGAATCAGGCGGTGGGAGCTGAAACCAGAGTTTCTTTTATACCCGTCAGAGCACCTGAACTCAAGAACTAAACTTTCTTTCATTCATATATTCAGCCCATCAGTGTTTCAGATGCTTGAGTACCTTGAATGGGTGGATACAGGATTCATGCCCAGGGGATGGAATGGAAGGAAAAAAAGAGATGCAAGGAAACGGCAACAGAAAAAAAGGAAACAAGAGAGATGGGAAAGCCCCTTCTTATTCTTTATCCTGTGATTCATCGTCACCAGCACCATAGCACCTCACCCGTATCCTCCATTTCAACTTACTTACACACAACTTAAGGTGCAGTAGAATAGTCTTTTATGACCTCCAATTTATAAAGTCATGTTTTTCAAAAGCATTTTTTTTTTATGTAACAAATTATAGAGACAATTAAGTCCCACTCACACCGGAGGAGAAAACAATGAATTGCTTTCCACTGACTTTGTATTGTGTGAAGTTGCCTCCTTGTCACTTGTATCTGCTAGCAAACAACAGAATCATGCCTAACAGCTGCTGTGTGTTGGGGATGCACTGTGAAAAAAACAGAACTACATTTTTATAAGCTGACAAATCCAAAAACTGAGGACCCGGGTTAACTGAAAAATATGTTGAAGTATCTGAAATAAATCACATAGCATCGCAAACGGAACAAATTTGACAAGTTCGTTAGCTACAGCTTCATTTGTAGTTTCCATGTCTGTGTGGCTGCGAGGATCCACATGATGCACATCATTTTGAATAAATCAAATAGTATCTCTGCTAGCAATAGCTAGCTTGCAAGTCTTGTTTTGTATGGTTAGTACAGGCATTCTGAGATATTTCTGTATTCAAGCCATCATCTCTACAGCAGGTTTCCCACCTCGATAGTCTTCCTCTTGATCTTCTTCTGGTGTTCCAGACGTTCCTTTTCTTTCTCCACGGCTCTGGTGGACTCTCTCAGCCTCTCCAGGTCCTGCTGGTACGTCTCCCTCTGACTCTCCAGCTCCTTCCTCTCTTCTGCCAGATGCTCCTGCATCAAAAGAACAAGTAGTGCTGCATTACTACATACTGTAATTCTTTTTTTTGTACTTTTTTTTTTTTTTTAGCTAACCTTCAAAATGTACACACATGACAGACATTAACTTGAAAGGACACTAGAGCGCTATATGAACAGTTTATTCCTTTTTTTGAAAATCCCACAGAGAACAATGAAACTGTAAATTAAAATATAAAGCAGCGCTGCGAGGTCTTGAAGTTCAGCCTCTCACACATATCTTTTTCTAAGGTAGGACAGAGCACTTCACCCCCAGCCGTCTGCACTCCTCCTCCCTTTGTCGGAGCCTGGCCTCGTTGGCCTCGACCTGTTGCCGGTGCCTCTCACGCTCCCTCTCCCAGCGCTGCTGCTCCTGCCGGTGCTGAGACTGCAGCTTGTGGAAGCTGGCCAGCTCCTCTCTCTGCAGAGCCAGAGTCCGCTGTTTCTCCTGCTCCAGGAGCACGTTCCCTCTGTGGCGGCCGGGCAGGGAGGCCCGCTCTGTCAACGAGGCCCGCTGCAGCTCGATGTGACTGTCCTGCTGGGAAATGATGGCCTGGCGACAGAGAAAAATAACACAAGGTCATTAGAGAACCAAGACAATGTTTATACGCCATGACAGTGAAACAGAAATCCAAGACCTTTGAAAGTTATCAAGTTTAAGTAAGCCAAACTCTCTGCAAACATACATATATATACACCACACGCTTCAACTCGTTTCTTTCGCTGACTACATCATTAACAGTGGAGGGGACAGTAGTACCTGCAGACTGTAGAGCCTTTGGGAGAGCATCAGCACTCTGTCAAAAAACTAGGAGAGAGACACAGGCAAGCTTATCATAACCAAATAACTACCAGAATCACAAAAACAACACAGTATTTATAATGTGCAAACTTCTCATGGGTACGTATTTTCAGTTCAGAAGGCATTGCTTATGAATATGTAATCCAGCAGAGTGTGAAGCACAAGGTGACAGTTCAGAGAAGGAGAGTTTACCTCAGCTTCGGGGAAGGAGTTGGACCAGATGTGGTTCCATCTGGCAGGAGAGCAGCAGCTCTCATCAACCTGAGCAACAACACACAGCAGGTCATACTAAACATCACACACACTAGGAGTACTGTACACAGCACTACATACTAAACAAAAAGTAGAAAACAGATACTGTAAAAACATTTAGAATGTTTTTTGGAATTTGCTGTGGTCATATGTATTTTTTAAATGGAATTATTGTATATTTGCTATATTTGGTGTACAAAAAAAACAGACACTATGCACATATTCTTGTTTTTTTCCCATTCCTGTACATCCTAAAATACTAAAGAAATGTTATTGAGCGGTTGTTATTAGCCAGGATGGTACAACTAATACTATTCTCTATGTCAAATAGTGTTTAAAAACTTGTTTCCACAACCTTGATATGAGAGCTGAGCAGCATAAGATATAAAATATTCATCAGTAATTCAACGAGGAGAATTTTCTGTCTCAGAGCGAAACAAAGAAAGACGGTTTAGAATAGGTTGGACATAAAAAACTGAATTAATTCATTTGTCAGATATAATTACAACTTTGTTTCTCACACACGGCTCACTGACAGCAACATGTCGTTACATTGTGTCTGCCTGTGTCTGCCTGATCGTCCTCATTCTTGTTTTGTCGAGGCTTTATCTATTCATAAACAAATGACGTGACCTGCGAGAGCAGGGTTACAGTAAACATCAGGACATGGAAACTTTCCAGATGACTTGGTCTGGTCATTACTATTTACAGGAAATAACACTGTGACTCATCCCGAGATGTGCCGTTTGTCTGTGTGCATGTTGAGCGCGTACCGTCTGCTCCAGGGTGTGGCTGCGACAAAGGTCTTTGAGCTGAGGGTCAGAGCTGGCTCTCTGGCTTCTATCTCTGCTTCTGGTCTCGCCAGAAAACTTCTTCTTCACACTGCCATCTGGCACAGACACACCGACACACAGAAAGGGACACGGGGACAAACACACACAAGTAATTAAACCAAACAGAAATATTGACGCTCACAAACAACACACATACACATGTAAAACCATACACATGAATTCAACCAATAAAACCAATTCAAGGAATGAAATGTGTTTATAATTCATGGTTTATTAAATGGCATAAAAGCCAATGAAATACAATTGCAAATCCATTAGATGGTCGACTTCCTCAGGGCATGGATCGTGCTGGACTCACTCTTACTGAGGATGGTGGGGCTGCTGTCATAGCCCCCGAAGGTATCCGCTCGCCTGGGCAGAACCCCGGAACCGCTCCCCTCCTCCAGCCGGGAGGTCGGAGCCTCCTCCCTCACTCCAGACTGCAGCAGGTTCTGCAGGTTCTCCACTGAAGTGAGAGATAGCAAATTAAGGTTGAAAAGCTGGACAGAGGGAGATGTTTAGCAGGAATGTTTGCAAACTCAACAATGCCAATACCTACTGATTTATTACAGAGCTGCAGCAAGCAGTCCATGGATATAAAATTGACGAAATTCCCACCTCTGTATCTAAAGCAGATATACATATTATGGCAGCATTGTCCTACCCTCAGTGATAGCTCCTTTGAGCAGGGCCTCCCCCTGTTGGAGGTCTGAGGCATCTCCTCGAAGCAGAAGTCTGGAACGTGAAGCTGCGTCCTCTAGACCTGCCACAGACTCTGCCATGTCTGCAAACAGCTGCAGCTTCTCAGTAAGAGCCTGGACGACCACCGTATCCTTCTGGCTCAGCCGTTCTACAGAGAGGAACATGAAATAGAACAGCAGAGGAGTTAAATCCTTAAAACAAAGGATGGGGGATGCAGGTGGTGTTATCACATGCTCACTCCTGCATCTATAGAACAACCCTTTACCACCCCCAAATATCCGTGGGTGTTTTAAAGAGCTTTTGTTGTCCTAAATCAGTTTCAATCTACTGAGACGAGATTTAGAGAAAAAGTTAAATCTAACTTCTAACAATTTTAAAGTTAATATGATGCATGAGCACCCCCTTGTGGCCTACCACATCAACTATATGATTTCCCGGGGGGTTTCTTTATGCAAGTCATTTCTTACTTGATCTACAGTTACCTTGAAATTCTTTGAACCTGAAAGCTCGCGCCTCTTCCTCCTCGCTGAATAGCCTCTCTTCTGTATGAGGACAGCTAAGAGGGGACAGGACCAAAGACATTACAGACAGAGAAAGCAAACTTTCTTATGTTTTGTTCAAAAAATGTTCACAGAATGTGAATAATAGTAACAAACGGTCATGTATTTCTACTCTGTGTAAAAGCAGCTACCTCTCAACAGCTTGCCGTATGTGTGTCATCCAAGAGTTTCGCTCCTCCTTGGCGGTGGTGTGGATCTCGTACATCTCTGGCTCATTGGAGGAGGCGCAGATAAGAAACATGGCTTTCTCCTCATGGGCCACTTCCCTGACAATCAGCTTCTGAAGGGAGATCACTGACGGCTTGTTATCCTGAGTGGAGAACAATAAGAAAAAGGAAAGAGACAGAAGGGTGTGCCTTTTTGTTTACTGGTACTTCAAGGTAATAGAGTTTGATTTATGACATTTACAGAGTATCGTTGATTGAATTCTGCTCATTTCTCTCTGCACATTACTCAATGTTTTGCCTTCGCACATTGTGTTTGTTAGATAGTGTCATGCTGACTGAATGGATAAATCACTCACCACTGTAGCAAATACATATCTCTGATCCTTCTCTTGTAGCAAGAGCAACACATCTGACAGAAGCACCGCAAGAATATCTGGAAGGACAGAATTTCATATGTATGGGTATCTTTTTATAATGTTAATCCATTCCAAAACTCTTCAAAAAGAACCAGAATAACATAAATACATATATACACAAAACATATGTACACCTAGATAGTTTTTTTTTTTTTCATCGTGCCATATGATACCTTTGAGCCTGCCAGAAGCAGCTTTCCAGTTGACTGTGCCCTCATGCAGCATACGTCTCCTGCCCTGCGCCAAGTCCTCCCTGCGAAACACTCGGCCATCTTTGATCTTTCCCAGTGCCTTTGGCTCCATCTTGTTGTGTATGTCCCGGAGTCGAGAGTTCTTCTCATGGAGATTAACCAGCATGTCAACCTGAACGATGGTGTCTTTAATCAGACCCAGCACCCGAGTCAGATCCTCATGCTCCTCTGTACCCGCTAGAGACAGACAAAAAAAAAACAAAAAAAAAAAAACATGTGATGGATACGGAAAAATTAAAGTAAAATGTGTGACGTTATTCCTCACTAAATATATGGTTTTACTCTCCTCCATAGTGATTTATTTAGCAGAAACACGCATGTGAAATACTGGACCTTCAGTGTTGTGCAGAATGCGCTCCACTAGTACTGGGTACTTGGTGATGCGTTGCGTCACCAACAGAATACACTCGGTCACTCCTAACCTCCGCACAATGGAGAGGTTGTTGATTTTCTGAGAAGGAAAAGGCCATTTAATATAACCTTATACACTCAGCTACAGATGTGTGTATTAAATCGGATATCAAAAACCAGGAGGCGTCTTACCCGTATGATGTTCTGGAATTTTTTGTTGTTGTGCAGCTGTTCTTTGTAATAGCCGACAGCCTCCGTGTGGTGACTGCAGAAGTCTCCATAACTGTCCTTCATCCTTTCTCCTATCTCCCCTGAGAACTGGAGAACAAAGAAAACGGTTCCGTTTTCGCAGTCTGTGTTTGTGTGCTGGCCCATACTGCACTATGGCACATGTATTATGCTGTTTACATATATTGTTGTGCATGTGTCACTCTTTGTATCTTGTTTGATGAAATCAATGCTGGGTGTTTGTTTGCATGCGAGTTCTACGCATCTCCTCCCTACCTGTGCGATCAGAATGTCTGCCACTCTGTTGATAATGTAGTTCCTGTCGTTGGGCGAAACAAGGTTCTCTCGCTGCCTCTCTTTGAGACGAGACAGGAAATGTGTGTGAAGCTCGAGGAGGTTTTCCAAACGGGGGAACAGACATTCCAGCCTGCCAGAGTCCATCTGGAGGTTCTCCTTCAACTCTTTGACATACACACGCAGCATTATCTTCAGTGTTCGCACATGGTGCATCTCTGTCTGCATGAGCTCTGTACAACGACATGAAGTCACACGTTAATGTTCTGCCATGTAAAACACATACACGTTTAATGCATTGCAATGATATGGACCAGCTCACAACGGGTGCTTTATGCCATCCAAACCTTCCTTAACCTATTTTCCTCTTATTTGTTTCCTTTTCATACACCTGGCTAACATAGTTCCTTGCAAAATATCCTAAAATGTCAGGGACAACTCCACCACATCAAGGCCTGCTTAAAAGGTCTTATGGAATATTACTAAATATGTTTAAAACTTGTACTTAGCATTTTGTGGCTCCTGAGGGAGCTATGTGAACTGAAGCCTGAAGTGATGTCACTAAAAACTGAGGTTGAGGAGTAAGTAAGAAGTGTGCCCGCTCTGCTCGAGGCTACAATAGTTGCTACTAGCATAACACACCTGAATCTCCGACTGAGCGGTCAGTGGTGGAGTTGCATTGTGGGAAATATAGGCACCAGGTTTTGTCAAAAAAGATCAACTATCCAATCAATGAGCTACTAGATTCCTTAGGCCATGTGAACACGTCCTGTAGGAATCACACTTACCATAAATCACATCCTGTCGCTTCACCGTTTCTTTAGAGTGCTTCTTAATATACTGCTGGTCAACCGCCAAACTCCATGACTCTACCTCCAGGTCCTGGGCATCAGACTCAAGATCAGCCCGCACTGCTGTAAAGTGAGCATCTGAGGAGAGGACCAGAGGCATCAAAAACCATGACACGTTACAGTATTATAGTACAGAAAAGGTTGGCTCCCCATTTGGCGTGAAATTGCACAAAGTAGGGGGTCCATGTTTAGGTCAGTCTCTTCAATGAAATCATTTAGAGGGGAGAGAAGACGAAGGAGAGAGACGAAGTAGCTCTTCCATGGTAAGTGTGTGCCTGATAAACAATAAACCTTAAAAAACAGGGCAGCTGAGAGAAAAAGCTGGTGCAGTAGCTCTTTGCATTTAGTAAGCTAGTGCCCAGTTAGCCTGTCTTCCTCTCCCACACACTACAACTTAATGAGACAGGGTGAGGTCAACCCTGACTCCACAAAATGCACTCCTCACACCCTCCTCCCTGGATTTAAGAAAACTCCCTTAAGACAAGCTTTAACTCTGCAACCGAGTGTGCGCAATTACAACCGAGAGCGGAAAGTGTGACTTTCAAAATCGAAGTTCGATCCCCTCCTCAGTGAGTCAACTCACCTTCGACGATGATGGACTCGGTGGTGGAGGGAGCGAGGGAAATGGCGTCTTCGTTGCAGCGTTTGGAGCGGAGAGCATCCGTCTCATCCATCTCCCCAGGGAGGGATCTGAGGGACGACAACCACAAGTCCAAGGTGGCATACATGCTGACACTGAGACTAATGTAATCACCCTAGTATTCGGTAGCCTGAAATCTATTTATAAGCCAACATGTACATTTACAGGCAGCTAGATTTTTCTTTCCTTCTTCCCTACTTATTGTTGCCCATCTACGACTCCCTGTCTTCTGCTCTTGTTTACAACTTCCCCATGCCTCTGACTCTCTCTCCTGCTCCCACCGCCTTCCCATCTCGTTACATATTTTCTTAGAGACGCAGCAGAAAGTAGTCCAGTTCTGAGAGCCGTCTAGACTCAGACATATTATCAAAGACAGCTTGCCTTGATATGTCAACTATAAATACACATCCGATGGCACAGAGAAAATAGTATTTCAGCATCAAAGAATCTAAAAATATCCAGCATTAACATACAGCAGGTCCAGTAAACATCTACAAAATGATAGATTTAAGAGGAATATAGCTCATTTGTCTTGTGATTTTTGAACTCCAGGTAAAATATGAATACTGTCATTCAGGAGCAATCTTTGTTAAAAAGGAAACAGTTTCAAAGAAAGAGAGAAATAAGGAAAAAGTCCAACTTGCAAGGCAGAGACACTCACCCTGAGCTGTTGTGGTGACGGAGGCTGTGGCCAAGGCTGGAGCTTGCAGTGTAGCTGGTGGAATGGGCGGCAGGCGGCTGAGTGCTTGTTCCCCACAAACTAGCGGTCATGCCTGGGGTGCTATGAAATCCTGGGTGGCCACCCAGGGCCTGTAATGAGGCTAGGCCCGAATGCTGCCGCTCCCTGTCCCGGTCTTTTAGCGCTGGGGAGGAAAGACGAGAGACTGATGAAAGGAGAAAACGAGAAGACACGGAGGAAGAAGAAGAAGTTGAGAAACAAAGTGAGAGAGAGCAAGAAGGTGACAGGCGAAGAGGAAACGAGGATGCTGAGGATGAAGAGGTGGGCGGCTGTTCGTTTGACTCCTTTCCAAGTCGACCCAAGTGTTTTTTTAGCCAAGATCTAGGCGGGGATCGGAAGAATCTGCAGGAGGTCATGTCGCGGTGCATCAACACTCGAACACCAACATGTCTGGACAGACCCAACGATGAGGTGGAGGAAGAGGAGGATAACTTAGCAATCCTGGAGCAACCTTTGGAGGTCCCCGTGGTTTGGGTAGTGGCTTCAGTAACTGCCAGCTCCATTGTGAATTTCTCAAACTAGGAGGAGCGGCAGAATGAGCTTTGCAACAATCCAAACTCCAAGGTGAGAATCAATAATGTCCGTTGAAGGTATCAGTAGCAGGTATTACTGCTAAAGCAATAAGTGATGTGCCTTCACAGGTGTAAACTAGGAGAAGCAGAGGATGACACAAAGCCTGGTTTATATACACACACACACACACGACCCGCCCAGATCCTTAATGTCCCATCTCGCTCGTTCTCGAATTTTCTGATTCTTCGCTTTTCCCCAATTTCCGACCCCCTGCACGAGCTACTGATTGACCAGAGCAGAGCAAGAGGAGGAATCAGTTGTGGCTGACAGGACTCCAGCTGTTGAGAGTAGAATAACAACTGCTCCAGGAGATTAACTTAAGCTGCTGCTGCTGCAGCCGCTCACGTCTCCTGTGGGTTCAATCGCGTGCAAAAGGACCTGCTGAATGTTACAATTGATGGACCACTTAATGATAATGAATGAGAGCATACTGCAAATTTAACAGGTCAAGTTACCTTCAATCTAAACTTATATTCAGTCCAAGAAATATTGTTGGGAGAATCTGACACTTTAAAAATAAAAATTGTTTAGCTTCCTTTCTCTTTGTGTATACAAGAGAGATCTTGAGCGGCGCCGTATAATCAATCAAAATACTCCTGTGTCTAAATGGTACAAACTTACTAAACCTATCTTAGGTTTAGAAAATAATTGAACCAGAGGTAAAGCACCTGACTTCTGTCAACAATGGCCAATCATCACCTTTGCCTACAGTCTGTTGGAGGCCAATCATCTCGCTCAGTGTGCAGGCAGACACACATATACCACAGAAACCCAGATGCACACATACACACACACATACAGGAGGAGAAAGAAAGACAACAAGTCCATCTACAGATGTCATAAGAGTTTATCTGTTTCATCCTCTGCAAGTCCCCAAAGACCAATCCTGCTTTTTAATTTGACACATGGGGACTAAAAAAATCTTGCTGTCTATCAATGTACTTAGTGGGATTTACAAGGTGTACATCTGCACATGCACGTTCTGCTTACCAAGATTTGAAGATCTTGATGAGCAAGTCCTCGCCGATGAATCTCTCTGTGTGGGGAAAAATGAAGTAAGACAGCATTTTTACATCAGCTGAGTGACAGATTACAAAATGGCAAGAAATTGCACACACTTTCTTTTCAGAAACACCGCTCACGTGCTGTTAGCGAGCAAAGTCCATCTCAGGAAGTTTCATAAGAATGGACAGAGACATGTCATCTTCAGTGGAGTTGTCTTAAATGTCCCTGTCCCTGAATAAACGCACAACTTTTGGATTTATGCTTCTCTGTTGAGGTGGTGCAGTAGCTACATGTGGAGGCTTTGCTGCTACATAGAGGATTCCCTGATAATATTAATATGTACCACCTAAAAATGTAACCACAGAGCATAAAACATGGGCTACATACAGAAAGCAACAACTGAGGTTGCAGGTGCAGGACGTGTTTACTGATAGTGAAAACGAAAGAAAAAATTGCAGAAAAGCTTAGAAATCTCATATTCAGTGACGTTAAGACACATTTCAATTTTGCAATGTAGCATCGTCATTCATATTGCAAATACTTTTTCTGTCACAATTGTCATTCACTATTACTGCCATTGTTCTTGTTACATTTTGACACTGTTTTTTTCACGAATGTAAATGACAAACTTATGCGTCTCATTTGCGGTGCAGTCAGTCGGTAAAAGATGTAATTTCGTTCGCCATTTATTAAAGTCCACAGCATCTTTTCACGGGACTTTCCAGCTGGTTGCTGTCTACAAACAGTCAACACACAGTCTCTGTCAACACACAGAAGAAGGAGGCAAATGCAGCAACAGAGGCTTCGTTTAGTGACGAAACACAAAAACTCCGTCACCTGTGGCAGGACTGCAATAAAGACAATGACTGACCTGGTTAAAATGTTATTAATGGACCATAAAAGTAAGACATTATGTCTGCTGTTGGCGATGTACAATCCTGGTGGTACTTTCATTTTAGCTCTCGGAGAGAAAGAGGTTGGTACTAAAGTGACTTCACTACAGCCAAGCCTCCGGCCCTGTTTTTCTATGCTCCAGCGTAGTGTTTACCTTATTCCTGCTGCTGGTGCAGTCACCCAGCAGAGACTTGCAGCTCTTGTGAACGTTCACAGCACAATCTGAAAAACAGCAGGACAGGAACACAGAGTCGGTGTTGCATTAGCTACAGAGTACACAGTACAGAGGCAACAGTGGTGGCTTCTGAGATGGAATATGTGCGGGGAAAATAAATCAGTGTGAAATTTCAAAAAAACAATCCAACAGCTCCCTGAAGGCAGTCGTAAAAGTAAAAAGGGTGGAACTCAAACAAATGCACTGCAATGGTGCTGAAATAAAAGCCTGCAGGCATGTCTTCTTCAGCAGTCGCTATCGACTATCACAAAGTCAAGTATTTGTTTTCAGATGTGTATTCTTATCAACTCAAAGAATCACTTCTGGCTCCTGTTTGTTTCCACAAACAAGATACAAAGTGGCATTGTAGACGGGAACTCCCTTTATCTCAGTAATAGGTTCGTCTTTTTGTCCACGTTTCTCCCTGCGTGGAAAACAAAGCTACTGCCGTCAGGTTTAGCTGACACGACTGATTGAATCTCTGCTGATTAACGCAGATACAAATCAAAGTTGTTTTGGAAAAACATGCCACAGAGGCATTAAGTCCTCCACTCCGTGTTCTACTGGACAGACAAAACACGTAAAAACAAAACATTTCAATCTTTCAGCCCGACTACATACTGTATAAGGGAAGCAACATAAGCCTTTCGTGAAGGGCCAAGGCTGGCCGAACAAATGAAGTTATCACTATGCAAAGTCTAATCCCATGTAAAACCAGGCTGATGTGGACAAGACGCATACACATGGCCTCAATGCAAAACATATCCAGATGCATACAGGCAAAGAGATAAATATGCACACTAAAGCGAGGGCTGATTCTCCGTACAGAGGCTGATCAGTGGAAACGGGGTCGGCGAGTTTAACAGCCTGAGCTAATGCAGCCATTAGTGAAAAGCAGACTTTAGCTGACAGCAACAAGCAGGTCACTCAATACTGGGAAATACCAAAAGAAAATCACGTGTCAGTGATTTGTGTGTGTTTATCGTTCACTGGTATTTAAGTGCTCAGCTTTCTATGACAGCAAGGGTCCTAATGTTATAAAACTATCTCAGCCTCATTGTTTATGGCAGGTAACAAAGTGAACATGCGGCTATGTGGTGATTGTTTGAAGCTGCATAGCTTATTGTGAAAGGTGGCCCTCCTGTGAACAACAGATTGAAAACATACTAGCAACTTCCACTAGCTGCTGTAAAGGCCTCGGTTGCCCTTCCCCTTCTGTGTGCTGCTGGTACAATGGAAACAACGACAAAAAGCCTTCTTCCTATGCAGTAAAGGCACGAAGCAGAGAGATAATCATGTTTGTGTGCAAGGAAAGTGAGGAGGAATGAGGAATAGGTGAATATACAATGTCTGTGTGTGTGTGTGTGTGTGTGTGTGTGTGTGTGTATGTATGTGTGTGTATGTATGTGTGTGTGTATGTATGTATGTATGTATGTATGTATGTATATATATATATATATATATATATATATATATATATATATATATATATAAAAAAGAGAGTGTAATCTATCTGTCCCTTTTAGATCGAGCCCTAACCCCTTTACTCATCATTTCACTTCATTCATAATTTCAGACCCCCTCTGTCTCCATCTCTCTAGTACTAAATGAACAACTGCTGGCCGAGCTGGAGGAAAAGAAAACAGAAACTGGCTTTTGAATAATCTTCACCAGCAGAGCTGTGTCCCTCTTTGAGTCGGGTCCAGCAGTGCTGAACTACTGAAGCCCAATGCGGACCAACAAACGTATCAGCAGTCATGTCACCACACTAAGAGAAAATATTCCACCTCGCTCCAACTAATGTGCAAAATTCCAGTTTCTCTGAACAGCCTGGATCTCTCACACAAAATGCACAACAAGCCTTCAAGGTCTAATAGAGTCTATGAAGTAAGTAGAGTACATCTTAACAAAGCTCACAAACCGACTGCGACCAGGCTGGGAAAACCATTGCTAACAACGGGAAAAGATAAGAGACAGAAGATAGGTTGACTAAAAAGCCATGTCACTGCCAAAACATCATTTGAAGTCATTACAGAGGAACCCAAAAGTAAGCCCTTTCTGTTATAATTGTGGAGGTGATTATACTCAAACTGCATTCAAAAGATTTTTTGCCAAACGAAAAAGAAATCCAAAGATAAGCAAGAACACCGTGTCTTCTGTTCACTGATATCACAGACCTTATCGGCAGTAACTTGTTGCAGCCACAGTACAGACCACCTTGCCATTTGGCAATAGCAAACAAATTCTACACCAGAAAATGATTAACAACCAACAAATCAAAGTAGTCACAGCTCAGGCCAGTTTTTACTGTCACAGTGGTGTCAATCCTCAGGAGGAAGTAGTCGTAGTGAGTGTCGTCCAGTTCCTGCCACTCTTGAGCGGTGTGATAAGATACAGACACTCACTCATGTGAGCAGTACTGTGGTTTGCAGTGAGCTCCTCGGGACACTCAGCGCGCGCGCGCACCCCCCCATCAAAACCACCAACATCTGCTGACTGGTAACCAGCCCATCATACAAGAAGCACACATGTGGTGTACAACCCACAGTTCAGTAAGTCACTCAATTAGCTAGAAATGCAAACGGGGCCTTGGGCACGACTGCGATCTGAAGACTGATAAAGCAGAATTTTCTATGGCTTGCCCTGGGGTGGCGGAAAAATAAGCTAACCAATAGAGATAAATTATTAAAACAAGTTATCACCTGTGCTACAACTCCTCCACTAAAGAGAGAATGTGTTGCCTCCTGTTATCCAAGACACTGGAATCAGCAGAACTCTTGATAGCTCCGGGTGTGTCTTTCCTGGGAAACAGTAACTCATACAACAGGATACTTAAAAGTAGTTTTATCATATTGCCCTGCCCCGTTGTTAGCCGCCTGTACTCTGTCAAGCTGTCGAAGCCGGCATGGCGCCAGACTGTTACTAACAGCACTCCCTGAAGAATTATATCATCAGTAAAAAGCTGTCTAAGAGAGAAGCAGACAGGAGGGTTCACAATGCATTTGAAGGATATATAAGACAGAAGCCATCATTATTTCACCTGCCCCGAGCACCCATGGGGGCAGCCACTATCAGAGCTCAGGTCCACCAATAATAGGTTTGTAAACATCGGCGTCGACTAATCAATCTGTGGCCCTCTAGTACACACACACTAAATATCTATCTGTATTGTTAGACAAACCTGTTTCAATCCTTTTCATGAAATCTATGTTTAGACTTTCAGGTTTCATTTTCAGTTTTAAAGCATTCTCCAAAAATCTACATTGTGTACCTGTCCATGCACACATTCATTATCAACTCCTTAAAATATCTCGGGGGAGTAAATATAGGGTTAGGGTAATATTTGCTGTGGTATCCTTCCACCATTCTTGGTATAACCAAGTGAAACAACCATGTTAAAACCACCCTACCACCCTATGCAGTTCATAGAGAAATACTGCGACCACAAATGAGGAAAAGGGCACAACAGCTGTTTGAAGGTATTGCTTTTTTTTTTTTTTTTTAAACTTACCACCTGCTTCCTGTGTATGTAAGAGGCTACTCCTAATTCCCTGCAACAATACTGACAAAAAACATCAACACTTGGGGGCAAACCCTGAAGTGGCCAGCCAAACCATGACATCATCTAGTGAAACAGGGGCTCAGTGGGCTGTTTACTCTGTGAAGCGAAGCATCTCCGCCCGGTCACATTTCTTGCCCAAATAGGAGGGTCGTGGTTACTATAAAACACCAGCAGCATACAGATAATACTAGAAGAGCAAGCTTGGGGAAAGCTACAGCAAACGTATATCTAGATCAAAATAAATGTTGTATTCTACAAGTCTTATTATTTTACACATTAAATGCATTTCTCCTTTACTGATCAGCCCCCTTTATGAAACTTATGTCCATCACCTGACTTAATAAGGTCAATAGAAACTATGAAAAGAAGATGATAACAACAGTTTGGAGATGAAAATCTACTGAGAAGTACTCAGAGGAGACATGGAGGCAGTCAGACTTTGAATCTTGTAAAAAGGCAGACACCCAGAGAGTCCTGCACGCTGCAGGGCAGAGCAGTGATGCATGGAGAAGTGATGTGCTAACAGGGTGAGATGGGTGAGACCCAGAGTCAGTGGGGTGGGTTGTTATGCACCGGCAGACCTGCCAAGCACAATTAGCACCATGTGACCCAGAGAGAGAAAGCTTAGTCAGAACAGAGAGGCAAAAAGACAAAGAAAAGCAAGAATAACATCATTTATCACATCGAGGATTATGGAGTTTCATAACACAGAGCCAGTTAGCTGCACAGTCTCTGAGCCAACTATAACGGGGTGGGAGTAGCAGAATGACAACAAGAGACAGTTAACTTATAACATCCTCCACTTACACGACAGCTCGCGATCCAACCGTAAATTGTGTACTAACCCGTGATTTCCCCGTCATGTTAAAAAGGCAACACCTGAGCAGGCTAGTACAGTTCAACAGCTGACTTGGGGTAAAATAACAGAAGTTATCTTGGAAGCTAACGTAAGCTAGCAATCACCTGTTCAGCTCCGTGCAAAGTCTGCAGCCAGCAGCCAAAGACAAACGTCTGAAAAGAGCCACACGAAGTGAAACCGAGGGGGACGTTGTGCAACAACAACACGCGACACAATACGAGTCGATGTATTGTTATAACTTTGAGCTTATTAAAGCTAACTGCTAACTCAACTAACCTTGTTTTATTTTAATAGAAGCGGTTGAACGCAGGCTAACGCGCTAGCATTAAGTGGCTAATAGTTAGCTTTACGTTAAGCGTAAATTTGTGATAAATTAAATATCGAATTAGTTCAAGAAGTGGGTCTCCCTTTTGAAGACACCGACTCAACCCCGGCACACCACTCACATTTAACAAGCGTTTGGTTGACTATCATTAGCATATAGCTGCCTAGCTAGCGGCCAGGATGCCCGAAAAGTCCATTGAGCGAAACAACAGGAGTGATCCACCTGATCCCGCTTGAGACCGTCGCTCCAGTAGCTGCCTCTTACCGTTCCAACGGTTACCGGGTTTATCTGAATCAGCTGCATCCAAAAGGAAATGTCGTCCGTCCGTAAGATAGACAAAACAGTTCGACCATTGAAGTCAACAGCAACAAGTATCCCACATTTTTGGTTTTGTCCAGTTTTGTGTGCTACTCTCACTGGGAACAATCTCTGGCATACAAACGACGCATTCCACAGGCTGAATCCCCACAGGGCTTGGTTCAAATTAAAGGGACACTCACTTGTTTTCTCACGCGCGTGTGTGTGTTTGTACCAACAGCACATTAAGTGTCAAAATATAGGATTTGTAACTTCATCACTCTAAACAGTCATGCTTGATGACTGGGGACAGACAGAGAGACAGGCCTTGATGCGTTATTGGGTTTCTGGTTAATGTCTAAAAGAAGCAGTGCAGTCTGAAGCACACTGGGCGTGTGGTGCCCTTTGCTTTGGGTTAATATACCAGAACAATTTTGTTTAGTAAGCACACTATTTAAAATAATCACACAGTATATCTCCTCACGCCAGAGAACAGGATTTATAAATGTTCTGGACATATTATGGCCTTTGTCTCCCACAGAATAGAATGAGCGAGGAAACTGAAACAGCACTAATTTTAAAAACAGTTCTGTTTCCTTGCTCTTTGTTTGAAACTTTATTTGGTGATGGGGAATTCTCCACCAACAGACCACATGGTTTAGGAGAAGACAGTCTCTGAATTACAATAATGTCAGCAGGTGTGTGCCACAAGTCTGACTGCATGTCATGAGGAAATACAGTGTGGGAGTATAAACTTCTTCTTTTTTTTTAAACTATAATCGCATCACAAAAAATACACTTTAATTCTAATTTTGATATATAATAAGATAAATGTCTGCGTATTTCTATTTAATGCTACTTTATGCATACAGCTGCAGTTTCTAGTTATTTACAAAATACATGCTCTGTTTATAGATTATGATGCATTGTTATAAATTAAAACCCCAAATAGTGAATTTCTGCATTATAAGTACTTTACATTTTGCTGCTATTACTTATTTGGACCTTTATTTATAATGGATATGTTAAAAAATGTGCCGTCAAACAGGGCTGGGTGATATGTCCGAAATCTTCTGTCACAATATGGCAAAATAATCACATCTGAGACATTTTAGTTAGTAAGTGCTTGTTATTATGAATTTAGACAACATTTGTGTATCACGATATCTCGATATATGATTTCATCAGATATGATTCCTTTGAAAGACGACACTTTATCATTTTGAATCCTTATCGCCCATCAGCTCTGGTGTTAAAGAACATTTTATTTAGGGATGTTACACAACTATTGTGTTAATCTTCACTGATAATTGCCATTTGATTTTTACATCACTGTATTTGCGAATTTTTTAAGTCAAACTGCACTTTAGTACAACCTTATACAACGGATTTACTACCAAATGCTGTTGTAAGAATTATCATACACAACAATTCCTTAATGCCAAAACGTACCCCATCCATTTCTTCACTTTAAACTCTTTTGATTATTTAATCAATAAGAGGCTGTTATTGTAAACATATGTTATAATAAAAAAAGTATTACTCCTGCTATTTTAAAGTGCTATCACAGTTTGACTCCTTAGATCAGAGTTCGTCCACTGCACTGTACTCACAAACACACGTCTGTCATTAGGTATTGCAGGCTTATCAGCTGGCCTACAGGCTGCATATGAGAAAAAATGGAGCCGCGGGATGTTGAAATGTCCTGTGCAGTCCTCCACAAATGGACTCACAAAGCTGTGGTTGGTCCAAAAAAGCAATGCAGCACACGAAAGACGCAAAAATTGTGAAGAATATTTCAAGCCAGAGCAACAAAGTCAAGTCGTGCTGTGGATTCACATAAACATCTGTCAGGCGATGGTGCTAATATATCAGATAACACATCTAAACAAGTGAGCTGAGTTGTGCAAAACTAGAACCCACAATAAGGACACAGTGTGAAAAAGTGTGCAGACTGTGTTGTCAGTGTGTTTGATTATTAAATACTTTAGAAGGTTATATGCTGTTTAAAGAGGAACTGAAAGAAAGCACCATCTTATTCACAGCAGAAACGTGCAAAAGAAAAGCCACATTCAATATGATGGATGCCATGTACTGTGATTATCCCTTTCTGGGTTATGACATAGTTGTCAAAAGAAAAAGTGAAAATTGTATGCAGTGTTTTTATAATGCTGTAATCTGCCTCATAACAAATATGTCAACAAGTTTATTTTAAGGTGCAAAATATGAGATTGGGAGCACTTCAATTGCCTCTCAATGGCTCTCAACATGGCGAAGGCAAACCGGCAGCACATTGCTAACGTGGCTAACAGCATTAACAGTGCAAACAACGGTGAAAGTGCTAACAGAGCTAACAGTGTTTACCTGAGGGGGGATCCGTGAGTTAACCAGTTGGGTACACTCACATGCACGAACATGCACTAAAAACATGCTCTGCCGGCCCGGATTTGTCAACAAAGCAAGAAGAAGCTCAGATAACAGCGCACACAGACGGAGAGCGACTTCCTTCTCTGCTCAGGTAGACATTACTCCACTATATCTTCACATAGCAAATAGTTGTTTGGTTGGGTATTTATGTTCAGAATGTTAAATACAGCTCCTTTAAAATAACATTAAGTCAGAAATAATAATGTCTGAAAAGAGTATTTGAGTGTTTCCTGAACAATTCATGAATGTGTTATGATTCATTACAGTTTCCTGGGGGGGGGTTGTGGCTCTGCCCGTATGCTTGAGTGCTCCGACAAGTGTGTGAGTGAGCATTCATGCAGTAGCGTGGGTTTAAAGGGGTGCGTTTGTGTGTGAGCGAAGCACCTGTGCATGTGTGTCAGGCTGAGAACAAGCGTAGGTGCGTGTACAAATGTGGTTGTGGTGTTACTCACTCATGCACTGCAGGCCATGCTTTGTCTGCAGGGTCTTGCTGCACAGTGAGCAGGTGGCACAGCTGGAGAAAGCGCCTGGCACCAAATAATGCCCATTGCTGCTTCTGCTGCCACAAACTTTCTCTTTAGCCTCCCGCTCCTTCTCCTTCCCCCTCTCTTTCTGCTGCTCTTTTTCTCGGTTCTTACCCTGCAGAGGAACAAGAAAAGCAAACACAGGGGGGGAGGTTTTTACATGAAAATTTGTATGTTCTCTTTCACTTTGACACATACTGCATGGCTGGGTATGACGTTGCATAATCGTGTCAGAGGCAGGATATATAACAGGTTAGTGTAAGTGGATTATTGACTTGTGTGTGCAGCAACATGCACACCAGGGGACTGTTTACACCTCAGGATTTGGTCTTTTTTAATGATAATCAGTCTATATATTCCATTGGAACGCAACATGGTGAGCCGTGTGTCTGTGGCATAGGTTTACCTTATCTTTGTTGAAGGAACCAGTCACCCTGTTCCTCAGAGAGCTGAGAGTCCTCTTCACCTTGGTGCCTTTCTCCACCTTCTCTGTACGATCATCCTCCTCTTCAGTCCTTGTTAAAAGAGCAGAAAATGGAATACACACCAAGAAATAAAGGAAATACAACATACAGAAATAGAATCTGACGGAATTTAATCATCTCATACGCACATTAATATTTACTGAAAATTGTCTATTTGATCATCTTGAAAGTCTTTTAAAAATGTCTTTTAAAAGCGTAAGTCAAGAAAAGACAGTGTTTGTCTTGTGCAAGTTATATGATTGTACGTCATAATGGTTACACTCTTTCCTGCTTGACAATGTGAAAGTTAACACACATGAAATTCATAATGTAAAACTTTCAATATGTGAAAGATTTTCTCAAATAGTTACAGTTGCAGTGATGGGAAAATGAATTTGAATGTTTCAATGAAAAGAAACCACATCACTTCCTACCCAAGAGCAGTTTTCACTTCATGTTTAACCTTTTTGGTTTTGACCATACTCTGTAATAGACGGTCAATAAAACAGCTCTATGCAAATACACAAGAAACATATCAAGCATAGTTATGTGGACATTTTTATTTTCATTCAAAACTTGTAGACGTTAGTGATAAGGGAACAATGATAAGGACAGTACTTACTCATGAGAGAGGAACTCGTACCAAGTGACATTTCCTGTAACTTTGCTGTCTGATCTGTTGTTCCTCTCCTTCGCTCTATGAAGGACAATGAGATTGTGGACAGAGACCCCATGAGAGACATTTAAAGCAGTTCAAGTGAATAGACAATCTGAGAGTATAACATGGTGTAGCCAGCAGTGCACTTTTAAGTGATGTGTTTCACTCGGTCAGCTGGGTTTCATAGTCAAGTGAGCTCAACGTCAACCAGTGATTTTGTGAACAAAAAAATAAAAAACTCTAGTGTTCCAGAGACTCTTTCAAGAGATGATGGATTACTGTGACAGGGCCCAAACAGGCACATGCAAGCACACATGCCAAAAACATGCATGCATGTAAACACACCTACACACACACACACACACACACACACACACACACACACACACACACACACACAGTGCAGTGCTCCCCCTAATCATAATCTGGCTCTGCTGCTGCTCTGAATACTGGGACGAGC
Organism: Anarrhichthys ocellatus; assembly: GCF_004355925.1. Classification (NCBI taxonomy): domain Eukaryota; kingdom Metazoa; phylum Chordata; class Actinopteri; order Perciformes; family Anarhichadidae; genus Anarrhichthys; species Anarrhichthys ocellatus. The sequence continues at coordinate 1,607,093 of NW_022280060.1, forward strand.
GTTTGAGCTAGCAGACCTCCCTCTCCTGTTTACTTACCCATGGTACAGCTTTAGCTCCAGCACAACTTTCTGTACCATCAGCCTAAGACAAACAAGACACTGAGGTTGAGTGGGGGCTGCCAAAGGGGAGGAGAGGAGAGGAGAGGAGAGGAGAGGGCAAGACTGCTGGGAGCTAGGTGTCAAACTGTGATTTAGGGAAGAATCCTCCCTTGTCTGCTGTGTCCACACAATCGCCAGAGCACATATACTATACACACACACACACACACACACACACACACACACACACACACACACATACTAAGGGGCCATCTAAGGAGCTGGGCAAGAGGACTGTGGGAGGAGGTTGCAGACATATGACATGGAGCAGAAATGTCAGGATGGAACGGGGAAAGACCCCCCCCCACCCTCCCGTTATGTGGGAGTACCAGACTATAATAATTTACAACTACAGGACAGTATGTGAACTATTGCACTGAAGCATTCAAAAGCTATAGGTATAATTTACAGGACACAAGTAATCAAAAGTTGCCTCCTGTGGATCACACCAGAGGAGTATCTGTTTTCTCTTTCTTTCGAGCATCATTAAACCTGAGCTGCCATTCAGTCTGAGGCATCTTCTGGAAAGGAAATCGATATTCCACCACATATTGCGAGTCATAAAGGCGTGTAACCCCAGCTGGAGATGTAATTGATGTTTAGGCTTACGTGTGGCTGTGTCCTTCAGTAGAATGTAAGTTCTCTTCAGGGTCGAACTCCTCTGCTGCAGAAGAGAAAGATGAAAAGGTCAAATATGATGAAAACAGCTGCCTGCTGAGTGCAAAACACATAAACAAACATGTACTCTACGTGTACAAAAGCTCTGCCCCACCTCCTGCTGCCATTGCGGCCTGTTTGGATGTCTGCACAACACGAGAAATGTGCGCAGCACGGGAACATTCGTCTGTGGCGAGGATCTCTGAGCGGGAGTACAGATGCCTGCCAGGCACACCACCAGCCTGAAAGCATTGAAGGGTAAACACACATGTACATCACATGCACATTTGATCTGTTTTAACTCCACCCCCCAATATACAGCTGAAACACTGAGCATGATAACTTTTACCTGCAGCGGCCTTTATGAGTTGGCAATTTATGTTGCAACACTTGATTTAGTTATTTTCATAATTGTGCACATATCACAAAGACTCCACCAAGAGTTGTCTTATTGTCAACAAATCGCCAGAAAGAACAACAAGAATGATTTGATCTGTATCATCTGTTTGGCAAAAGCTGGCGAGTTCTGTTGTTGTCCAAAAAATATTAAAACACTCATCAATGAGCCAAACTGTTGCCCTTCATTACCATGAACACACACACACTGTAGTTTATTTTGAGTCAATCCCACATACACTGTCCCGTTGCTGTAAATAATCACGAGAGCAATACATGTGTATTAATCCAAAATAGTCCCCAACAAATTCACTACATCCTCCTGTCTGAGCAACATTTGCTAAAAATCTTTAGTAAATTGCTTAGCCTTTTTATTTAAGATTAAAGTATACGTTTTTAATTTTATCTGTGACCTGTTTTTAAGGATTTATCAGTATTCAGTGGAAACCAATGGGTATGGAGCTGGCGTTTTGGTCTTGTGGTAAGATTAATAATCTGTATAATGTGTCACCATTGCTTTATTACCATGCTAGTGACTCTGGCTCTTGGACAGGGGAACCTCAGCCTGGAGTCATCTGTCTCCTCTCCAGGACATGCTGTGCAGCTGGAGGTCTGCGGCTGGGTGGACTGGAAGAGACCTTTCTCTCCCTCTTCATCATCCTCTCTCTCTCCATCGCTGTCCATGGCCATGGTATCCAGACTCAGTCTGGCAGCAGAGCAGAGCAACAAACACACACACACACACACACACACACACACAGCAGAGGGTTCAGTGAAAAGTATCTACTAACCACACAAAACATTTGAGTGAGACATGATGCTCTATGAGTTTATATGTGTGCTGTTTTCTGGTTTCACTTTCATTAAGTATTTCGGTGCACTGGTTATATTCTTGACCAAAAGTAGCCCAGACTGCATTATTTTAGAGGCTGTGAAAGAACAACTAAACCACCAGAAACACTGAGCTCAGCTAAAACACATGAAGGACTTTAGATTTGGGTGGAGTTGTATTTATCCTTATGAGGTTGTTCTCTTCAATTCTCTCCATCCTTTACAACCATCTATCCATCTTACCTCCTCCCCAGGTTGATGGGGGACAAAGGGACACCCCAGCTGTGCCTCCGAGACGTTGACAGGGATCTGACCAGAATAGGAAAGCTGTCCAGGTCTGGCTCTCCGTCTAACTCCATAGTGAGTTGCTCCTTTACTTGTTCTGATCCTGTTATTCCTTTTGCTGCTTCCATTGATCCCAACAGTCCATTCAGATTAATTGTCAAGCTAAGCCCAACAGCAGGGCCTGAGGAATCACCGCTGTCAATGATACAACCTGGCAATAACTTTGGACTAAGCTGAGTGACCACAAAGTTTTGATGACGTTCCTCTGCAGGGTGTAAATAGAAGGGGGAAGAAGATGGTGCATTGACCTGAGTGAAGTGTGTGCTCAAAGGAGTCTGCACAGGTTGGTTGATAGCAGGAGCGTCTGAGTTTAGGGACACCTGGAGGCCAACAGTTAGGGTTTTGCTCTCTGTGACTGTGGTTAATGTGGATGCAGTCGACTGTGCAGCCGGTATCCCTCCTTCCAGGTCTTTAAAGTACTCAGAGTCTTTGAGTGAAGAGCTGAGTCCCACCAGGTCCTCCAGACTGCTGTTCACCTCGGCACAGGGGCAGTCATAGTCGCTGACTACTGAACACGCATCCTGCAAATCAGCAAAGGAGGCAGAAAAGTGTAGGGTTTAAAAGCAGACGAGAAACAGAGGTACGAGGATAGACATGGAGAACAGAAAGGAGGTAAAGACATTCTGAACATCAGCTCCAATCCAACATTCAAGTAACTCAAGTGAGTCTATTGCCTTGCTAGCAGCTCTGTGGGGCTGCCCACACCGCCATGCAGCTGAAAAAGGAATGGAAGCTAAATTGAAAATGATCCAAATCAAGATGAAAGAGCTTTACCTGGTCTTTATTGATGCTACCAAAGAAGACATCCTCAGTGACAGAGGCAGGGGACAGTGAGGAGGAGGAGGATCCTGTCCTGCTGGGAGCATGAGGCTGGACACTGAGCTGGGCACTGGGAGGCCCACAGGGCTGACTACATGGCTTGCACTCTGAAGCTGAAAGATAATGGACGTGATGTCTCTGAGTTATAAACATTTCCCGAAAACTCAATAACTTCAACGGTACCATGAGGAGAAAAAGAACACAAAAGAAGGCAGACGTGGCTGATTTCAGCAGCTGCACAACACCTGTGCAATCAACTTCAGTGATGGAAGAAAAGCTCAGTTACTCCATCCTCTCAGCAAAAGCTCCTTTACGTTTCCATTGCATAAACAGATTCCTGGATTCACATGATGCCACAAACCACTGCCATCACTGTAAACTGCATGATGAGCCAGCAGTAGTCTCCATATCAGCGGTGGAGAGCTGGAGATTATTCTCTTACTGAGCTTTCAGCAGCCCGAGAAGCTGCTTGTCTGTGGTAAATAATGTAACAGGAAATACATGCTATATGAAGGAACTGTACAGTATGGCGCTTGGTATCACATATTTGAGGCTAAGAGTGCTATTGTAACATTTCTTACTTTTCACATAAATGAAAAAAAAGGTATCAGTGTCTCGTGGTGTCTGAAAAGTCTTTAAAAGCGTCTGAGTAAGTCATGTTCACTGTTAGGGTTTCAGCCGCACCATGCCCATTTGAGGAGGGGAGAGCCGCAGCTACGACAAGTTACATAAGCCTCATTTCATGAGGGCTCCTGTGAACCCGAGCCTTACCCTAAGCCAGCCTGGCTCCACAGGCATTGACTCCATTGTCCTTGAATAGATTTTGCCCTGTTTCTATTCCTCTGTGAAGGTTGGCTTTCTGATTTACCAAGATCAGTGTGAACAGGTATACTGCTGCCGCTAATTTCAGTAATGAAGGAATGGTGAAAAAGTTGTTGCTCCGCCTCTCTGGACTATAATACAGACACAGAAACATGCTAGTAGCATATATTATGCTGTGAAGCACAAAATCAATAAAATAGAAGCTTTGAAATGTTCCACTGAGGGATTCTAATTCAATTTTAAATCTGATTAAGCTTTAAAAACATAACTATATGATATAATCCATTGTGCAACCTACATTACATTGGATTATGGACATACATATCCTGTGTGCTCAGGTGGCTGCCACTAAAATCAATGGACCTTATCACACTCACCACTGTGAGCTATATGAAAAGCTCATCTCAGACATATGGAAGCATTTTTGTCAATGAGACCGAGACCTTGCTATCTATCTGCAACACAATGGGGATTTTTGCAGATAATTCTAATCATATTTGTGAGTGTTATAATTAGTGTCTGTGTGTGTGTGTGTGTGTGTGTGTGTGTGTGTGTGTGTGTGTGTGTGGCTCAAATGCAGACGGGCCACACAGTCCTGCACCGTGTCTTGCAATAAAACCAGCAGCATCCGCCCCACAGCCAGAGATGCTCTCACATAAACACACAGACAGACACACTGTAGATCTATTTTCTATATTACTAAATCACCCCCTGAGCTCTGCGGGGATGGCAGTGTCCCCGCTGGAGGAGGATTTTGTTTGCGTCCAAATCCCACTCGTGTTAAGTGTAAACTCAGACACTCGGTACAGACACTGCTGCAGTGATGTTGTCCAGTGGTGCCACCGCAGCCTTTTATGGTTGGCCTCTCATATCTGCTTATACATTACACAAGGACGAAACATCAGTGTGTGTCGCTGTGTGTGTGTGTGTGTGTGTGTGTCTGCTCAGGTGTGTGTGTGTGTGTGTGTGTCTCCACAACCATTTTGGCACTGTCATAGTCAGCTGTTTTTTCACCACAGTTTTGGCTCCACATAACAAAGGGTGGCCTGCTACTACAACTAATGACCATTATCAACTAATAAATGACTTAATTACATTAACACATCGCCACTTAATATCTACTCAATCTAATACTTCATGTACTTTTTGTTTTTATTTTCTTTTAAATATTGGTCCTCTTTTCTCTCTGCATTGTGATTCTACAACTGTAACTTCTGTCTGCTCTGTTGAAGGGTGTTTGTGGACTGTTTCCTTTTCAAATCAAAGTTAAGGACAGAAGGTGTGATATGCTGAACAGATTGTTTGAGATAAAGTTTTGATTTCGTGCTATAAAAATGAAATTGACTTGACTTGGCTTGACAAATGCCCTACAATAAATCAGCTATTTTACTGAATTTAAGTAACTTAAGCCTGTTTTTTCTGTTCAGACTAAAAAGTAAAACAATGTTTGTGAGAATTGTACTTGTCAGATAGATTCAAAAAAATACTTCAAAAATTTTCATTATGCAGAATGTAAATGACAGATTTGTGTGCCTAGACCCTGTTTGTGTTTGATGAGTTCTGTGAAAAGGAAGACATTTGAGCAAACGTGAGAAAGAAGGAAATGACATGTTCACCACAGAGCTTACTGTCCATACGTTCGTAAAGATACATGACAATCACAAGAGGAACTCTGGCATCATATGATGCAGTCAGTTGATTATTTGCAATTGAAGTGATGAGTTTATGACAAGCACATCTGTTTATGTCAACAGATGTTTTTTCAACACAGACACTAGTACAATAAACAACTTTTTATGTATTGTTGAGGTAATTCTGATGAGACATACACACACACACACACACACACACTGACCCTATATATCACCCAGCTACAAAAAACACAGATGACGAAAAAAGTCACACTTGTAACTCATCTAACATAAATATATTATTCAATACATCAAATACGTGTTTGCATTAATGTTATAACGACCATTCGGTACCTGGATGATACACCGTGCAAGTGTGTGCATGTGTGACAGATGTTGTGTGCTGTTGAAAACAGAATACGGAGGCTGTTAGATCTGAGGTCGAAGCGCACATCAAAACAACTGTCATCTCACAGATCCTCTTTGATCAGAGATTCGTCCGACTACTCTTTCAAAGCGTCGAGCTACACAGACACCCCTGGCTGAAGCAAAATGGAAGCGTCTTACACGGCTTCTTTATGTCTTTATGTCTCTGAAGATAACAGCATGGGAACAGACAGTGTGAAATAATTCAAGCTCTGCCTTATATAGAGAAGGATGAACAGGAAAAGATGAGTTGTTGCGTGAATCGGGTGTATAAAACTCCACTTGTCAGTCTTTTTCCAGTGAACTTTTAGGATTTTTTTCTGAATGGATTTAGTTGGAAAACTGCAAACTCACACCAAACATCATTCAAAAAAACTCTTCATTGAGCTGTTAACTCTACATTTACTGTAGCAGTATCGCCACACCAAATGATGACATGACAATGAATAATCAAAAGTTTCTTCCCCATTATAAGTGCATGGGGACATTTCTGTGTTCACTCATCTTATACAATGCTGCAGGGATAGAAATGACTCATTGAACTTTGCAAAACCCCTCTTCTGATACACAGCAACTATCACTCACCACAAGTCCCAATCAGGTAAAAATGGCAAACAACAGCTAACACATCCTCTTATCCTGAGGTCACATCCAGTCCACAACCTCTACTGGATGATGACCCCTCTCTTCTCTCTGCCCAGCTTTACGCTCTCAGTGTTCCCTCTGTTCTATCCGACAAACCAAAAAACGGCCGAAGTGCAACCACATGTGAAACCAGTACCTCTCTTGAAGGACCATCTCTTCATCCAGAGTTTGGAGAAGGAGGGCCAGGAGTTGTTAAGAGAGGAGTCCGCCATTCGAGCAGCGCAAGTGGGGAGGCCAGCTGGAACTGGAGCTCTCTCACACTGGAGCTCTGGCACCCAGCGAGAGGAAGGGAGAGAGCAGGAGGGGAGAGGAGGGACGGAGGGAGGGGAGTCGAGAAAGAGAGAGAGAGAGTCCAAAGCAAGGAATAGGGAACTGCTGATTGGGGATTACCTCTCCAAAGACTCTAGTGAAGACAGGAAAAGAACAGGAAAGCCAAAAAGAAAGAAAGGGGGACAGTGGGAAGAGAAAAGGAGGCGTGAAAGTGGATATGTTGAATTTTTATAATTGTTTATGATACAGTGTAAGAGACTCCAAGAAAGGTTTCAAGCTTTCAGTTTTTAATAATAAACTCATACAGGAAAAAAAGTCAAGGCAGGTCTTCACTGTAAAGACATTTTATGAGATGATTGCTGGTTGAGGCCGAGGAGGGAGTCAGAAATGGGTTTGGGATGCTATTGTTTTAGGGAAATAGGGCAGAAACAGAAAAAGAGAAGGAAACATACGCAATAAAAATGTAAGGCAATGATACATACATGCAGTCTGAGTCACAGTGGCACAAACCGTCACATCTTCTGGCAAGAAGTGAAGCAAGTAAAGTCTTTTAAAAAGCTAAAAGAAACTGTGAAGAGGAACAGTCACCATACAGGAGAGAGAGAGAGGAGAGTATCTCTAAGCTGCAGCTATTAGATACAGAGCCTGACAATTGTTGCAACCATTGTGCTTCTTAATTTGCTCAAGTGTAACTACGGATGACTGTCAAGTTCAGCTCACTGCTCATCAAGTGGAAAAGTCTTCTTACTTTCCCACAGACAGAGGAGGCAGAACAAAACACTGGCACAGAGAAGGCAAGTAGAAATGTACTAAAAACAGAACTCTAACGCAGAAAAGTACTTCACATTTCAGACGATGCATAGACAAAGGCAAGTAAGGAGCTGGGCCCTTGCTTGCAGATCTCTGTTTGAAACTCAAAACTCAGAAAAGCAAAAATAAACTCTACTTACATTCGATGATAGGTAACAGATGGCAGCACAATACTCCACTCTGTTCACCTAAACAAGGCAGAAGAGAGGAGACAAGGTGGTTTAAAGTTCCTCAGGTCTGACAATGTTCTGCGTGAACGTTGGGCTCGCCCTCACACTGAGTTTAGAAAGCCAGCAGCCAGCCACAGGATCTCAACCCCGCTTCCTCTTTTTCTCATTCTGTGCAGCTGAGAACATGGTGAATGGCCGACACGCACAGTTTCACACGGCTGCTACTTTCAAAATGTGTTGTGGCAGCTCACGCCCTGATGGCAGCACGGCACTATGGCATAGGTGCAAGTTGTGAAGTCTTGTGTTGACAATGAGTGACCTATTGACAATAAACCTTTGTTCTTAACTCACAGACTCTTAAAGACATTTCATTGTAACAGATTGAGCAAAACTAAAACTAAAGGCGATGCATTCATGATTCAGTGCACACACATATCCACCCATCATTGAGTTGTGGCATTATCTCATGACTTTCATTCGTCCAATCTCTATTTTTGCGTTTTGCATGTTCATGTTTTGCAGCTTTATGCTCCCCCGTGAACAGCCCAGAGAAACTGGGTTAAGAGGAACTAGCTGCGTTTGTAGTGGTTTCAGTCAGAGCATTAGTTCATCAAAATCGTGCCTCGATGCGCCCTGTACCACTGCTCGTAATGTGTTACTTTTGAGACCTCAGTGTGTGAATGAACACGAAGGCTCACATGAAATAGCTGACAGGCCTGAGGTTGTCCCCTGCAATACAATTCACAAGCAGTGAGGAGAGTATATGTGCTCACAATACATTGAGAAAATGTTTATAAGGTGTGGTAGAATTATACACAACAGTACATAACAGTAGAGTAAAAATGTCAGACATTCTGCAACAAATATAACTGATATCCAAATATTGCATTGTGATTAAAACTGAAAAGTTTGAGGTTCATGTGTTCATTTTATTCTTTCTTTTGCAATTGGAAATTAAGAGGATCACGATTGCAGGGAGCAGGTTGAAATAGTACCATGTTGTCAAAGGAGTGTGGAGAAAAAACTCAAACCTTCTCTCTCAGCCACTGTCAAGACGCCCTGGAGCAAGGCACTTAAGTTGGGTGACCTGATCATTACAGCAGCAGCCAGCAGTCAGAGGTCTATTGCTGAACTTGTTTGTGCGGATTGTGGAAAGAAAAGCAGGAAAAGAACATGAAGAAAGAACAAAGGCAAAGCTAAAAGTGTATGACAAATGATGGAAGGAGTATTCAGAGCTTTGACCTTAGTATAAATGCCACAGTTTTCAAAATAATCCATTTGTAGGATATTGTAAGGATGTGCAGGGGTCCAAACACACGTCTCTTGTCAGAAACAATTTCCGACAACAACATCTGTGACAGGTGACATATTTGTGACACAAGAAAAGCTTAATGGGTGACATGCTACTGATGGAAGCAGCATTTTAATGCTGTACTTGGTCCAGGTGGAGATAACTGTTTTATACACTGCTAGGTAGTTTCATGTAAAGCAATACATCATATGCATAAGGTTTTCATATACATACAATTGCATGCTTGTGGAATATATAATATAACCAGGAGCTATCAAACGAATGTAATGGAGTAAAAGTATAAAGTAGCATCAAATGGAAATACTAAAGTACCTCAGAATCGTACATAAGTAGAGTACTTGTGAGCATCATCTCCCGGGCTTTCAAATTACAACTTACGTTTTTTTACTCAAAGTAAAGCGATAATTAGTCTTATGCTCGCATGTCTGTAAGGTAAAAGGTGAGAATGTTCTGGCTGCCTGCCTCGGTTCATAGTTCAAAAGCACAAGACGACACATATTCTCCAATAATTTTATTCATAATTTTAATATAAACAGTTAATTGTTGAATAATTTACACACAGCAAGATTTTTATTTTCATATCATTGCAACATTTTTCTGTACATGTCACTACTTGGCTCTCCTTTGAAAACATAGAAAAAATAAATTGTCAAGCGTTCATTTAGTCATGGCACATTTTTGATCCTGTACAATATGCATGTATTTCTGTGTGTGTGAGTGTGTGTTCAATATGTTGATATCTGTGATACATAAAGATAATGGCACATTTGGATCCAGTGTGAGGGATGAAGCAATCTCTGTGGGTTGCGGGTTTGGGTTTTTTTTTTGGACTGTACATTACACACATATTCCTGCTGTCTGCATACACACCGATGTCTCAACATAATGTATATACAACATATCCCAAAATTAATACATCAGCATTTTTCATCGGCAATAAATGACATTGATAAAGAGGTATCCTGCAACACTACACACAGCATTCTGGGGACCACCTATGTGCACTGAGGAGAGAAAGACTTGAAGGATACGGAGAGGAGGAGCGGGAGGAGCAGCGATCAAAGACAAAGAAAGCCGTGGGAGAGACTTCAACAGAGGACAACACGGACACAAATCCATCGATATAAACAACGCACAGCACGGGAAACAAGATAGCGATAAATATAAAGGTATTGGTGTATAAACTGGAGCAGACCACTGGACCGACAGATGACTAAAGAAGAAGCTGCTTGTCCTCAGATTCGTCACCTGCAACGCTCCCCCCCCCCCCCTGCTGTCTACCTTTAAACAACAGAGGATCTCTCCCTGATCAATAACACAAATATGAACAGTTCATCACAACACTACTGTCAGACAGTACTTAATTCATTCAGAGCTGAAGGTGTTTCACCTTTATGCTGAGCCTCCTCAAAAGGGAATAGCTTGATATTTTGGGGAAATACGCGTGTTCCCTTAATGGCAGAGAGCTAGATTACTACATTACAGTCATTTAGCAGACGCGTCTATCCAAAGTGACTTACAATTCAGATTCTACACCATAGGCACAGCTACAGGAGCAAATGTTTGGGGTCAAGTGTCCTGCTCAAGGACACATCAACATGAGACTAGTGGAGCCTGAGCCGGGGATCGAACCGCCGATCCTCTGATTGAAGGACGGCCCCGCTCTCCACTTCACAGCCACAGTGTGCCGAAGATTCTCTCACATCTGTCCCTTACATAAAGGCCACTGCTAGCCATGGGTTAGCCTAGCGTGGCACAGAGGGAAACAGCTGGCCTGACTCCGGTTAACTCATTAATCAACACATTACGTCTCGTTAATCCGGACAAGGAACGAAGGAGGTTTGCGTTTCAAGGAACAATTCCTTTGACCTCTAGAAACTCACTGGACACTAGTCCAGCACGTAGCGCCGCAATTTCGTATTTCCCAAAATGTCAAAGTATTACTTTAACACCTCCAGCTTTACAGTCTAAACTTAAAGATGTATGGTTGAACCATCCGTTTTTATTTTTTTTTAATTTTCTCTCTCTTTTTTTAGCTTATAAAGGATTCTATCACTCATGTTTCCTCTTCTTCAAAAGGATGTGCAGTGGTCTTTTCCAGTTTTTCACATACAAAAAAAACAAAAACAAACACATTTGCAAACTAAACACGTTTTGTCAGAAACAATTTCATACAACAACATCTGTGATCGGTGACATATGTGTGACACAAGAAAGGCTTTATGGGTGACATGCTACTGTGGCTGGGCGGGGCGGTTGAAATGTACGACAACATTCAGAACATGCATCGGATTAAGAGCAGGGTTCATTGCGAAACGTTTCAGGCCACGTACTGTTCATGTGTCGTTACACAGGGGCAAGCCCTCAGACCGGAGTTGTGCTGCTCCTGTTAAATACATTGACGGGCTTGACTCTGCTTTTCTGTGTCGTTGGGTTGTGTCATGAAAAGAAAACAAAAATCTATCGTTTTAAAATTTAGAAAAAAAGTTATATACACATTGATAACCATGTTAAATTCATAATGTACAAGAGTAGTAAAAGTTTACAGTCAGAAAAAGTAATTGTGTTTGCCCTCCATACTTTGGCAAAAAAAAAAAAATAGAAATCAACATCTCTAAAATGTAATACTTTTTCTTTTCTTTAAAACTAAACAATAATACATACAATGCTTTGTTCTCACCCTGCGCCGTGTTATTAGCATGTTCTGTCCAACCGCTTTGTAGGTCATCGGAGTTCAACAAAACAAACCTAAACTTCCCTAAAAATAAAGTACTTTTGTTTTTAGGGGGGGGGCCATGCTTCTATTTACAGTTGAGATGTTTGTTGTTGTTTTTTCAAAATGCATTTAAAATGGAAATCCCAAAGTTGTATTGTAATCACTTGCTGCTAATCATGGGGTCTGTGCATGTTGTTTGGGGCCTTGCTGTCAAAACGGACTGATGACAAGAAGCAAAATCAGTGAGCATCAAATGATCCGCTGATAAAGACAATTATTTTTCTTTGCACAAAGCAAGCTGGATCTTAGCAGAGTAGACACACGAGGTCAACCGTCATGAAATACAAATTACAGCATTTTCCCACCAAGCAGTGAGAATAATTTCTCTGCAGTTACAACTAAAGAACACAGAATGCATACAAACATTATTCCTGTGTTTTCATTTCATGTTTTGGGGGGGGGCGTGGAAAATCCTCTGTAGTGATTGGTGGAGACACGTTTCTGCTCTGAGGGGAGTGGAATGGGTGGGAGGGGTCAGGTGGGCTTTTAGTCTGAGCAAGGCACTATGGCGGTCGGGGCCCGTTTGCTTTGCCACCCCTGACCTGCAATGCTCCCATCCAGCCGCTAGAGGGCAGTCCAAACCACATATATATATGTGTGTGTGTGTGTGTGTGTGTGTGTGTGAGAGAGTGAGAGAGAAAGTGTGAGAGAGAAAGTGTGAGAGAGAAAGTGTGAGAGAGAGAGAGAGAGAGAGAGAGAGAGAGAGAGAGAGAGAGAGAGAGAGACACCTAATTAACTTCAAAAGGGCAGAAGGTTTTCAGATTTGTGAAAAGGGTGTTTGGGTTTTTGTTGTTGAAAACTTGTCCTTGGAGTTATCTTCTCCATCTTGATTTTTGCAAGGATGCTGTGAACTTGCGCTTCAGAGCAGATAAAAGGTAGGTAGGTAGCTCTTCTTCCTCCTCGTCCTCTTCATCCTCCAACCACAATGCATCAGGCCGCCTCCCTGAGACGAAAAGTTACAATCTAGATTTCATGTATGTTAATAGTTCTTATGGCACACAGGATTGTCCCAGTCCAGCTCTTTTTCCTTTGTAGAGGAGGGTACCTCCTCGTTAAAACTTTTTAACCAGCACAGACGTCAGCGTCCTGATCAGCCAAAACAGACCCAAACCATGGCATTGACAGGAAACAAAGGTTATCTCTTGATATTCACAGTAGAAAAAATATACATACAAAACATAAATCAGCACAGAGAAACAGACAAATAAACCGACCACGACTGGAGGAGATGTGGGATTTGAATGCTAACCGATTTGAACACAAGAGACAGATCGACAGACTGAGGAAGAAGAGTAGGGCTACCAGACAACAGGGTAGTCTAGAAGGGATTTCAAGAAAGCATGAAGGTCCAGGGCTGAGCTCGGGTGATCACAGATATGCATTCAGAGCCAAGAGATTCATGATAATGTCACATCCCCCGAAACCAGTACAGCCACGACTACATACAGTCCAGAGGATTGGTGAATGCCGAAAAGGCAAACTATACACAATAAAGCTACACTGCTTCTTCCAGCTCCCGGGGAAGCCTCCTCTGAGTAACTTCATAAACTGTAGCAACAGTGAAAATGACTGTCCATTAAGCCAATTAACTGCCTTATGTTCCACATTTAATAAGTGCTCGGGGTGAAAAATGATGAGGGGAGGGATAATAGTTGTATATCTTACGCTTATCCCTAAACTCCAAAATCAAGACATTTAAAAACAGAGAAGGGCCAAAATATCCACATACTGCAGGGGTCACTGACAGCTTCCCCCCCCCCCCCCCCCGACACACAAGAAGAGAAAACGTAGACGACAAGAAGGGAGAGGGGTTCAATACACCACGAGGGAAAGGAATTCATTAGCAGTGTTGGTAATGTACGATAAAGTGATATTATTTTAAATAATCGGATATTGACAGACTGACGGGGATGATTTAGGCTCTTTAGACTGATTCCTCCATATGCACTGAGGTAGACTCTGGCCAAACACAAAGACGACGACAATTACTTACTTACTAACTAGCTAACGAGCACTGTTGCTGCTCACCATCAGCTACACCAGCTGTACAATAACAAACTAGGCTTTTACGTCGCTCTACTCTCAAACACTGTAAAAATGCTCGACTAAAAAGCTAACTGTGTTCTTCTTATACAATGACAATGATCATAATAAAATAAATATCTGGTATTTCAAAGATATGGGCATCATCTTAATTAAAAATTGCATATGCATGTGAACACCACCACAAGATAAGCAACCTAGGTCAAGGTAGAGACGAGAGCGATGCCCCACTTCCATCGTACACACTAATTCTAACTGGATTTAGAGTATGCAGTGTATACAAAGATGAACTAACTAGTAATTAAAATAAGAATTTAGTATTAGTGTGTTGTGTGGAAGTGCGACACAGCTGAGGGCCACCATTTTTTCCCTGTCATGTACGCAAAACTGACGGGCATCAGATTTTTCTTTTTTTTTTTATATATCTTTTTTCTGCTTTTATTTCCAAACTATGTCACAGATTATTTACAAAGTACAAAAGCCCAAGATTGTAACTCCTCAGAATAATTTGCTAAAATCTACATCCTAACCTCGGGCACCTACGAGTGCGCAACAGCACAGACTCTGGCCGATCCACAGTGTCACCGCTAAAGCACGAGGTGAACATTAGTGTTCAGACCTTTACACGCTGGCAACAAGCTAAAACCAACAATACAAAATCTAAAAATAAAACCGCCCCAAAGACTTCTACTTCTCTTCCAGCAAAGAACAAAGTTGCAACCCTACAAACACAAATGTAAATGCAGCTTTGAAATTTCTCTGCCTCGCCTGCCTCGTGAGAAGAAATGCAGAGAGCACAGAGGCCTGTGTGTGTGTGTGTGTGTGTGTGTGTGTGTTACTAGCCGATATAACTAGCCTGGATGTGGCTCTGGGTTTGAGAAGGCACTGGTAAAACATGGAGGCAGCGTCTCTGCTTTCTCTGACTCTGATTCTGTGGGTTCTCATTGTTGACAGAAAGCTGCCAACACTTTGGCTATACTATAAGTGCTGAATGCTGTTCGGCTAGATTGGCAGCAACACTGGTCGTTGTGTCCAGAAAAATAAAAAGTCTGCCGACTATCCCCTCCCAAACCATCGACTGCTGCGGATAGAGAGTGAGAGAGGAGCGATTATGGAGGATCTAAAACTCAGACGGCCTTCGGGCTCCGAATACAGGTCGTAGTAAATGAATGATCTTGATGAGGGATCAGCAACTCATCCTTCCGCAGCTCTGAGTAAGGGTACGGTAGACAGGAATGTTTTTGATTCCAGGAAAGAGGGACAAACTTCAGATATTCGATTATTAAGAAGGAAAAACAAAGTCTTTCATGTGTGTGCTCTGAATCTGGTGGGGTGTGGCGATGGTAACAGCTTTGCAGACAGGCAAAACCGGGGGGGGGGGGGGGCAACGAGGGAACGAGCAGCTCCAACTAAATCCTGGAATGTCAGACCTGAGTGAAATAGCTGCTGCACACCGTGTCCCGACAGCCCGACTGCATGTGATAGCAGAGACAATAATAGGATTAACAATCACTCACACACTCGCTCTCTCTCAGAGAGATAGAGAGGCTGCCCCTCTCTCCACTACCTGCTGTGCACTCTGAACACAGTTGGAACTTTCCGTATTCCTCTCCAGCCCCTCGACCACAAAACGTGGAAATTTCCAATAGCCTGATTTTGAGCAGTGAGTTCAGCAGCCAATAGGAAGCCTCGGGAAGACTGAGGAGGGAGAGTGTGCAGGAGGTGTGTGTGTGTGTGTGGTGCAGAGCAAAACGAGCACGAACAATGAGAGGTGAAGATAATGTGTGAAATGAATAGAACCTTCCATCTAACACTGAGGTCCTGAACTGAACCAGATCCCAGGTGAGATGTGAAGGCTACTGCTGTACGATTTAAACAATGAGGGCGTTTACTGCAAGTCATAGAACAGATGGTTAGAAAAAAAAGGGCCTCATTGTTTCACTTCACCTGCATTTGGCTGAGAGCTGCTGTTAATTCCCCATCCCGCCCTGATCCAAGCAGCACCCACACCAGTCAACTGAAAAGCCATCACTGTTACGCCAACACAAGGAAGTGCAGTCACCAGGCAAAGGACGAGCTCTCCACGCTCTCTAACCTCACCGACAGTTAACGTCGACCTGGACAACGTGAAAGACGTGATGAACCTGTGATAACAAGCGCATAAAGACCTCAGCTCCAGCGTGATCTGACCAGAGAGACACAGCAGACACAGAGACAAACAAACATCAGGTGCACTTCCACCTAGAAAGACCTCATACCCCCCTTTTATAAAGCTTTTTTTTTTTTGGTTATTTCGTATTTTTTCCATTGCTGCAACAAAGTTTCCTCCTCAGCTCTCAGAGGGAACACGGTTTTAAAAAAACCCCAAAATGATGCAGTGAGTTGACAATATTTCGTGGGCCTTCTCCTTTCCCATCCACGCGAACAGAGAGAACTCAAGAGGGACTGGAGGCCTAAGACACAGAGAGCACTGATGGTAGATTAGTGTGATTTCTTGGGCTATAAAAATAAGAAAATTAAAAAACCCAGAAAGAAAAAACCTGGCAAAACAAAATACTAGCAAAGCTTCTGATGAAAATATTACAAATATGAACTATTTACAAAAACATCAATATGCCATATATTATATATGAAATACTGGTATATAAATACCAATATTCCATATATACTATATATATTATATATATTTATATATTTATATACCCACTAAAATATATCAAAGCAGCAGCTATTGGTCAGTCTGAGGAACTCTTTTGTCAAATTCTTAACTGTTTAAATATCCTTCAGCCATATAGTGAGGACACAGACATAAAACTGAGAAACAGAAGAGGAGAAGAGAAGATAATAAAAGCAAATAAATTAAAACTATTCACCAAACACCCGATGAATCTGTGTGAAGTTTGGAATTCTGCAGAACCAAAAAAATAAAATAAAAATAAGAAAACATTCCTCTAGGAATAGATGTTTGTTCTAGAATCAAGTCTTTGAAAGTCATCCCACTGTTCCAAACCGATTAAGTCATTGTTCAAAGGGAAATTAGTACAAGCGCTGATAGACACTTCTCTTTGTTTATAGGCCACATACAAAAAGGCCACTATCCGAGTAAAAAGATTTCACTTAAGAGAGAGAAACAAAACAAAAACAAAGCACAAAAATGTGGAAATGCAGATTGGTGGGGAGAGGAGGAGGGACAAGTCTGGAGGAGGTCGAGCATAAGCAGCCATCTTGGTTGTCTAAGGTTTGTCGTGTTCACAGTTTTGTTTTTTTCTCTGTTTCCATCACAAGGAGTCCTGGAAACGTGGCAATAGTGAAAAACAATAGATAGGTGATATGGTAATAGAAAGTCCAATGTGTTGTTGAGGAAGTTACAAAAGAGTTACACCATGTTTGAGGTCCCTCGCTTGCCTGTGTGCGGCAGCCACGAGGGAGAAAATAAAAAGTCCTGAGATCTGTGTCGTTTTTGAAGGGCTTCTCCAAGAATACGAAAATCATTAGAAAATGATGAGAGGAACATGAAAGATACAGAAAGAAATGGACTGGAAGAGAAATATGATGGGGGGGGTTAAACAAGGTCTTTTAGGAAACAGGAAATGTTAGGAAGGGCTGGATCTGGGCAACGATAAGATTCGTCCGTTTTTCTTGCCACCGTTCATGTGTGTGTAGGGGACATGCTCCTCATAGTTCCCCCTGAGGGCCACCGAGGGCCCGCTGTCCCTGCCTAAGCTCTCCTCTCTCTGGGAGTATGAAGACGGGTCCAGTGGGATGCTCTCCATGTTCTCCAGGTCCAGGTCATACTCCTCTGTCTCGGGGACTTTGTTGTCCTCGCTGTAAAAGAAGGAAAAGTCCTGGAAAGACGGGTGCAGCTCCTCCCGCAGCATCTCGATGATCTCTTGGAACAACGGCCGCATCTTGGGGTTGTACTGCCAACACATCTGCATTAGGCTGTGCCTGGAAAAGGGAGAAAAAGGATTTACTATTTTACACAATATTTGGTGTTCTGATGCAAGAGGTTTATAAAGAAAAGACAAAAACCACCTTAAAACATCTGAGATGGTGTGTCACATTATCCAGACAAGATATAGTTAAAGGATCAAGACAGTGAAGGCGTGTCTGTATTCACTCACATCCTCTCGGGGCAGTTATCCGGCCGGTCCAGGTATCCTCCATCCATGACAAACTTTAGAACCTGTTCGTTGGATAAACCCTGGTAAGGCTGCTCTGCTAGCGTACTGATCTCCCACAGCACAACGCCAAATGACCTGCAGACACACACACACAACCACATGTGATCAAAAGGCACCAGCAAAGTAATCAGGGTTGCAAAGACAGCACAACGGCTGCAGAACTGTGACTTACCAGCAGTCAGAGTGGGCAGTGAAGACTCCGTCCTTCAGAGACTCTGGAGCCATCCACCTGACAGGAAGCAGGCCCTTACCTCCCTTACGGTAGTAGTCAGTCTCATAGATGTCTCGGGTCATACCAAAGTCTACGAGAGGGGGAAAGAGAGTGAGAGAGATTTGTGATTCAATTCAACCACAACAAACAACTGACCGAGATGAACTGCAATATGAACAACAAGGAAAACAAAAGGAAAACAAACGCAAGCAAAAGTACCTCCGATCTTGACAGTGAAGTCTTCTGCCACCATGCAGTTTCTGGCGGCCAGGTCTCTGTGGACAAACTTCTTGGCATTGAGGTAGGCCATGCCATCCGCAATTTCTGCAGCCATCTGGATCATCTCCTTCAGCGTAGGTGGTGAATGGCCTGTGGGGTTGTTCTACAAAAACACACAAAAACACAGTTACAAAGTCAGTCAGTGATGTGTTTGAATATGAGAACCAAGCTAATCCTTTAGCTGTATCGATCTCCACCTGATGAGATGGGATTTCTGTGTTGCATACCTCAGAGTCCGGCCTGAGACCGCGCAGGTAGGTCTTCAGGTCACCGTGGGTCATCAGCTCCATCACTACCAGGGTCGGCTGACCTTTGGACACCACGCCTAACAGACGTACCTATATAGAGGAAAAAAAAAACACACGCGTGAACTTACAGTATTTACTGACTAGGGACACTAGTAAACACTTAATAATCTAGCACCTCATCTCTTGTTGAGAGGTAAAGGTATATAATATCTAATAAACCCATCAAAAGTCAGAGTTTTGTTCATTTAGATATGAAGAGCTACATATGAAAATGACAATTCCCACACTTCATCACCAAATGTGGATGTAAAAACCCTCAAACCATCAGTAAAAGTTTTTAATTCAACACGTTAGATTTTAACATTTCAGTACTTGACTTCAGTGTGGGTAAGGTGTCCTCAGTTACTTTACCTCTAAGAGAAACAATCCTGCTGTTAACCAGGCAGACAAGATTAATACATTCATAAGCTGTTGCCATCATGTGAACGTTCTCTTCATCTGTGGGTAAATAATACGAAAATGGCCCCCCTACATCTCAACATTTTTACAGCTGACAGCACAACATATGGCAATTTAATTAGTGCTTAGGAGGCTATTAAATGAAAATATATTGGTAGGCACAATTGCTTACCAAGTGTGAACATTTCTTTTTGGAGTCAAACTGTGTGTCAATATGGCAGAATCAACACAACTAGCGAGTCATGATTATACGAGTCATACATGATGGAAAGCTGTAATATACAGTAATTCACACGTGTACGGATAGCTGCTCCAGTGTGCCTGTTAGTCAGTGATGAAACTGTGAGAGGAACTGTTTGAAAAGCACTATGAAGGGTCGTACCACGTGGTGACAGTTGAAAGCCTTCATGACGGAGGCTTCGTTGAGGAACTCGATCCTCTCGCGCAGGCTGGCCGATTCATTGACCGTCTTGACGGCTACTTGCGTGTCTGGGTCTCCTTTGATGATGTCCTTGGCGATACCCTCGTACACCATGCCGAAGGAGCCCTGACCCAGCTCTCTGAGCAACGTGATCTTGTCCCGGGGCACCTCCCACTCATCAGGAACATACACTACGCAAAGCAAGGCACAAATCGCCGTTTCGATGAGGCAACCATTCACAAATCATCATGTTGTGCTTTTTAAATACAGGAGAAAGCACAACATGTTGTACTTCCCACTCTTAGCAGTTGTGTAGTGCTATTCTTACCATCATTGGTGCTGATGTACTCTGGGTTTGAGGAGGCGATAAGAGGTCCTGTCGGGCCTTCTGTTTGCCTGTACCACGACAACAGAAAGCATCTGAGACGCTGAGAACTGTTATACAATGTGAACTTTCTCCAGTGTGTTCGGCCCTTCTTGCAGAATCTGTCTTGTTTATTTGTCCTGTCACATACTCCTGATAGCTATTGGGCTCAAGGTATTCAAGTTGAACACCCACTTCTTGAAGTCTCACTATAGGTTCATAATCAGAATAAGCACCATTCCCTCTTTGACGTCATATAGTGTAATCTGCTCAGTTTATATATCCTGCATGGTGGATCATCCCGATGCATGCCAGTCAAAGACCTTACCTCTTTTTGAGGATCACAAAGACTCCACCTCCCACGAACAGCAGCAGGATGAAACAGATGACCGGACCCATCACAATCCAAATAAAACCTGGATCCGCTGTAACAAACACAGAAGTCTTCGGTCAGTTTACTGGGAAGATTGCAGAGTATGAAAGACAGATCTGTATTAAAGAATATTGATGTGCAAAACAGCTGATATAACCCTTGGTTATTAAATATCTTATAATATGTATGAACAATTATGTAAGCAGTTTATGAACTTCCAGATTCGTGTGAATAACGCGCGACATGTAAGTTCAGTTAAGTCAGACATGTAGCCTCCGGTCTTACAATTGGGCATGAAGAAATAAGTGGTTTCTGTGAAAGAGCCATTTCCTGCCAAGGAGGTGGCGCGGACCCTCACGCTGTAGTTTCCAGGTTGCACAAGTGAGAGCTTTGTGCCACCTGACTTGAGGTAGGCCGGCCGTGACACACAAGCTGTGTGAACCTGGAAGAAAAAATGAAAAGAACACTTCAGCCCGAGATATCACAAGGAATAATGACAGCGAGCACAGATTCCACTACAAAGCTGCGAAGTATAACGTGCGTGAAGAGAGACGTTTCTAAACAAAGTGTTGCCTTTAGACAACATCAAAATTATAACTGGAAAGGTACGCTGAAAGAAATTAACTTTGATTCAATGTAATAATGAGATCATTGTAGAAGGCCTGACTCAAGACAACATGAAGAGCCTGGGTCCACCACATGCACTCACACTGGGGAGACATGTAAACATTGTGGATCACAATTAACTTCAATGAAAACACAGAAACACACATAAAATGAGACTTATGTGCATCTGTGGGTCTGTTGTCCTTGTGCATGCTGGGAGGTATCGCTACATGCATAAATATATATGAAAACTATTCATCTTAGGCTGACTCCAATAAGAATGTTTAATAATGCTCCTCCACAAACTTCATCAATCCAAATAAAAAAATAACACTTTGGTCTTGCTTAAAAATAAAATTACATATTTTTTGACTGATGGAATTACAGATATCAAAGTAGAAAACCTGCAAAACTGTGTTAGAATATTCCCAACTTTTAGCATGTAGGACAGTTAATACAAACAGTTAAACCAGTCACTCTAAGGTCTTGCCATATGCCACCACTGTGCAAAAAAAACTAATAATGAATTTCAACCCCTGACATGCTCGAAATGTCAGTTTACATAAATTGTGATGGGTTTGTTTCGGCTGCAGCGTGTGTCTGTGAGCGAGTGGTGTGTTTTCAGTGCAGTGCGGGAGATGTCGTCTGAGATGCCAGTCCATCCACTGCATTAGAGTCTTCCTTCCTGGCTCTGTCACTATGGTAACAGAGCTGCTACTGGCTCCTAGGGTCAGGCAGCGCCGCAATGAATAGCAATGAGAGATGAATTCCCACATTTACAGCAAGTAAACAACAACAACAACCCACACACGCACAGAAGCACACTGTCAGAGATGAGCACTTCTGTGCACGAACACACAGGTACAACAACACGCAAACACACACACGGTGGTGGAGTTTATACGTCTGCCTCCACTTTCCAGAGTCTACGTAGATAAGTCCTGGTTCTCTCTGCATTTTCATTCATGTTTTATTTTGCACTTGTCTCTTGCCTCCTTGCCCTGTTTCCCTGCATCACCACTCTCTCAAAAGTTCGGGGATGGTTGGTACTGACCTCCGAGTCGCCCACCTTCCTGTAGAACACCTCATACAGAATAATGAGGCCGTTAGGGGAGCGAGGGGAATTCCATTTGATCAACACGTAGGGAGGCTCGGCCGTCACTATCTCATGGGTCACTATGCCTGGGACGTCGTCTGCTTTCTCTGTAGGTACCAGACATTAAAAGAAAAGCACTGAGCATGTGTGCAGAATAAAGTACTGCATTTTCACATTGTTCTAGTTGGCAATTTCTGATTGCTCAATTTCTGATTGCCTCTAGAAACATTTGTTTGGGTGCACATGTGACATGCATGCATGTTTAAACTGTTTTGAGTTTATTCTGATCACCTATGGTCCTTTCTATGCTTCATACATAGGTAAATGCTAAATGTGTACGGTCATGTCACTGTGTGTGTTCTTGTAAGTCTGTCAAAAGCATGTATACTCAGTTGCCAGTTGCCAAAATGACCATGAAGTTGAATCAACATCTTTCAACTAAAACTGATAATTTTACCCTTAATTAAATGAACATTTCCTGAGTGAGATTTTTGACTTGTTCTTACCCTCTGGCATAGTTCGAGCACTGACATAAGTAGCCAGGCTGCAGCGCTTGAGGTCGTCCGCCGCATGGTTGCAGGCCATGATCTCTATCTTATAACTGGTGAAGTGTTGCAGGTTGGAGATGACTGTTGACTCCTTTGAAAAGACCTTTAGCTCCACCTGAGCAGAAAAGACGAGAGAGATGTTATTACTTCAACAGCGTCAGTGATTTCATGGAGAATAGCAGCTTCCTGTGCCATTCTGAGGCTGAGCTGAAAAGGAATTTGATTTTCCTTTGATTTCTTTCCAGTAGTGACAAAAACATAAATATGTCATCTGCTTTCAATGATTCAGAAAGTAATTTAGAGGTCCATAAAGTTAAAAGACATTTAGAGAATTGGAAATACATTTTTTCTCAGGGGACCGCTTTCCACTTTCACTCTGATTTTGAGCAACATGTAAAGACGATCAATATTGATTTTCTTAGGTTACATGTGCGTCTTTAAAATGGAAATCTGGGATGGGGGACAGAAAAACGATCAGCGCAGACATTGGCTGGAGAATGACAAATCTGTATGGTACAAAAATCTAAACAGTGTGAGACCTTGGATCCCTCCTCGTCTTCAGGGGTGGCTGTGGTGGAGCCGAAAGCCAGACTGGGGGCTGCGGTGAGGAAGAAAGAGGGCAGGGTGGTGTTGGCAACTCCCACTGAGCGCCGGCGACGAGATGGCCTGGACAAACAGAGCAACAGGTAAAGCAGTGAGCAGTGAATTAGGTGAAATGCCACTGAAAACCTGAAGAAGGCAGTGTTATTTTCCAGAGCCTCTACACGCAGTCCTATTAACACGAATGGCTCCCAGAAAAGTCAGGATAAATTATCAACACAAAAGTCAGAAGCATTTCATGTGAATTAGATCCTGGCAGATAGAGCAGTAGTGTGGACGAGGCCAGTGAGGACCTCTGCCCACAATAACCTTTAGAGTGAGTAGCAAGTCTGCCTGCATGACATTTATCCACAAATACCATTTAGTGCCCTGGTGGAAGAGCTACCAACCCCCACCACTGTGAGGTGCCAATGAGCAGGACCACATTACTCTCAGTGGTTATGAGTGTAGGCCCACCACAGAGGCCATGTACTTAAACCAACTGAGACACAGAAGACCTGCAGTGCAACTCTGTGTCAGGACAGGTAGAATCCCTGTCAATTAATTAACGTTCAAATGTCCAAATTCACCACCAGTAAGTGTCCTCCCCCAAGCTGCTGCGGTGAAGCTGCACAGGGAAGCGTAGTTAATGTTGAACCGACACTCGCTCAAGCAGAAGAAAAAAATATGAAGCTTCCTGCATCCATTTGCGTGATGGAAAAAGAGAGCACGAGGAGTTCTTTGTGTACTACGGTGTATGGAGCTGACCTTGGCTGATTCAACAGCATGGGTTCAAAATCCAGCTGAGGTGTGTGTGAGTTTGAGTGTTTGTGTGTGTCCAAATGGCAGTCTGCATGACTGAGCCCCTGACTGGCATGAATGATAATGGGCACAGTAATTACAGCGGAGGGAGAGACTGTGTGTGTGTGTGTGTGTGTGTGTGTGTGTGTGTGTCAGGGGAGAGGGTAGGGGCACCGTGGCCCAGAAAATCAGCACCTCCCACCCTGAGCCCCCCCCACAGTAGTGCCCTGTACAAAAACAAGGGTCTACATAAACCACACGCACGAACTGACAAGACAGAGTTGGCACAGAGCTGTTTTGAGACACAGATCATGGTGGCTGGCACAAAAGAGGCGTGACTGAGTCTGGCTGGATAGACGCAAACAGCAACTAACAAAGCAAGAAGCTCCTGTGGTGCTACATTTGGTATGACGCTAAATGTGCAGAATTTTGAATGTATAAAAAGCTTCGTAAACAAGCGTAAAGTTCATTAAAGTTGTGACCTCACCGCTGTACAGTGCATGAAAACATGCTCTGGAATAAAACATTTCAAAAAGTCAAGAATTGTAACACTTAATTATTATTATTATTATTATTATTATTATTAATTACAATCCGGGGTGTGTACCTGCTCTCAAAGACTGCATTGTGGAGGTAGTTCTCGAAGGTCTTGCGATACTCTATCTCCTCCTGCTCCTTCTTGAGCTGGTTGTCAGTCTTGGGGCAGTCGCAGCACCGGCCCCCTGAGGTGGGCTCGTCTGTGTGGTTCCACTTCTGCTCATCCTCACTGTCCAGGTGGGTCGGGGTACGAGACGGCAGCTTCATTCCTGGGCAGGAGAAATAGGCGTGAGGGAAAGCCAGGACCAAAAAATGTGAAGTGAGCAGCAGTTGATTTGCTTGCAGTCACTTTTGAACGGATCAAACCTGTGGATACGAACCTTGTAGGCAGTAGTCAAACTTGTAGAGGTCGCTGTCCTCGGACTGCTTACGACAGATGACGCGGTAGTGGGTGATGTTGCCGTTGGGATTGGTGGGAGGCTTCCACTTCAGGATGATCTGAGAGGAGGAGTTGGAGGAGGAGATGGGGTCCAGAGGCACAGAGGGTTCTGAGAGGGATGGAGCAAGACAACAGTTAGGACTGGAATGGTGATGTATGAAAACTCTACAGGGTACTTTTAACACAAGACCAGAAATTGTGATTCTGTATAATTTATTTATCATCTAATTGTGAAGTCAGATATTTTCTACAGTCAGTGACAATTTCCATCAAATCTAACGGCCAAAACCAAGTACAAAGTCTCTAAAAACACATTTTCCTAAACCTAACCATACTTGTATGTGTATGTCTTTAAGTGGTGGGACTCACTGGAGGCATTGGTACGGAAGTAGATGATGGCGCTCTTGGCTCCATGAACCTGGTGCTCATCAGATGTAGATAGTTGGGTTTTGACCATAATGGCGTACTGGGTCCAGGGCTTCAATGGTCGAATCAGGTGCCCCGGATCATCCGCCTTCTTGCCATCCGTGGAACGTAATGGAGGATCAACATCAGCAATCACCCAGCTGTTAGAGCCGCATGCGTCCTGTCCATCAAACTCCGTCACATTCTTATACGGCCTGGAGCAGAGATCAGAGAACATGGATCAACCGCTTCAAACTAACAGTGAGAAGCATCAATGCAGCGTATTTGGCAAGTTAAGGAAACACGCTTTGTATTTATAAGGCACATTTTAGGACGGGTAACATGGGGAGCCAAACAATTCAGTGCTTTTAAGACTATAAGTAGCATTTTGACTGATTCTGTATTTCACTGGCAGCAATTGAAGTGTTTTAATGTACTGGAGTAATGCGTTGACTGCTGCAATCTGAACTAGCTTCTACTGGTTAAGTTACTGACATGACTTTCAAAGCTTAGTCCAAAATAACTCCTGATGTGTTCTCTGTACTCCACAGACAGTGATTCTAGGTGTGAGTACATTTCCTGACTAGCAACTCCGTCTTGTCTTTAATCAGCTGTAAAAGAGTTCATGACATTCAGTAGTTTATATTGATCCTATAAGCTTGCTTATAGGACTAAGACCATCAGCAGACAGCTGTCCGTCATCTGCATATGACTGATGTGTTTGTACAAATTAAAAAGCAAAGATCCAAGAATTGACCCTGAGGAACACCCGAGCAAATCCTAGTTTCAGCTAATTTAAAGCTACTGAAAAGCATAGGATGTTCCATCATTGATGTCAGAGGAAAAACCAGTTAAAACAGGACCTACTGTGATGTGCCATGGTATGATCCAGGGATTTTGATCGGGTACTTACGCCTCTTTATAGAGAACCATAAAGCCCAGCAAGTCTCTGAAGTCTAAAGGCCAAAAGGGTTCCCACTTCAACATAATCATAGTTGATGCGGTCTTGATCATGGTGAATTTCAGCAGCTTGGTCTCACCTAAGGGGTGAAACAGACAATGCTCAGCAGTAGAACATCAAACACCCCACCGCTTCTGCTTTTGAGGTATAGACAATCACGCCGTTATGGTTAGAAACAAACCTGCAAAATGCATGTAGAGTAAGGGTGTGCGTTCTGTGTTTACCCTGAAGGAAGGCTGTCTATGTAGATACAGTATTTTATTTCATCCAACACTTGTTATGATTTGTTCTAGTTGCTCTGCAGTTCATTTACTCACAACACTATGCATATTAGATTGAGAAAACAACGATCATGTTTGTACTGCTGGCACAAAGAAATCTAGAGCAGGTTAAGAACATGAATACAAATGTTATCAGTAAGGTGGCAAACATCAGATGACAATCTCAAGTCTGACGTTCTGGTTATCTTACAGGAGGCTTGGTCCCCGTTGGTGCGTACAGCAATGTCATTCTTTTGGTTGCGCTTCTTGGTTCCCGTCACCTCCTCCATCTTTCTGATTTCAGACATGCAAAGTTTGGAGTTGTAGTGGAAGAACATACGACCGCGATGGATGGTCAGGTTGTGCTTGGACCAATCCCACAGCTCACGCAGGTTTTGGTTGTCCAGCGCATAGAAGGCGAAGACCCTAAGAGAGACAGGGGGAAGACAGGTGAAGAAATTAAACACTGTGATTATCTAAACGGAGAGGAGAAGTGAAGAGAGGAGAGGGGACTTACTCTCCCTCAAGATGCTCCCCTCTAATAACACGTAGTTTGCGGAGGAAGGAGAGGGAGACCAGGGCGTAGGCTCTGCGAACAGTCAGGTAGCCTGTGATCTCCTCAAGCTGGCCGAAACTAGCCTCCAATTCAGCTGCAATGTTATCTGCAAGGAGATGGACATTTGGTCATACAGATAGCTAGTAGGTGATGGCAGAAAAGACACAGATGGTCATACGGTCAGACAAACACACATTTGAAATGTACAGGTGGATACACAGACTGTATGGCTAGAAGTCCCAACAAAGAGAGCAACATTGGCTGAGAACCTGAGCGATGGAGGGAGAAGGAGACAGACATAGTGTGAGAACCAGAGACTCGAGAGGGTGAGGTGCAGTAGTACTCACTCCCTCCTCGAATCTTGATGATCAAGTTGCCGTGGAGAACAGTGCAACCTCTCAAAGCTTGGGCTGAAGTTACAGAGTCAATTAACTTGTTTCCCGCACACAGTTTAGGACACAGTCCTGCACATGGCAAACAGGTCAACCTGCAGAGAGAGAGAGAGAGAGAGAGAGAGAGAGAGAGAGAGAGAGAGAGAGAGAGAGAGAGTGAGATGTACACAGATAGAGCCATTTAAATGCAGTAAATACTCACTGATATGCTGGGCAGAGAACCTTATTGAAGCAGATCAATACAGACAATCAAGAACATTATTGGCATTTAATCAGAAAGGGATTATTGTTCCACGATACACTCCAAAGCCACAAAACTACAGAGGCTGCAATGTGTCTGTGTGCTCATATCAGAAATGGAATGACGCATAGATGAATGGTATGAGGCAGGCATGCTCAGTGACGTACTGGTGTGACATGAGCTGGGACCGGGGATGACGTGGCATTTTCTAAACAACAAGGGTGAATCTGTTTAGAGAAATTAAACTGACATACATTTATTCCAGTTGCTGCAGTCTATTCTGAATTTGATATGCAGGCAGCCATCTGGCTTCATGTTTGAGTTTGTGTTCTGCTCAGTCTTGTTTTTACATCTCGTTCCTAATGTTCTCCGCCCTTCCAGATAAAGCAAATATAACAAACGTGCTCATTAAAAGCACATCCTTTATTTGACTTCACTACATAAAAAAAGACTGGTCTAATAACCAAAGTGGGAGGAAGATGTACAATTAACTAGATATCAACAATACTGAACGTAAGGTTTCTCAAACTCATCATCTCAAATGAGAGACAATCAAACAGTGCCCTGCAATTCAATGAATGAGATGATGTATTCAGAGGTGAATCTGTATAATTCTCTCAATTAATTTAATAAGTCCCGTAATGAATCCATAGGCTCTTAGCAGTGGAATTGGATTACGCAATCTCTCATCCACATCTGAGCCTCCTTCATTTTTATTAGCACTGGGGGATACAGGAGAGAGCTTTATCATCCTTTGCTTCAATTACTTCTGTTGCACATACAACACACATAAATGCACAATCATAAATAACAAAAACAACATGACTGAAACACCAGCTGCAGTTCCCAACAGGCATTCCCCTCTCTCAGCTCTCTGAGTGGCGTTCTCTCCCTGCAAACATGTGGTTGTGCACGTAGTCACACACACACACACACACACACACACACACACACACACACACACACGTATACTGTGCAATGAGGCCTTGATGGTGCTGCCTTTCAGCAAATTCATTCACAAAAGGCAGGCCTTGTCTAGTGAGCCGGGTACACGCCATGTGGAGAAAAGGGATCCGATGCTTCATTCACAAATGAACACTTTTTTTCCTGAAGCCCTCTCGAAAGAACATAATCCCTCCCTTTAATTCCCCTTCCAGCCCTGACACCCCTAACCACAAAGGTCTGCCTTAGACGTAAACTAAAACGCTGCTTTTTTGGTTGGTCTGCTCCACAAACCTCAGTGTATCGCTCCTAACACCACCGAGTGATAGCTTCCCCCACCCAATGTATTTTTAAGGGGGCAGCTCTGAAAAAACAACAAAGTTGGGTCAAAATGATCTGTTTTCTTGAAAAATACATCTACAATTCAGAAGAGGGCTGGGGGTGACACTGGTTCGCTAGAATGGATTTTGAAGCCGTCCAATCAGGGTTTCAAAACTCAAAGTAGAGGAGACAATGACATCAAACGGCAGCATTAACAGGCACCTTTTCAAAGCAGCCCCTGTGCCCGGGGAACAGCTAACAAAGGATGCTGTTGTTCGCTGCGGGGACCATGCAAGCTCTGCATGCACTGCCATTTGTAAGCTCACCCTGAGTTAATTCTATGTTTATGCAACTCTTGTCATAATCCCCCTTTCCAGGAAGCACACACACACACACACACACACACACACACACACACACACACACACTCTCACCAAAATTGTGCCCCTACCTTTCCCCTTAACAGCCAGGCCATGCTATGGATGACATTCACCATGGTGACATGAAGCAGTGAGTCGTGGGGGTGTGGTCGTGGTCCTTGTCTGGCCTTTTGCTATCCACACTAAGAGAGCCGAATGATCCATTACACACCTGCCTTCACCTAGTTTCCATCTTATCAAACTCTTAATAATTTACGTCAATCAGAGGCCAAATAATTGTTTCCCCTCTAAGACTGCTGGGCGAGTGGAAACACACTGTAATGATCTCTTAAAAACAACAGTGAGAGAAAAATCCTCATTCTTTCTCCCACATAGAAAATCGTATATTCAAATTCTCCAAAGTAATGCTCTAGTTGCAGTGTAGAATGAAAGAATGTTTTGGGCCGTTGTAGTGAAAAACACAGACACACAGGCAGACAGGCTGGGTCCAATGGCAGCTCTTAAAGAGACAGTGTTTATCTGTCCGGCTGAACTCCATGACTCGGGCTCCAGGGTCTGCTAGAACCATCTGCAACAGAGGCCGCAGCTGACGCTCGGGTTTGGTTTTGGGCCCAGGCCTGGCGGAACCAGACCAAGTGCGTGCACGCACGCACGCACGCGCGCACGCACACTGCTGTACTACTGCCACAGCATCCAGGAAAGATGAGCAAACTCTATTCAGTAGATTTTAGGGACGGCTGGAGAGACAGACGAAGACGGGGAGAAAATATATCCAAGTGAAGGATACATTGTAAACACAAGATTTAAAGAGGTGCTTTTGTGCGATTCTTTCCGGAGAAATTCAGTTTTAAATCAACTAAGCGATTGGTGGACAAAATCACAGGTTCGTCAACTAAGAATGTCTTTGGTTGAGGACAGCCCGAATGCAACTAAACATCCAGAAGTACATTACAGATACTTACATTTGAATTGTACAGAGAGCAAAGGGCAGGTGGTAGTTTACTGTTTATTGGCGTCACAGAAAAATCATGATGCCAACTGTGTGTGTGTGCGTGTGTGTACTCATATGTACAATCTGTGTTGCCTGCCTGACTGTCTGGGCGTGTGTGTGTGTGTGTGTGTGTCTCTGTCTGGGTGTAGCTTCTGCCAGGCTAAGCCGCTGTGGTGATGACGCTTGTTCTTGCTATAACCAAACCAGAGCAGCAAAACAGACACACAGAGGCCCCCTGATGTTGCAACTGCGTCAGAATGCCAACGAAAAGAAAAAGTTTTGTTTATCACATAATGTGTGCACACATACATCTATACGTAACCACACAAACAAACACACACACACACACACACACACACAGAGGATGCCATTCTGCCGCATGCCTCAGGGGTGTATGACTGAGACTTAAAGCAATGTTCTTTTCTGTCTAAGCACCTGATAATCCCTGCGGGCTGGCAGCATGCAAGGGAAAGTCAATCTCTCTCTCTTACAAAAAAAGATACATTTTGGAAAAAGTAATGTTTGGTTGAAATGTTCTTCCCATTTCCGCTGGGTGTACTAAAGCTCTGTGTATGTGTGTGTGTGTGTGTGTTATTTACCTAATAAATACATCTCTCTCTCTCTCTCTCTCTCTCTCTCTCTCTCTCTCTCTATATATAAACCTCTCTCCATCTGGACACAGTGGACATTTCCCCCCCAGCCTGCACCTGGAAAAAGTAACCCGACCAAACGCTGTAGCAGGAACGAGCTAATGTAGTCACAAACACGTTCGGCACACACAAACACTCAAATCCACGTACACTCCTGCATGTACACATGTATACGCAAAAAAACGCGTATATTCACAGGTACACAAGAAACACACAAATACCATCAATCATCCGGCAGACCTAAGTCTTCAAGCGATGCAGACGTCTCCAGAACACAACCTGCTCTTATTAGAACAACCTCAGAGAAACACACCTCTCAGTGCTTCTTCTTCACCCAATCTTCCCCACACTCCATTAATGTGTCTCTCTCTCTGTCTTTACACCAACAAAAAAGTGGTGTCGTACTCAGTAAAGTATTTTGTCACAGCTTAAATAAACAAGTCTACCACTTCTTGGTATGTGACTTGGCATATGATCTTTTTTTTTTTTCTTTTATTTAGCTGGCAACTCCTGTGAGAGCTGTTTAGTCAGATTTGCCTCGCCAAAAACAAACAACAGGAGTGTTACATGCATTAAGTTTCCCCTGAAAAACATTGTATCCTCATTGCACACACCTGTGTATGTGAAAGCATGAAAACAGGAGTGGTCTCAAAACACATGCTTGGCCTCAAAACAAATCTGTGTCCTCGTTTAGCAACAGCTACTGGCGCTAAATGAGGAAGCCAGTTGATGTTCCTCGACCCCCGTCTACTTCAAGTAAGAATGCTAAATAAGGTCATGCCCTTGCTTGCTGCACATGCAGACAAAGCTGTGTGCTAAACAGGACCAGGTGAGGTCCAGGCAGTGTTTTTGACACTTTTATCCAGAGGGGATTTACAATAAGATAAGCGGTTGAGTGTGCTTAAGGATAATAGGGATTTGGACTGCTGATCTTTCACCTCTGTACTTTTAACCACATTAAACACTGATTTATATTACTACTTCTCATACTACTACTACTACTACTACTGAGGATCTGTACGCCCAAAGCATTTCTCATCCAGCTATGAACGGCAGTGACCCTGTCAGTGTACATGCTTGTTACCCTAAGTGGGTTTAAAAACATCCACCAAGTCCTGACAATCAACCAACAATCATTATTACTATTTTGCTATTATTTAACATGAAATAATCTCCTGGGAATCACTCAACCATAATAAGTAAACAGGTTCCAGACAGACTGTAGAGTTGAGCTCAGGTTCTGAACATTGAATAATCCCTTCAATAGGAAAATAATTGGCTATTAGGTGCATAAAGACCTGGGCACATTACTTCACCCCAGTGCACTGTTTCCAAAATAATCAACACTTTAACATGATTAGAAACATTGGAATAGGAAAAGTAAAAAATAAATAAACTTTAACAAAGTGTTGTGGACAACTTTTTGTTCTTTTATGTCAGCTTGGGAAAGATTTGACTGGATGCAGCTGTGTAATCATGGAGAGCAGAATGTGATGGAGGCTGTGAAAACACCACGGACTCATTTACAGCAATTGAGATTAGAGGACATATTTTCATTTGACATTATGTAGTCTCACGCCTATATAGCAACTTTGTATTTGGTGCAACTTATAGCAAACCAATATTAATTGACATTAGAGCCATCAGCATTTGGTTTTTCATATGGTATCCACATCATAAGAACGTGGTCTTTCTCACAGGCTATCAATTGACACTGCACTTGCTCGTAAATCATAAAAGCTGAATGCTTAAAACAGCTAAACAGCACTGTTTACGTTTCATAACCAGGCAAACAGAGTTGCAGGTGATGTTTTGCGGGCAGCCCAGCTGCTTTTCCTTCCACAGGGGAGACTTTCCATGGTGGAAAAATACTCCCGTCCTTTTTTGTTTGATCTACTTCCAAACACAATCATCTCTTGTGTGCAAAGGTTATTGAGTGTGTTGAGTGACCACAATCCACTGTCACAGAGGGATGATCTGTTGTGGGTGACAATTACATCTCCGATCATGTAATGGTGGCCACCATCAATAACACAGCAGTGTTTATGGTGGCATTAAAGGGGTGTGTGTGTGTGCGGCAGACGTACGTAGTGGAGTTGATAGTGGTGTATCCAGAAGGACACTCCGGAATACAGGCCCCGTTGTGGATGACATATTCGTAGCAGCCCAAGTCTCGGTCCTGGTTCAACATCTTAGTCTGTTTACACTGGTTGTGGAGCTCCTGGATTAAAAAAACACACAAAAAACACACAAATGAAACACAAATGCTCACACCAGCGTCTGCAGTTTACCGTGTCCACATTTAAGCTAAATATTAGACAAGTACACCTTAAGAATTTTAGTTATTACCAACCTGGCAGAAGGAGAAGCTGACACAGCGCCAGCCCCTGAAGACATAGTATCCAGGAGGACACTTCTCCATACAGGTATTCCCATGCTGGAGGTTCCTGCAGGCCACACAGCTACTTGCATTACCTGGCTCAGAACAGCTGCCCAGGCACTGGTCATGGCAGCACTGGCCCTGCAGGCTACACGCACTATGCTTACAGTTGTCCAAGCACACTGAGGAAAAGCAGAAGGTGAGGGGGGAAAAAGGGAAGGAGGTGGTTAATATAAGGTATCGTACACATGAACTCAGTCATGTTTTATTTTGTCCCCAACTAGTATTACCATGAAGATTGTGTTTGTAACAACTCCTGGTTCTGATGCCATTTGGAGACAAGTGAGAGAGCAGTGGGACTTAGCCAAAGTTCACAAATACACACAGAAGCAAAGTAAAATAAAAACAAAATACCAAATAAAAACAGCACGGACTTGCATGTAGTCAGGGATACGTCTCTGTCTCAGTCACTCTGTCTAACATTTAACAGCTCACAAAACGTTAAAACAAGAAGGGGCGGAGACAGCAAAGCCCTGTGGTCAACATGGTCACCAAGCGGTGGTTTGCTCTGACCTGTGAGCAGCGAAGGAACCACATGTCTGTTTGCTGTTGAAGTACACACACACATGAACACGGCTGCGTGAACTATAAACAGGTGATCTCGGCGAGGCCTTGTGTTTCCTTGTTGCATTTTTAATGAGAGTACAAACCGGCAACTGAAAAACTTTTGACCCTCGCAGAAAAAAATACACAAAATACAAAGCACAGAATTATCAGTGATTTCATTGCTGGGTGGTGGATTGCCGACTCAGATATTTGCATCACTCAATTGTGACAAACAAAGATCCTGACTGAACTGCATGACCTCCCATCTGTATTCTGTGGCAATGTTATACTCAAACCTTTCTATTAGACAAACCCTAATTAGAATTCAGGAACACAATCGGACAAACTCCAACCAGAATCTGCATGCGGACATGTAACTGCACAACTACTGATTGCAACCATAGCATCCATGAAGAGCGAGTGTCCACAAGTCACGCCTGATGACCAACAGCGATAGTCTGCAGCACCCTGGAAACAACCTTAATTGCTATTAGGTTTAGATTATAGGTCATTGGCTCATGTCAGGTTCCATTTGACCTATTGGGGAAACAGCATTTGGTGAAAGAGCTTGAGTGTCAATTGTGATTGGATTAGCAGTAGGGTTTGACCTGTTCCCTGTAATGATCTAATAAAGAAGCTGCTATTGCCTTGTCTGATGGCCAGTAGAGACTCATTACATCTCACCTTATACCAGGCACTGGTCTTTTTACCAACTGCACATACTGATTGGGGCAAACAGGAAAGGAAATAACAATAAGTACGAGTTACCCGAGGCTGTTCAGTTCATTTTAGTCTAGAATCCACTGGCAGGTAAAGAACATCAGCCAGATGTTCTTTACCTGCAATACATAATAGACACACCTCAGAAAATCTGTGTTTTGTCTCTCCATTTACTTTGGAATCCACAAGATAAAAAAATCTAAATATCATACAGGACCCCAGGTGTTAATCACCGTCTCTCACCATGTTTCTCACTATATTGTCAGCTTTTATATCATGTGTTAACTGAACCAGAGAGCGTCAGGGCAGGAAGCAGATTTAGGTCAAATAGGCTACAAGGCTACAAACACAAATACGATTATTATAAGATTCTGTATTATCTGAAGTATTTTGATTAACTTTTGATAATCGAGTTGTCCTTACTATAAACAAACCTAAAATCAGAAAGATGGACTTGGTTCACTGGCAGCTACAAAATTGGAAAAAAGAATGTTTAAAGTGCATCATACTGTTAACTTAAAAGGGGGCACTGTATTCCAGCCTTCGTGGGATGCCACCCCTGTGAGGACATCCCATGAGCCCTCACTGCCAAGGATACAGCTAGGACACCCCCCCCTGCACAGGATGGCTGACCATTGTACTGCCTGAGTAAAAGCAGAGAGGACAGACGGGGTTGTGGCAGGGGGAGCAGAGGGGTGGGATATTGAGGTTAAAGAAAAGAACAATGACGAAAGGGACAGAGGGTCTAAACCGCGTAAAAGGGGTAATGACTAATGGAGAACAAAAACATTATTTTCAACCTTCCGGGTTGGTTCATGCAGGGGTCGCTCCACTGCATTTTCTTTACTGTGAGCTAGTAAACCCAACACTGCACACAGTCGTCTCTGACCCACAGAGAAAAATGCACAGCTCTTCTCCAGCCCTCCCCCTCCCGTCTGTCTGCTGTGTGTGTACATGCTGTGACCGCGGCATCACATAACAGAGGAGGGAGGGCTGAGACTGCTCGCAGATCCAGCTCCAGTCGAGGATCCATGCCCGAGTGCCGCTCCAACCCCAGATCCACCCTCAGCTTCAGCCAATGTGTTTGCTGACTGGGGGAGGCAGCCATTCAATGGCCTTCCATGTTGGGGAGGAGAGAGACGCCCAGGGTTAACCCTGGCCTTGCTGGGGCAGACAGGGGGCAGACGCAGCCAAGTAGCTAGCATGCCAGGGAAGACTGCCGCTTTGGGTGAATTACAATGAGCTTAAGGCTGGAGCTGGGCCCGAAACAGAGATAGATAATTCCATTAATTACGGCGTCACTAAGAACAGTTGTTTACATCCCCCTGTTATATTAATAGACACGCATGATGCACTACTTTGGTATTCTATCTGTTCGGTTATTATTATTTTAATCTAAAAGGTATATTTACCCTTTTTCTTTCATGTCTCTATCTGATCCCAGCACAGCAGTCTCAGTGGGGGGTACTATAGAAGCATATCACCACTACTGCAGCAGCGTTATTCTCCATTCTGCTCACGCTAGCGCCGAGCTACACAAGCTAGCTGCTATGCCAAACATGCGCCAGTCAGCTCACTTATTCATTCATCCCCTCCTCCTCCTACTCCACTGTCCTCTTCTCTATCCCTCCTATCCGCCACAGCCTCACCCTGCCCTGCACCACTATCTATCTCTCTATCTGCCTGCCTGCCTTTCTAGGCCACTCAACCCCTCCCACTTTCATTCATACAACGCTTTGTTTTGTTTTCATGCTGACTGGATGGGGGGAAAGGAGGCATGGATGGAGGGATGACTTCCCTCGTGCTTCAACAACAAGAGGAGGAGGCGGTAGCATCCTGGAGAGCTAATCTCTCATTAAGCTTAACACACACACACACACATGTGTAAACCTCAGTGTCATTCAATAATTTGCTTGCCGCTTCCTTACACACACACACACACACACACACACACACACAGTATGGGTTTTAAATGCAAAGGTGTGTTGTGTTTACCTTTCATTTGGCCATGGCAGTAAAGAGCGCTGGCTGTACAGTCCCCAGGGAAGGAACATGGGAAAAGCTGAGCAGCCAATAGCGTGCAGCCACACACAGCAATACTTCCTGCACTTAACACATAAAACCTCCCCTTTAATTGGCAGTGTTGTCTACAGGCGATGTGCTGGGAACAATAACAAACACGTTTTTACCCCAGAGCCATTTACTCAAAAGAACACATGCATGCAGACACGCATACATACACACAGCTGCTGGATTCACGTTTACTATATTTGGCCACGGTGGGAGTCCTAAGCTTCAAAAGCTGTGCTGTAAATGCTGAGTGATCTGATGTAAGACATTCGCCCTGAGAGAGTCGAGGAGAGAGACGTGGAGGAGGGGAAAGAGTGTAAACAAAAACACACTGATTGCTGGGAGGGAGAGAGTGATACTGTCATAAGAAGCGTCAACACGCATGCAAGCAAGCGCACTAATAGACAAATACAAATAGGCTGAGGTCTGTTTGTGTTCACTGTTATGGCCAAAAGGAGAGCAGAGGGGGAATACAGTAAGCTGAGGAGTACGGTTGGGCGATATTGAAATTTCCTGACTGACGATATTGCTTTAGGAAAAACAGTGACATGCAAAATCATCGTCCAAAAAAAATGTATAGGCAGTAACATCTATTCTACACAAAGGCATGCTGAGATCAATACATTGTAGAGCTACTGGATGTTGTTTTGTTCATTCTAAGCTTCTATTGATATTTTCAAATGAAACATGCAGTGTATGAGAGAAAGAGAGAGAGAGAGAGAGAGAGAGAGAGAGAGAGAGAGAGAGAGAGAGGTGGACCACTGCACCCAATGTTACTCTGAGCTATTAATAATAATTTGTAATTTTAATGTGTTTTTGGAAAGATTGGTTTTTAAGATTTTATTATGCATTGAATATGTGCAAACTTTTTCCAACCAGGATGAATAAAAAAGTAAACAGTCATACCCTTCCTTTTGCTCTGCAACAGCCACTCCCTCTCAGGGTTGCTGACACACAGATAAAAAAAAACGCCATTATGCAAGCAACTTACCAAACACAGGAAACTTAGAGGTTTCCTGTGTAGAGTAAGTACTGGTGAGTTTACTCGAGTATACTTGGAAATATGAAGATATTTCACTGTGGTTACAAAGCTGTGTGGGTCAACAGGCAGTTGATCATCTTTCACAAACAATCTCCTGTATTAAAAGTCAGAGCACCCCGACAACCTTGATTCTGCATGCGTGTGTGTGTGTGTGTGTGTGTGTGTGTGTGGGTGTATGTCCTATTGGCTAAATGACCCAGACTAAATTGGGTTACTGATGGTTGGAATTGGCTGAAAGAGAACAGGGTTCGTCTTTCTCTCTCACACACACACTCTCACACACGCACACACAGTTCATGCAGTTTCTTTTTAGTGTTTGGTCCACTATACAAACCTCCCTCACCCACAAACTCAATGACATGCCCTTTGTCTAAGCAGGTCATTTTCAGATTTCTGTTTTGTTTAAAGGTTTTAAAAGTTACCAATCACATTAGAATTCAGAAAGATATCGAAGAACAGTTTTGTCTCTCCGTCACACACACACACACACACACACACACACACACGATCACAGCCCTTCCACATATCTGCATACCTGCCTCAACACGTCTACTTGTTCACCTACATCGCCTATCGCCGCATATCAAAGATGGGGCAGTTAATGTTGGTAACAAGGCTGTTAAATGTACACTATCCAAAACGAAATCCAATAACATCTTCTTCATTGCTGCCAAGTCATTAAAATGACAAGACTTCAGCAATTGGCCACTTAAAAAAGAAAAAGCTTGATCAAATCAATCAGAGGTTTCTTGCTTTGCTCAAGGACAATTCAACAGTATCTGCTGAGAGAGCAGAAACTTGCAGTCTAACTGCCACACGATCCAAACATTTGGATCACGAGCAACCTTCTCTGATCTCTAGCCTGCTGCCAACCCGTTCAGTCACATCTGTACAGACAGGACGACGTACATTATGCTATGCGATGTGTAATGAAAGGGTGAATGTGGCTGAACGAGCATTGTTTTGCCGCCTGCTTTGTCTGTCTGCTCATTGATTTCCTCGTCTTCGTCTTCCTGTGCGCCGGCCAGCCCTGCCGGCCCATCTTGTTACCATGGAGATGAGTCCA
The DNA here is from genome assembly GCF_004355925.1 of Anarrhichthys ocellatus. Lineage (NCBI taxonomy): Eukaryota > Metazoa > Chordata > Actinopteri > Perciformes > Anarhichadidae > Anarrhichthys > Anarrhichthys ocellatus. Next base: position 1,646,273 of record NW_022280060.1, read on the forward strand.
GACATAGACTGTCTGCAGTAATTAGCTGCACGCTCCCAACAGGCGCTTTCTTAGATTCCCCTCTAGTCATCATTTGTGTCCTGTCTTTTCATCGTAAAGCAACACACTCTCAAGCTCTCTGTGTCCCTGGAAGCTTTGCACTCTTGTCTCCTCTCCCCTCCCCCTCTCTCTCCCTCGTTTCCTCCTCGTCTCCTCTTGACCCTCCTCTGCCAGTTTCCTTTTCTCCCCCCTGTCCCGCCCAGCCGTGGTGTCTGGCCCCAGGTGACAAATTTGCTCCTCCAGAAAGCCGCAGCTACTAGATCTAATTACAGACGCTCGGGATGGAGCTACGATCAATACGTCCCACTGACGGTCCTCTTCGCCACTCCCTTATTCTTCTCTCCTCCAACAGATCCTACCCTCCACACTCGCCCATCCTCATCCCTCCCTCTCCTCCCTCCCAGTGCCACATCTGTAATTTTGTCACACTGCCACCAGCTTCAGCATTTGCTGCTGGCTGCATTTTTTTCTGACATCTAGGTGCAAACATGAAAAACACACACACACACACACACACACACACACACACACACACACACACAGAGGTCCAGCAGATTTTGCTGACTAGACAGTTTGGTGACAGTGGGAAGGTGATGGAGAGAGGCAGTGGACTTGAACATCCATCTACAGAGCAAGACACCTGCATCACTGGCCCCATGATTTTCCTTCACATCACCACTAGCGAGAATCATTCACACACTCACTCACACACACACACACACACACACACACACACACACACACACACACACCACAACAGAGGCAGGAGTTTCTTCATAACATAACTGCAGTCAGCCAGTGAACAAAAGGCTGGCACCGTGCTCAGTCTGCGGTCAGATCCAGTGGTCACTCTCTCTGGTCTTCTCTAAAGACTCTGAAAATGGAGCCCGTGGCATCCTTTGAGAGAGACATGCATCAGACAATGAGGACCAGGTTGGGAGCGGTTCCATGTTCACTCCAATGGTGTTTGATGGGGAATTGTGATTTCTGCTGCTGCTTACTAGTTGCAGAATTTTGAGCAACTAACACCTTCTGTGTCACTTATAGTAAGTCAACTTAGAACCAGTAAATCCACTGGAGATTCCCCATCTACCTTACACTGAGACCGCTTCAAGAAAAATGATCCCTCTGAGTACTTTTCATCATCCAGACTGATAATAATTGACGCGAAAAGGTCTGGCTACTCAACACTATCCTGCAGTTCCAACTTCTACCATGTCAGAGGAAATTAAATGACTGAATTAATCAACTAACACCAAACACTATTTTCTATTCTAGCTCTATACAAACAAACAAAAAGAACACAAAGCCACAAAGAGCTGCAGACAGAGAATACACATCTTTAACTCAACACTAAGTGCAGTTAGATAAATACTCCTTCATCTGGGTGATTTAATCAGTGGCGCTGAGTGGCAGCCCAGTCATGACTAAGGTGTTTTTAAGCCTTCCCTTTCTGCCTCAATGGCCCATTATCTCCTCATATTAGCCGCAGAAAAAGAGACGGAGAGAAAGGCAAATCTCTCTTTCTTTCTCTCTGTCCTCAGTTGACACTGAAAAAATGTTTATCAAAAGGCTGATTGTCGGATTCTTTCTCCTTCTACTCTCGTCTTCCCTTACTCCATCTTTCTCTCTTTCCTCTCCTCCAACCGCCAACCTCCACCTCTAGTCCTTTCTCTCTTTCCTGGCTTTCTTGGGTTTCAGGGACTTTGAGTTCAGCTCGCCCTCATGACCGGGACGAGGACTCTGCGTTGTTGGGGATAACGCACAGTTTAGCCTGTGAAAAGACGAGGACCAAGAGTCCGTAATTAGACAGTTAATCAGTTAGTCCACTAACAGATAATTAACTGGCAACAATTTTGATTTGATTTTTCATTTAAATACTTTTTTGGCTGTGAACAATGTTGCTCTTCTTTGTTTTGTGTGATGGTTAGCTGAATATCTTTCAACTGAGCCTGTGAAGGGCATTTGTTAATATATGCTGACATTTTATAAACTATTTCATCAATTAACCGAGGAAGATAATCAGCAGAATATTTGGAATCTCTTTGCTGAGAGACTTGTTATAAAAGATAACAAGTTTTGGGATTTTTTGGGAGTTTCTATACTTCCATACAGATAAAAGAGGCTAGCATGCAGATGGACGGGGACAGATGAAGATGTAGCAACAAGCTTACAGGCAAATGTGAAGACAAACTTGCATGCACAGATAGAAGAAACACGTCTTGTACAGGTAAACACAAACAAAGACACGGACACAAGTAAACTTAATTAGTTTGGCAGAAGCACACACACACACACACACACACACACACAAGTGACATGGTCCTGTGTTTCTGCAGGCTGGCCAGCTGCACTGAGCAGTAGGCAGTGTGTGGGGGGGCTTGGGCGGGACGGCTGCAGTGCAGATGCTAGCTGCCCTATTTCATATTCACAGCATAGCACTAAGCAGAGCTACAGAAGCGCACACACAAGTACACATACGCGCGCATTCATGCACAAAGAGCAGAGCAACACACCTAACACTATAACATTACTACATATGTCACGTTTGAAGTTTCAGAAGAGATGATGAATCCTCCAAATGTTGGAATATTATGAGGGGAACTCAGATGGCACAAACACATTTTCTCCTGAGAGAAAAAACAAAAATCAATCAAATTAAATCACAGACGTTACTTTTGTTCTGAGTCACTGAGAGAAGGCTTTTTTTTTTGTTTTTAATATGGCCAGATGCCATTTTAAGTGCCCTCACTGCTCTTTGTATCAGACAAATCTGAGCCCCCACCCCCCATCCGGCCAGTCTCCTCGCTGCATTCACATCTCACAAGGCCTCAGGAAGACTATTCTGGGAGGAAGGAAGGAAACTCTCCATCATTACTACGAGAAACAGGCTCGTCACATACACACATTCCCCCGTCTTATGCCGAAAACACAGCAAAAATGCTGCACACAGGTCACATGTCACAGACACGTGAAGTTCTAGCATCTTTCTTTTGTTCATAGCGACCCCCCCCC
>NW_022280060.1:1649426-1659789 GCF_004355925.1 Anarrhichthys ocellatus
CCCCCCCCCCCCCCCCCCCCGACCCCAAGACTGGAGAACAACAAAACAGTTGCTGGCCCTGACTCTTACTGTATTCAGTGATTATTGTTATCTGCTTGAATTATCCACACATACGGACAATTTAATTGAAAGTGTCTTATACTGTATGTCTTCTTACTAAGACCGTCTCGCCTTTCTGACTTCCATTTTTGTTTTTTACTATGCAGCAAAACGAACACGTCTGCTGCTTCAAGCTGATTAAATGAGACTCTGCCAAATATTTGCAAGAAGATGAAACACAGATCTGGTAGAAACAATAATGTCCTTAAGGAGCTGAAAAACCCCGTCAGATATTGACAAAAATGGTTGAATTGTCTCACACGTTGGCTTGGGTTTGAAGGGCCAGTGGTCATGAAAAGAACTTGGGACATAAAATGTAAAAACATGGTGGTCATAATGTCTTCACCCACAAATAGTTATGGACCTGTGGTCATCCATCCATCCCTCATAGCCTCACTGCAAGTTGCTGAAGCCTCCGTTTGACCTCAATGAGATTCATCTTTCCATCAGCAGAGTGAGAGGCCAAGGAAAACAGCCGAGGAGACCGACCAGGGGTCTCCTGGGCCGGTGCGCAGGGACAGATTATGGAGAGTGTTAGTCATAAGCAAAACAGTGATTCAGGCTCAAATGCGTCAAAGGAATTTTGGGGAAAAATCGGGAGATCTCTTGCTTCTGTTTGATTCCAAATTTCTGGTCATCCATCTGTCTGAACACATCCCCCCCCCCCCCATTCCTTTTGTCCCGGACAGGAAATGTTGGGTGAAGTTTGTGGGGAAACCGAGGACTGGAACCAATATTGGGTTCTGCTGGTTTTTAGGGAGAACAGGTCTACAGTTCTAGGGATCAAGAAAACCGTGTAAGATATGGAATACAAAAATGTTTTGATTTAAGATCCCCAAGTCACTGTCACTTTGATTTGAAGGTAACAGCTGTATAAAATACCAACCCTATTTGATTATTTGTGAACAACAGTCCTTGAAACCAGGTTGTTTATTAGAATAAAACCGTAACTTCTAAAATAAGCTATTACGGCTTCACAGCCAACACGATGTGGTACGGGGTAGCTCAGGAGCCGTAGACCACAGCAGCGGACAGACATGGACGTTTTCAGGTCGTCTCCCTTCGAGATCAAATTCTAATCAAAACTCATTCGACAGGTGCTGACATGATTCAATCAATCATCCCGACACCTTGCGTCAACAACAGGACGGGTTTCTGGCAGCAATGCGCGTGTGATTGGGTACTCAGAAAGAAGGACTACTATAATGAGACTCTACAAAATATTCCTTTATAAAAACTAAAACTAGATTAGGAGAACTAGTAGGCATACTATACCGTTTACACTGCCATGGTCTGGACACGATTGATATGTTTGCTGCTGCTAGTTAGGCTGATGGCTCGCCTGCCAGTCCACCCATCAGACATGCCCCTGTTGTAATGCTAATGCAGCGTGTGCCACTCTAAAACCTCCTCTAATTAAAATATTGGTTCCAATAACTGCCAGTCTAAAGAGAATTTCCATAAGCACACAATATTAACTGCTGAGGCAGAGAATGAAGCGAGGTTATGTGCGCGCGTGTCCCCGTGTGTGCATTGGTATGCCAATGACGAGCATTATATATGGGATGCTTAGATGTAGACTATTTCAAGCTACAGCAAACAACAACAATCTAGCATACGAGCAGATTGTACGCCTCCACGTAGCAGCATCTATAGTGAGGTGGACGGGCCGTAATCAGATGCTTCCAGCACCCTATCGGTTCATGCTGTGCTCTGACATGCCCTCAGTGAACATAGGAGGGAGGAATGGAGGCTAGGGCTGATGCAGCATGTGAAAAAAGAGCATGATACGCAAACGGAATGCATCGAAACAGATGCACGATTGAAGTGAGCGTTGGATGGAGGAAGGGAGGCCAGGCAGGAGGACGAAGCTCAAGGGTAAGGGGGAAGGAGCCGACAGGGAGAGCCGGAGAAACGCCTTGACGCGAGGGACGACACATAAAGGACAGAGAAACGGAGGAGGATGCACGCATGAGACCACCACGAGGGAAATGATTAGCAAAAAAACACACCCAAACAGCATGGATTCAGCGGTCCAGGGTAAAGAGCTCTCTGTTTATGTCCTCCCATCCCTCACTCACTCACTCAGTCTGATCAGTTCGCTTTGAAACCCCCCCCTCCCACCAGGCTTGTTTTTCTCTCCTGGTACAGGAATTCGCAGGGCGTCACCTCAAAAACAAGTTACCTAAGGAGGGTTATATTCAGTTCTGATTCATATTTCAAAAATGTTTCTATCACAGAATTAATATTCCTTAAAGTTATGTGAATATATATTTTTAAAACAAAATTATGATTATGTTAATATCTCACTTATCATCTTTACTTAAGAAAGTACAACTGAAAACTGCGAAACTCTTCATGACATCAAAGTTTAATAAATGTTTTCCAGGTTCAATATGGTCTCGACATTGTACAAATTACAAGTCTCCTTAAAAAAGGCACACTTATGAGTTTGACCAAAATAACATGCTTTCATTCTACATGGCCAAATACATTTGAAGTGGCCGACGCTTTGCGACCAACATATGTCTTCATCGGGGTTTATTACACATCTACGACACTTCTTGTTGACCTATAACAAAGAGTTGTGCTCGAGGCCTTCAGTGCCTTCGGGTGCTTTGTAGCTTAGATTGATTTGATCCTCTATCCAAGGGGCCTCCAACCTTTTTTCCTCTGAGAGCTAATTTGAGAGCTAATTGTATTGCCAATAGGAGACATAATTTCTCTCTTACTTTTATGGTCCTTAAACAACGTTTCAACCACCGCAGTCGTCGCCTCCGTTACAAACCTGGCGAGCCCTTGCTAGCCTGCTGACATCGCCGAATGTTGAGAAATCACTGATGTCACTTAACTTGAAAGCAGTGCAACTCCTGTAATTGACTGATTGGAGAACAACAGTTTTGTGTACGTAGGGGGTGGGTCTGTACATTTGATTGGGTAGAAATTCAAACAAGTTTACAAAGTGACTTTGTGTTATCAAGTTTATGTTCATGTTTGTTATCTATAGAAAAGGGGAAGTGAGCTACTTTAGGAGAGCCCCTGCTCGATCCTGGTGTGTGCAGTCCAAATTTGACCGTAACATAGAAAGCAAATAAACAAACAAAAGAAAAGAATCAATACGCTGTAGGTTCCACTACCTGCAACAAGTTTGGAAGTGCCCTTACTCATGTTTGATACCCACTTACACCCATCACGTCTCTGGCTACGGGCACTACAGTGGAGGAGGTGCCTTTTCATCTGAAACCATTCATGAGCTATTATGGCTGCAGCTCAGGCATAATGTGAACACAGAGAGAAGCTGGGTCAACCAGCCTCAGCTACATGCCAAGCTCAGGCACGCGGCGTCCCTTTAGGGGCCTGACTGAAAAGAAAACCCTCGCTGAAGGATTTACACAGCGGGACGACTGCTGGAAAGGGAGGGTCCAACCAATGAGGCGTACCCGCTTGTATCACGTGTCCATATGCGTGTGTGTGTGTATGCACATCCATAATATATGTACACCAGAGTGTAGGACAAAGAGTAGGCGCACAACACATACATTAGGAAGGAGAAAGGGGTGTCGGGGGACTAAAGAGGCCCTGCTTATCCTTGGGGGGGTGCAGGTGTTGTCAACAGAGGCCCCTCTAGCAGGCAGGCAGCCTGGGTGAGTGGGTGGGAGGCACACAAAGAGAACAGCCTTTCACTGAAACACAGCAGCCGGGGGTAAACAGAGAGACAAACTGACACTACCTGTGCCTCACAGAAAGCTTTACAGAAAGCTCTGCTGCTGCTAATAAAACAGGAATAAATAAAAAAGACAAATTGAACAAAATCCAATTTTTCTAAAAAAAAAAAAAAATTCCCCATTGCAATTTCAATATCTTGATTGTCTCTGTAACAAACACTGGCCGGTGATACCAACACTTCATTCAAAATCACACTAAAAACAACTTAGAAGAAACCTTTGTTTACCGGTAGTGAAGAATATCTGACTGAGGTCCAGCTCTCCGCTCACAACCACTGTGTCATATATCCCCAAAGATATTAAACTTTCAGCTTTAATGTATCATATCTACTTTTTTTATTCAGAAATTCCTGAATGAAAACAGCTGAAAAATAGGAGGAATTTTACTCTTCTGGTCGTTGGGACTCTAGTATGAGAATTGCACTCTTATATATGACCTGATCTTCTAAACTAGACAGAATGCCTTTAGAGTGGGTGAAAGTGGTGCGGTTGACTTAAGGTTGTCAGGGTTATGATGTTGAATCCCATTACATTACAAATATGACTTTAACAATTCTACAAGACTAAACTGTATTGTAACCAGAACGACTGCTGAAGCAACACACCACTGATAACAAGTATGCTGTGTACTGCAAGGCCAACATAGTAAATGGCTGTTCATACTCAATCTGTCGTCCCTGGTTTAGCAAAGAGAACATGTATTGACATTTAACGTGTGCTCGGTGAGGATGTGAAACGTGCCGATCCTTCCATTGTTTTTAACTTGCCGAAATCCCTAAATAACAAACAAGCCAAAACAAACTGCTCAGTGAGTTTTTACTGTGCACGTTTCTGTGGTCAGCTTCTAAATATGATACTTGCTTCAACACCACAACACCACCGTATAACAGATGTGATTCTCTGCCACAGAACATTGGACAGGCAGAGGTACACAGCCACGTGTGTGTGTGTGTGTGTGTGTGTGTGTCTTTTTAATAAGATTTTAAAAAGTAGAATGAGGGCTAAATTAAATCAGTGCAGAGGGGAGAGCCTGGGCAGTCAGGGGCACAGCGGTTAACAGGAGACAGTAAACAGGTATTGGTGATTGATGCTATCAGCAGCTGTAGCTAGCATTCACTGAAGGACCTGTTGACAGTGTGTGTGTGTGTGTGTGTGTGTGTGTGTGTAGAGAGCAAATATTACGATACACAAAGGAGGAAAGGAAACTACTACTTTGTTTTAAATTGGTCAGTTGCACATTTGATTAGTTGTTGGTCATGAATAAAAGAGGGTATTGCTCGGAGCTGGGATGACTAATTATTCACATATACTTTAACTAGAGATGCAGATCTTCATTTGATTACTCATTCTTTACCTATCACGTTTAGTTTATAAATTCAGCTATCAAAGTTTGAATTAGCAAAGCAAATAAATATCGGTCAAACAATAAGAAAATGAAAAGCTTCAGCAAATCTTCTCTCACACGGTCATCGCTAGAGTGCCATACATCACCACAGCTATTTTTCTGCAGTCCAGAAAAGTACTATTGGCACATTTATCTCTGTCAGCGGTACACATGAGACGAAGAGACTGGAGCATCTGTCTCTATCTACACGTACACATACTGTCCACAGTATGGAGTTCTGGAGCGCCAGACAGTCCCTCCTACAGACATACGTCCCATCAAACAGGACTGGGGGCGGGGTTTGTCATCCAAGCTGTTCTCTGCATCCATCGCGGCTAACCAGCTCTCAAGGGGACACACACACACACACACACACACACACACACACACACACACACACACACACACACACACAGCAGAGTGCTGACTTTGAACTGCATTAACAGAACCATTAAAGACAGGCCGAGTTGTTTAAAAGTGCACTGCTGGACACTCAGGCTTTGATTCAAACCTCCACTGGCACACAATTATGGATCAATTCATTTCCACATCAATCCATTAAACTCTATGGTCATTTACTCTGAATGAGGGTGTAAACATGTATTCTGGAAACACCTTTCAATACAAACCTCTGACATGATCTCATGAGTTATGATAAGCTTCATAAATGTTTGGTATTGGATCCATTTGAATTAGCTTTGTGTGGCAATTTGGTGTCGATAGCATTTTCTAAATGTTTCTGATTGTGTTTTTTTCCTTTTCCTTTATTCTTTGTTGTTTCTTCACATTATAAAGAGATGTAATTATATTATTTCCACAGTTTTAACTGGAACAAACAACAAATATCTGCAAGTAAATGTTTTCCCACTAATAGGAGCCACGCCCAGTTCCTCCCTCGGTGTTCCCATTCCTGCTCTGGGAGGAACTGAGGGATAAACACACAAACACACTAAATAGGCCCCAACTCTGGCCTGCCTCCATGCACACACATACACAAACAAATATTCACCTCTGCTCCCAGACTCCCTTCTACCAACAAGCCCTTGCGCACCAATTAGTTTAGTGGAATTGGCCAGAGGGGCGCCCCTCTGCCTGGATCGGTCGAGGCAGGCGGCAGGAAGAGAGATGGTGGGCGATAAGGGGGACACACACCAGCATTCCTCCTGGGGGGGGCTTACATTTTATGTAGTCATTTTTTTTCACATGTGTCAGAAACCTCAGTTTCCCAATCAATCTTTTAATTCCAAAGATCTAAAACAATTGGGAAAAAATTGCGACTGAATAAGAATTCACTTGGGAGTGTTTGTCCCCTTGGTTTCTTATCTTGAGGAAAAGGCAGCTCCAAAATGGTCGTTTGTGATCTGGGTTAGTTGGCTAGAGACCTGCAGGTGGACCGGTTGTGCCGCTCAGATGTCGGTACAGTACAGTACACACAGGCAAAGTAAAAGAGGAGAACCGGCAGCACATGACGGCAACATTCCTCATGGGAGGAAAAGAAACAAAAAAACTCATACCACTCTATCTCTGTCAAGATATACGAATCGCAGAAGGGGGTAGTCAGATGATATATGGGTGTACACAGTGCACACGCACAAGCGCAGGTGCGCCACGGATCATCCAAAACGCCAGCAAAACATAGCTGCGAGTGTCATCTGTGTCATGCGCTTGTGAGTGCCTGTGGCGCAGACAGCAGAGTGCAGTATGTCTGGCTGACAGACGGCGAGCAGAGCAGAACCTTATTTAGCTGCAACAATTGCCATCACAAGGCCCAGAGCAGGAGACACTGGAGAGAGGAGGCAGCAGCCAAGGCATGCTAAATATTAGCCGGGCTGGACGTCATTGGGCCTGGTGATACACACACAAACACATGTGTCGTAAGAGACTAGCTCACTAGCTCATGGTCTATATTAAAAGGACAAGCTATGGGTGTTACGCAGTGTCATCTTCGATATATACGCGTACTAGCAGATAATAGAAGCGGACATTTTGATTTGGGTGCAGCCTCGGCGTACTGGCAGAGTTCCATATGGAGCACCGAAACTATTATTAAATTAGTTAGCATGTCATGAAATGGGAAGATAAATTATACCACCCTACTCTATAATGAGTTCATCTAATGGCTCCATAGACACAGAATGTGACTGTGTTTCATCTTGTTCTACAAGGGCTCTGCCAGCGCCTCATTTTAAATGAACTCAATGCTACATTAGTTTATATCTTATTAAAACTGAACAAGCTAAAGTGCATGGTGTGTATCCGAGGATCTCTTCTGTCATTGCACATGCTTTGCACGTTATGACCCAAGCTGCAGCTATGACCATAAAGCAGCTCTTGTACGACTGGCTTTTGATTTTCCATATTTACCATTTAACACGCCATTTTTACACATATATGCCACGACAAAAGACATTTTACTGTCATTATGTGAATGATTAGATGATTCAAACATATGTACTATTCAGTCAGACTTTATTATTATTGTGTTTTTGTGCGAGTCTCTTGAAGCTCAGCAGAAACCATGATACAGATGAATTCCTACTAAGAATCATCTTTGCATAGTTCATGATTCATCTCTGCTTTAGATGAAAATGCCAAATATGACCTAGTTCCGGCTTCTCAGTTGTGAGCATTAGTTGCATTTCTTTTTCTTATTTGATAGTACTGAATATCTTTGAGGTTCGGACAGATAAAACTGAACATTTGAAGAAGTCACTTTGGGCATTATCCCTGTTTTTCTAACATGTTATGGACCAAACTATCAGTTGATTAATCAGGAAAGAAATTTGGAGATTAATTTAAAAAACATTCTAAGCTACAGCCAGACTTTGAGCTCCTGTCTTCTTCTCCAAGCGACACGCCCCTCATTTACACACAAAAACAGAGAAGACACAAACACAGCAGCTTGCACCAACACATACGTCTCTGAAGCCAAAACTGCGCAGCAGAGAAAACAGAGGAGAGGAGGAGGAGGAGTCATGGTCACTAAGCACTGCAGTCACAAATTACAGATGAAAATTGCGCCTTATACAAACAAAAACAACTGAAAGTCACACCTTTGCCAAAAAAAACACACAAGAACTGTGAACAAACATGTTATAACCAATCACTCGGGGAGTAACTCCGACATGCACCAATCACAAGCACACACACTGCCGGGGCGGCCATCTTTAGTAACAGGAGCCAGGGCTGACAAGTTTGGTCTGTCATTTTGAGGCCCAGAAATTCCTGCATGTCTGCATACCACAGTGAAAGGGGAAGTAAGGGGGGGAGGGGGAGAGCACAAAGTAAAGGAACAGAGGGACAGAAAGGAAAAAAGGCAGAGGGAGTGCAGAGGGAGGATCTTTCAACATAAGGTGGAGCAACAGGGAAGAGAATTGGAGGGAGAAAAAGAAAGAGACGGGGAAAGACCATTTCTTCTCTCTTTCATCACGCTGTTTTGGCAGCGTCTGATGCTTTCTGCAGGCTTTTCTACACATGATTAGACGACTAGACATCCCGGCCATGTTGGTAAAAATATATTAACCGCATTCCCTTCTGGTGAGGGCAGCGGCACTATCAAATTGCAGCGAAGCAGGAGGTAGAGGAAAGATGGTGAAGTGCAGGGAATGCATACTATGAGCATGAATGCAGTCTTCCCCTGTGCTACAATTTACTACTACTGTTCAATAAAGATGCTGTACTGCGAGATAGCAGCAGCCATTTTTACTGCAGTCTTATAACTCTGTCACCACTGCGTTTAGGTGAGGAGAGAAAGATTATAACAGCATTTTATAGCTGTCTTGCAAATGTATATTGCCATTCAAGCCATCAGGAGGAAAAGTGGAGATGACATAGTGGACTTATAGGCCTGAATGTTGTTACAACATCACTTTAATACTTCAGGACTGTTCAGGCCAGTGGAGAGGCAGAATAAAACGACACATAAGACAACAAAATAGATGAATATTCAAAGAAGGTTGTTTTAAGGATGATCTGACATGAGCTACAGATTTAGCCTGAGAGGAAACTTAAAGCCGCCAGTTTCACCACCTCATGCTGTCACCTCCACTCAGCCTTTGTCCGATACCTAAACCGAGGTTCATATCTTCATTTCCTGTGCGACACACAAACACACCGTTGGCACCGAGATTCATCTGATTATTTATCCGACAAGTTACGTTCACTCACATTTTTTTGCTGCCGTGTAAACATTTTTTTCAGGTTTGTTGTTTCACTATAGATTCTACAGATTTCTTCTAGCAGCTCCCGAGTAATGCTACAAGTCTCAACACAGATGCCACAACAAGTAGTGCAAGATGCAGGTCAGAGGAAAGTACCTGTTTTGCACAATTGGCGCTACGCCAGTCTGTGTACTGATGCCAAGCGTGTAGGGGTGACGCAGCCACAAATGATGATTCTGTGTCTAGATGTTAGCAGTAGAGCAGGTTATGAAGAGGAGGAAAAAGAAACGTACATCTCACTGTGTGCCCCTGCTGCTAGGCAAAAATACTATGAACACACACACACACACACACACACACACACACACACACACACACACACACACACACACGTTCCACATTGGCACTTCCCATCTTTGTGAGTCCTCCTGGACTGTGTGTGTGTGTGTGTGCGCGTGTGTGTGTTTGAGCACATGTGTATGCATGTATGTGACCATGTCATACCCTATAGTTATGGATAGCAAATGGCCCATTGGCCCTGACTTCTCCTCCTCCCCTCATCCTCTACTTGCTCACCTCTGACCTGGGCGGGTGAACTCAGGGTCACATTCTCCCAATAATGTCTGTCCGTCACTCCCGCCCACAGAGCCCTCGAGCCTAGTGTCACAAGTAGTGCCTTAAATAGACAGAGTTTCTCTGGACTGCACCATTAAAGCCGGCACAGGGGTGGTGGTCACCATCAAAGCTCAGTTTAATTAATCAGAGTTACGCTCCGTTCCCAGACACCTAACACATTCTGGGTCGGGCCCGACTCCCTGGAAGGTGCTTTGTTTTTTCTTTTTGCTAAGAAGAACCCGTTAAATGGTTCAAGGAAAAGAGAAATGCATTGAAAGCCAAGGACATGACATTCAGCTCAGTGAGCTGGGTCTGGACAGAACTACGTGGCAAGAGTTCGGTTTGGAAGCGGTATCGAGGATGGGGGGGGGGGGGGGGGG
>NW_022280060.1:1659889-1683003 GCF_004355925.1 Anarrhichthys ocellatus
GGGTCATATGAGGATGAACAAGTCCAATTCAGGAAGAAACAGTTTAGAAACACGACGCTGATTTCTGAGAGCTTCATTTAGCACACGCATGTTTTCAAGATTCAATTACAACCGTTTTGACTTGCTGGAACAAACTAGGGTGAAAACATAAAGAAATAATAACGGGAAAGCATACTAATAACTTCCATGTGTTAGGTGTCAGATAAGCATGAACTCCACAACCCGCACACCAACACGGATACATTTCCAACATGTGGGAAACTCTGCTTTTCCCAAGAAGGTGATGTAAAATTCTTGAGAATATAAAATGTTCAAACACCCTTCAGCTGAGCCGGTGCAACGCCTCAAAGCCACCCATGAAATTCAAAGTATTTGATGGAGCATAAAGCATTATGTATTCCAAATACAGCACATACGAGTAGCTGTGGTGAGGTGTTACGCCTCTACATTCTGAAATCATGTATGCTTGAACATACACAGCGCGTCCTTGCTCCAATGAAGCCGTTTATGAAGCAGTTCATTTAATTAATTCCTTCACACAAAATCTTGAAAATCTTTTTGGCACCCCTTTAGAGCGTAAATAAGAGCAGTGAAACCACCACAACACGCTGTACGCAACATAATACTGTGCATGCATCCACACAGGACTTAAGTGAGTTTGATGACCGTGTTAGTGTTACATTATTGACTTCATTATTTGTAGATCTTGTGGCTACTGGTGCTGGGAGGGTATGCTATGTAAAGACTGGACCGTAACAATAAACACTAGTACATAGTGCTAGTGTTGATCAGATTGTGTCTTCACTATCAAGTGTGCATGATGTGTGTGTGTGTGTGTAGTGTTGATGTCATCTGATCTGGCCAAACACCTGAAAAGAATCCCCTTCCCTCGACGAGAGGGCGGGTAGTGTTCTTTTGCTCCCTCACACACACACAAACACTTCAATCCTTGCAGCTCGCCTCTCCTCCCAGCTCCCTGTCTTCTAATTTCTGACAAACTGATTTACAACCTTCGGGTTCGCGTTTGCTGGAGGCTTGCGAAGCGATTCATGAAATAAACATTTGCAGCACCGTCAGAGCTCAGCATTTCTGTTAAGGGTTTGCGGATCTGGAGAGCTGTGATCCATTCGTTTAACTTCCCCCCCCCCCCCATGTAAATAACACCCCTACCCCCGCTCTCTTTGCCCACCCCCCCCCAGGGCCCAGTTGTACAGCTCGGCAGTAGGAAGTGTTTCGGACAAAGGCAGGAAGTAATGAGGAAGTCCTCACAGACAGCTCAGGCTGTAACAAACCGCTTGCCTGTCAACATGCCTTCCTCTACGGCTCACACACACCAAACCACTCGTGCACACAGAGGGAGTCAAACCATCACCCTCATTAGGAAGGTATACCAGCCTCCTTCTCAACAGCCCCTTGTCCTATGTGAACACGAGTAGCGTGTAGTCTTAAGAAATGCAAAAGAAGAAAGTATTATGAGATAAGGAATGACTCTCTCCTTCTTGATACTGAAAACACAGTGCGGCAACAGTAGCCACACATCTTGTTCCAGCATGTTGGTATCCTCAGAAGCCCCCATCCTCTCTCCACTTACAGCCAATCCGCTGTTAGAATAGTGGGCAGAGAGTATGTTTGTGCTCCACTTGGCCCTGTGTGCAAGTGTGCATTTGTTGTGCATGTGTCTATCTGAAAGTGTACCGTTACTATTGCAAGTGTATATGTGTGTGCGTGTGTGTGTGTTTGTGTGTGTGCGCGTGTAGAGCAGGATGTGGGAGTGCCCGTCCATTGATGAGCTCGAGGAGAGAGGAGAGAGACTTTTCCAGATCCCCCGGGGCACTCGGCTAGCACTGCCTGCCTGCTACTGCACTCACTGCACAAATGGAGCGGGTAGAGGGAAATGCACGCACACATGCACATGCACATGCACTTGCACACAACTGATGCCAGCTTATCAAAGTTAATTTGGATTTGTTAACAAGGATGCAAGCTGCCAGGAAGGAAAACACAAGAGCACAATTACCAACTCTCCCTCTCCATCTGTCTGCTTCTATCCTTCCTCTCCTCCCTCTTCTCCTCCCCTCTCTTTCAGTTTTTGTCTCTCCCTCACACTCGTTGTCCCTTATAAGACACCAATGGTAATTCAAACACCAGTGAGTGTGTGTGTGTGTGTGTGTGTGTGTGTGTTGATCTAAGGCAAGGCGCCACGGAGAAGCTATCACAACTGGACAGCATCAAAGAGGAGCTTGTCGGTGTCTATAGCAATAAAGGAGAGAAAGATGAGAGCAGATGTTCGCATCTCTCTTCTGTGTGTATCACCATCAGGACCACATCACTTGTAATTCACTTTACTCAGGACTTGGAACAAAGAAGGATATTAAAAACAATTCAAATACCATCATTCAAGTGTGCTCTCTACTTTTTCCTGTTTGAATAAACAGAAGGAAGTCAAAAAGTTGAAATGTTTCACTTCAGGAGAGCACACTATGTTTGACTTAAATGTGCTGCAAATTCAGGAATCACAAACTTAGCAGGGCAAATAACTATCTAATAACTGGATCATAACAGCCAGACAATCACTTTGGCTCTAATAATATAGCCCCAACCCTAATGCTGATGTGAACTTATGTGTGCCAGACTCTCTCAGGTCCTACACCTCACCACATGTCCCGAAAATGGCACGTGATAAAGAACACTATATATTCCTATATGTGCAGCCGGTACATGTTCCGATTTGGTTTTCCTCCCAGCTGTAAAGTCAGCTTCCACTTCCAGGCAGCAGAGTTAATTCCAGTGAGGGAGAAGACGGCAAAAGATAGCGTTTCTAACTTGGTCGCCTCTCACTGGAAAAGCATCGGTGTCAAAGTTCACATGAACTCAGGGCTCCAGAATGCCATTATTTGCTTGCCTTTCAAGAAAATGTTCGACACGTCAGCAAAATATGGAATTACTGTATGTATTTTCCTTTTGTCTTTATAGTACAGCCATCGTAACTGTTGATCACCAGAGGTAAAGAGTGTGTGTTTGTGCCCGTGTGATCTAGATGGGTGATTGGCAGACAGGAAAAACAACAAGCCGTCCCCTCCAGATGGAGGCTCGTGAGTTGAGAGCGGTGACTCAATACATGTACACGGTTGTTGCTTCACGCATCAAATTTAATGAAGCGTTTGAATGTGCACAAAGCCAATTCTAACTCTCGTGACTGTTTCGCATACACATGCGGACATTTATAGTTTACAATATGTACCCTATATTTATGATCTGAATATTACTTTTACAGGCCAGTACCGGTTGGGTGTCATCTGCTTAGAAATGTTTGCAATTATGGCTGGGCTTTAAAACTAAACTAAAATCGGTGCCAAAACTCAGGTGTCATCTCAGCGTTTGTATCAAATGATGTCGAGTGGCACCCAGTCCTGCTCAACAATGACGCAAAGATCTAAACACAATGAAGTTATTCAATGAATCTGGGACTTTTGGGTCATTTTTATTCCCTCTAGAGTAATTCTAAATTAGTGATGTGTCATTTTTGATTATAAATGAGCCTTAACTTTTTAGTCGGTAACATCGGCGAGGATTGTTGGACTCTCACAAACATCCTGTGGTGTTTCTTCACTATGAAGATGCTTAGAGAGAGCCCAACGCTCCCCTTGTGTGCTCCTGTTCCCTGTGTCACCGAGCACTAAATGGCTAATTAAGAACGGCAGCTTCTGGAGAACTATTTAATTTACTTTTCATTAGAAACAACTGCAGAAACAGAGAAGAGATCGAACGAGAAGTCAGTGGGGAAGCAGCCTGAGCGGAGACACTTTTACACCCCAATTAAGAGGCGGGGCTGGCTAAGTGTTTTTGTTTGGCTGTGGGCGCAGGCCAACAGCACGCTTCATTTAGCGCCTCCATCCTTCATATCGTCCTTTTCTAGCTTGGCCACTCTGCACTCTGGCAAAAGTGAGTGTGTGTTTTTTTTTTGAGTGCGTGTCTGTACCTGGGAGCCACACTTCAAACTTGACTTGTTTGTTTTGCTCTGTTTATTTTGCTTTGCCCAACCCCCTTGTCTTCCCCTCCTGGCTCCTCATCTTATCCACATCCACTGTCCACTGCATTTTGCTGGCATGAGAAATAAAACTGATGGAAATGTCATTGACGACAATTCACATGACCAGCTGAGTA
The DNA here is from genome assembly GCF_004355925.1 of Anarrhichthys ocellatus. NCBI lineage: Eukaryota > Metazoa > Chordata > Actinopteri > Perciformes > Anarhichadidae > Anarrhichthys > Anarrhichthys ocellatus. Next base: position 1,664,054 of record NW_022280060.1, read on the forward strand.
TCACGTTATGATCAACAGTCTTGTGATGCAAAATACAAAAGGAATAGTTCAACGTATAGGAAATGAGTTATTCGCTTAGTTGTTCTGAGTTAAATCAGAAGATTGATATGATTCTCATAGCTGTCTGTTAGCTTACCATGAAGACTGAAAGCAGGGGAAACACACAATATAATCTGTACAAAACAAAACCAAAGTGTAAAAATGACTATTTGTGGTGCTGCGAGGGGTTATGTGCGGGTGTATTTCTTGGCCGGGACCGTTGAGTTCCTGAAGTCTTTAAAATCGTTTAAATACAAAATCCCTCTTTGTGTTTTCGATAGACTTTATTCCCAGTCGGAGGACATGTTTTGGTATTTTCATGCAGATCTGTTGCCGGGACACAAATAAACCTACAAACTACTGGAACGGAGATGCAATCCAATAGCTCTCTCAACATACACGTAGGCATGCGAGTATCGTTTTAAGACAGGCAGAAAACAATGCTATTATTTAATAACCCCTAGTAGAAATACAAAGTCTTCTGAACATGCTTTCATAAACTGCTCTTTCTATGCTTTCAGAAACTGCCAGCATGAGTTCATCACCGCTCACAGATTACAGCCGTAGCTCCATGGAAATGAAGTTCCAGTAACTGAGAATTACATACAGTACTGTAAACACCATAAAGTTTTGTTTTTGTTTTCTCTTGCTCAACAGGACTCTCTGCCTCCCTCTCCATTTTTCAAAAAAGCTTGGAAGTTGGTTGAATCTCTTTTTAAAAGCCTCCATGGGACAAAACTAAATTCCCATCCCCAGCAGAGAAGCCGCGCTCATAGCCGGGCAGTCCGACCCGTGTTCAACTCTGGTCAGAAGGAGGGTCACAAAGCCGTGCCGAATGACGCACGCTGACCCATTTAGATGGACCGCCGGTGCAGGTTTAACCTGTCTTGACTGCGACGGTCTCAAAGTGGTCCGTGTGATGTAGAGAGGGCATTTCCCCCTCTATGGCTTTCGTCACTGGAAGGTGAAGCTGTGTTTAGTGTGCCTTAAAAAACAATCGCAACAAACAACAAAGCACGTAGGCAAAGGGAACTTTGACCTGGAAAGCTTTCTCTTCTCCTGCTCGTGTGTGTGTGTGTGTTTTCGTGTGTGTCAGTTGTGCAAGCACAGTGCTGGCCGGTGTCTGTGAGGCTGCACACGGTGTGCCAGGCCTCGGCAACAGACAGAGCCTTATCTAAACAGGAGATCGAGTGTTTGCTCCCATCCCCTCTTTCTCTCATCTGTGAATATTACCCGTACTTCCTTTCTATCTGTCCCTTTTCTCTCCCGTAACCTCTCCTTTGTTAAAGTCCTCGGTCTTGTGTGCTTACTTTCCAACCAGCAGTCTGCCTTTGTGTTTGTCTACTATACCTCCGTCTCTCTTCTGTAAATAGAGCTTGTCTATACGTTCAGTCTTCTTGCTTCCTTTTTATTCATTCTCTATTTGTTTTTAAATTTGAACACCATTTAAAAAGGTCCCACTGACAAAACAAAACACCCGTCCTTACGTTAAAATGCCTTTATTATTTTTTTAATAATGGGAATAAATTAGATAAGAGATTAAATACTACATTTATCTCAAATCCAAATCAATAAGTTTAAAGACCGCAAAGAGCCAGCGACAGAAAGGAAGTGCCAAACCACGGCGACCAGGGCCAACATTTTCAATATCAAAGTATGATAGCACAAACTTTATTTTTGGTCATTTTACTCATCCTGGATGCATCATGTGCATACATGTGGGTGCAGAAGTTGTACGCCGCATGCCTGCACATCCTGTTAAAGCGGGTGCCAGTTATCTGTGCACGTCACTGATCTCACACCTCACAACCCTCCCCTTCTCTTCTAGAAGTGTTCCTTTTCATGCCAATCTGGTATTTCTACTCCAGTAGCAATCATGTAATATATAAATAATAAACAATTCTTCTCATTCTCTGTTTTCCACGGGGACATCCATGTGGCGGGTCAGCCGCAGAGAGGCACGTGCTGGACGGGTAAGAATCCACCACTCGAATACATTTCAACCGATTCAGGCAACAACAAAAAACACAATGCCCTGTTCTACAACACCACACAGCCCGAATAAAGCAGACTACCAGCGTTGATCGAAATGCACTCTACTGTTTTCTACAGGAAAAGCAAGTAACCGCCAACATTCAATCAGGCAACAGAGCCACAGTGACTGGTGACAGCTTGTAAAAGCTGGGGAAATTGCAGCCTGAATGCACTTGACAAAACCCACTACTGGGCTGACCTCGACTACCTGCACAGCGTTGTAGATATACTGGAGGCACATACACATGAGAATGTTGTGTGCGTCAGATAAACACACACATACAAAACAGAGAAAACAACACTGGGCTGTGAATGTCAGATCTCATACACTCTCCAGGCTGTTTGGATTGCCAACAAGTTACTTAAGGGCCCTGCGCAGTTAAACATGGCTTGTCTTGGTTCACACACACACACACACACACACACACACACACACACACACACACACAGCGCTTTTCCTGCTCGTAAGGAGCATGTGTAGGATCAGAGGAATGCAGGCTCTCCCTCGGCTCTTACCTAAGGCAAATGGAACCCTGTAAAAACACAACAAAAACAAACCCCAGTTTCCACTCACACATTAACTATAATTCCCTAATCTAACGCTCCACCGCCCTGCAAACGCACACACGTGTATATGTGCGTCTAAGTTTGTAAACTGTGAGTTTTCATTTACAGAAGCTCTAATTAACGACCCTACAGTTTCCTCTCACCACCACCACCACCCAGCACGTGTTTCATCGTGTATCCCTGCACAGGCAGGCAAACAACACATAAACTCACTGCTAATAATACTGTTACTACTGCTGTAAGAGCTGCTACACTATTTGTACTTGTAGAATGTAGAACAACACTGATTTGAGAAAAGCATTAAAAGTCGCGGCTGTCGTCTAAAAAGGGTCGATGGAAATGAGGAACCGTGGTTCTCGCCTCCAGTGGGGGACGAGCACTTTAGCGCGCACATATGAAACTCACACGAACACTCGCCCGCATTTAACAAACACTTCATGTGCACATATCTGTACAGCTCATCTGTACACTCGCACTGGCTCGTGCATCATGTTCTAGAAATGTCTCCGTCTTTGAAACGCAGCTCTCGACTAAACTGGAGGCCGTCACGTGACGCAGAGCACGGAGTCATACCCGCTTTCCCCGGACATGAACGCACATGTACGACAGCGCTGTTCGCCGTACCGAGCGCCCGCTTCTGTTAATCGGTCCACATTCTTTCTTTCTTTCTTTCTTTCTTTATTTTTTTAATGGTTTAAAAAGAGGTTTGTGTTTGAAATCAAATCCAGGGCCCGTAGCTGTCAAACATCTCAGAATAACACTCACTTAACGTAGGAGTGAAAACATTGACTGGAGCAGAGAGTGACTTTGCACGAAAAGTGGAAATAGTCAGAAATGTGGTGTGAAATCCGATCGAATGTTCAAGTCAAATGCAAATAATAGGATGAAATTACCACCACTTCTGAAGGAAAGATATTGCCTCAGTTAACGTATAACTCATTATAACCAGCGATGTGTTTTTGCACATTCACTCCAAAAGATGTGATCACTTCTGTCTGAACTGCAATCATCTAAAATCTACTTGGAACTCTCTTAAATTTAGGTATTTTTCATTCATGAAAGAAGTTTTCATAATAGCATTTATTCATAAGTAAAAGTGAAGGATTTCAACATTTATCTTTCCCTTAGGTCAAAAACATTTTCTTTGGTAAATACAGGCCTAGGACTTCACAAATATCAACAACAATGGCTTTTTTTTTCATTTGCCTGACATATGAATTTTGAGCTCTTAATTAATTGTATCAAGTTTTCCAACAATCTTAAGTGCCATCGCTCCTCCTCTGTAATGCTAAAAATGCTTGTTATAACCTCACCGTTTAGACATACTGTACAACTTGTTGGAGAGAAGACATAACCTGCATTACTTTTCCAACAGTGAGTCCTGGCAGAAAATCGAGGAGCCAACATTATATGCTGGCTGCAACAGTCGATGTTAAAGTATAAACACGGCCGAGGTCGTTGTGCTTCGAATGCTGGCCTTTCTGTCAGACACAGAGACAGAAGAGAAAAAAACAACACAAGCTATAATCGCCTTCAAAAAATAATAATCATTCTCTCTGTGTGTCTTACAATAGAAGCCTTTCTCTATGTTTATGGTGGGAGAGGAAAGACCGGCCGGCATACTGGCAGCTGGCTGCAGCGCCGAGCAAACCCGCAGCTCGTTTCCATCAAAAAGGAGAGAAAATCTGTGCAATATTTAACAAACAAGTGTACATTACTGTTTATTCCCGTCCGTCGGCTCTCTCGATCGAACCCCCTTTTTTTACGCCACAATGCCTACCTTTGAGCTCGCAGTTCCCGGACTCAACAATGCAGTTGAGTCATTCCACACATCAAGCAGATCCCGAGCCTACAATTACCGAACACTTGCCCACGACGCTGCAGTCAATGAATGCTAATCAGAGGGAGTCCGCGACCCCTGGCTGCTGATATCAGGAGCAACCCTCCGCATCATAGAAATCATTACACAAACCATTTGCAATGAAAACATCAGTCGTCTCAATTGATTTCTGGGGAGGAAAAAAAAAAAAATCTCCAGCGCATATTATCATTATGTGTCTCAATGGACCACTTTACAATGAGCAGCGTGATGGACTCTGCAAAGGTGCTACACTATCATGTCTGCACAAAACAGTCAGTCAATATGGAGATTTGTCCAATGCTTCCTAGATAAACGTGTATATCCGGCTGGTTAAAACACCTGACACCACCTATACCAAGTGTAATAAAGCCGTGGAGTCGCTTAGTTAGCTGTGGGCTACAACTTGAGCTATTTTTACCCTGTATTATTTTACATTGGGACAAATTGGAACCATTAAAAAGTATGCCAAATTAGCTATTGACAGCTCCTGTTTGCACTGTTCCTATGGAGGTACAGACGACTATCACTGGGTTACTTTGATACTGAAGAAAACTACGGAGCATCTTATTTTCTATGACTTCTAAGAAGATTTATGGACCGTTATGGACGTCAGCGATAATGATATCTTCGCTAAGTGCGAGTCACACTGAATGTAAATATATGAGGGGGAAAAAAAACAAAAAAAAAAAACACGAAAGCTCTCCACTGTTATCATCCATTAAGACACAGATACACTTACTTCTCTGGCAGTGGTTCTGCGACCAGCATCGTCCCCTGAAGTGTCCGTTGATGGTGTTCTGTGGGCAGACGGTCTGGCCTTGGGCCGTGCCGGGACACACGTCTCCACACTCTCGGTCGTTCTTATTGGCCACGATATAGTTGTCCTCCACCGTGTCCAGGATCTTGGACCAATCCAGGGTGGCCAGGTAGCACAGGTCTGGATTCTTCTCGATCCTCACAGCGCCCCGCGTGATATTCATGAGGCTGTGGAGGCCCACCTCCTTCAGCTGCAGCATCTCGTAAATTACAAGAGCGTAGTTGAAGAAGAGGTTGCTTCCGCGGATCACAGTCAGGCTGGGGAAGAGATCGCTCAGGGCCTCCAGGCCGTAGACCCTGAACAGCAGCACATAGTCGGTCACCACTCGCAGCTTTGGGTAGCTGAGGCCCCGGAAGTCATCAGTCTTGGTCTTGAACATGAGCAGAATCTTCAGGTGGCCCTCGATGATGGTGCAGTTCTCCAACGACTGGAGGTTGGTCACATTGTTCCGGATGTCCTTGCTCTGGCAGACTGGAGGGATTAAGAGGGAGGGAGATGTGAGAAACAAATATTAGCCATAAAACAAGTCTTTAGAATAATTCAGCCAGGAATTTTGTTCATGTTTACTACGGTTTTGGTAAGACACCACGGCCTCTCAATATGTATTATTATTCATTAGGAACACATCCCTAGAACTAATGCAATGTAATACAACAGCCCTGAATAAGGGTCAGGTTTTGTTGAAAGTCTTTTAGAGAAGAATAAATTCAACTTTTTTCAATTCATCAAATTGTTCAGTTAATAAAATGTCTATCACGATTTCCTAAAGCTCAGAGTGACACCAATTAATTACAAGGTCATCTCAAGTAAAGCAGCAAATCCACAGAATTGAAGCTGGAATTTACAAATGTTTGGACGTTTATATAATAACTGGATGATTAGCAGACTTTTGTAATAGTAGAAATGAGTGGTTATTTTTCTATTGATTGACCAATTAATGAATCGACTAATCATATGATCATTCATCATAATAATAATAATAATAACAGCACATCACAGTATAAATGTAGAGAAATGTCATTCCTCGACTTCTACAGTAACAGGCCAAACCTGTAGACTGTGTATAGATCATTAAATGAAGGCGAGAGTAGTCTTCGATTTGCAACGGTATCAAAACGACCGGATGTGAACATCAACCGTGAAACCACTAGTGATCTGCACTAAGTGGAGCAGAGCCATTCATGAAACAGGCTCACTGAAGTCCCCTCTACAATCCGACTGGCCGCAAGCGCTCTCTCTCTCTCTCCCTCTCCCTCTCACACACACACACACACACACACACACACACACACACACACACACACACACACACACTCTCTCTCTCTCTCTCTTCTCATTGGCTCCAACATTATTTCTCCAGAGAGGAAATTACTGTATGGCACTGTCTGATCTGAATGAAGCAGACATGAAGGGGTTAAGAGAAATGAAGCCTGGAAGCTAAATGCTTATCCATGCTCATTCATACTCTTTAGCTGCTGAACACTGACACACACACACACAAGCACACATTTGGACCAGTAAATGCACGCGCACACACACACACACACACACAGAGTTACTAAAGGAGATGTACAGAAAGAAAAGGCATGCTGCTGTTGCTTGCTACAAATGATAAGACGCACATTTTCAACGTCTTCCTCAGAAGTTAAAGGAAAATTCTAAAGTGGGAGTCAAGAATCCGTCATAGTTTAAAACAGGTAAAACATTATTTCTGGTTTTGTCATTATATCAGGAAGCGAAACACATTTTATTTGACCTTTTAAAAACAGGTTTACAAAGTTACCAAGAGGACGCAGAGCGAGATGCATGATCTGTTGCCAAAGCAAGCGTCATCTCACGTGAGCAGATTTGCTGTTTAAAGTGGAAGCGTTATGATTGACTGCTTTATGATGCTTGAGCAGGTTGTTAAAATGAGAGGAACATTTGCATAAATGTTGCGGTGTCAACACACCCATTTCCACTCAGTGAACATACTCATTAAAACTACAATGGTTAGTGGGGAGATATCTAACGCTAATTTCTATCGCATGACTTTAAGCTTGCATGTACCGTACCAACAATACGACCAGCCATTACGGCCCAAAACAGATGGTTCTGGTCAATAACCAACACGCGAAAAGATTAGATGTAAATGCAATCTGGTAATGAAACGTGTTTCCACTGCGTAAAACAAAACAGACTTCTCTCAGTCATTTATTTCATTACGATTTCAATACTGAGAGCAATAAAAACCAGATTCATTTGTAAAAACCAAAACAATGAAAAGCAGCCTGAGCTGATGCATGTAGGGTAAAATGAGTCTCCTATCACAGAAGTCATCTAATGGTCTCCATTTAGTCTGCTGCTTTCAAATCAATGATACAGACACGCCTACTAATCACACACTGCGAGGGTCTTGCTACTAATCACACACTGCGAGGGTCTTCCATGCATCTTGGTGGTGTGAACCCCACCTGCTCTCCACCTTTTTCTTATATTCCCCATTTATTATGCTCAATCCTTTGCTGCCACTTTGCACACACACAAAATAATCAATGGCACTACGGCATCTTGAAATAGAAAAAAAAGTCAAAATTGATTGCAGTGGACTAACTTGTTTCCATTGAGTTGATATTGACTGTCCTCATTTCCCAGGTGTAAGCTACCTATTAACTTCTCATTCTGTTAAAGGTCAGCGAGACAAACATGTCAACAATCCAGGTGCAGACTCTGACCAGCAGCACATCGATGGAGTTTGAGTGACTTCTTGAAATGGATAGGAGCCAATAAAGCCTGTAATCACTGCACGGCCAAATAAAACCGTGTTGTTTACTACAACCGCATGTTGGCAGTTGGGGGGAGTTAGGCAAGCGTGGACTGTGGACTGTTAAAAGTCAAACTAAGATATTAATTAAACAGTCAGAAGGTATTTCACCAAGTGTCACTTGTTTGTACCTTAGAAACAAATGTCTGGATCAGAAAAAAGTTACATTTTGATTGAAATATCCATGCAAAGTATCGATGTTTCACAGCATTTGAAGCTTGAGAATGTGTAAATTAGTTCCTGCTTTTTCTGTGAATGTGTCCGATACAGTAAAATAAAAAAGGCTCGACAATGGACTAGTCCGTTTAATCCCAAAAAACATTCAAACTGAAGAGAAATATACACATAATAGCGAGACTGAATGTCTTTTTCAAACGCAGCCGGGCATGTCAATAACAGTCAACTCATTTGACATGGTGACAAAACTTTTAGGATAAAAGAAATTGATATTAAACCGTAGGTATCAACTTTACTCATCTGTACACAGGTGAAGCCATCCTGTTAATTATTCAGTGTTACACCGAGTAGCCAGTAGTCGACTGGACATCCAAATGTGTTTGTGTTTTGTCACATGACCCACTGTCAACTGGAAAGACCTGAACCCGACCTAAACCACAACTGGACAAGCCTAGATAAACAGTCAACAGCTGCGTATAGCAATATGACAGCAGCAGTGCACACGAAGTTCACCAAGATTGTAAAAACGAAATGAAAGTATATCAGAATATTTACAAATACATGAGATATAAGTGATGCAGGACTGTTCTGGACACAGATCCCGGGGTCAGTGACCCCAGATTGGATGAAAAAGTTCCCAAAACAACACAGCAGAGCTTGTCTCTTGATAAGTAGTCCGTCAATATCTCTCTAAACAGAAAGAGCTCTGTAATAAAGTGCCAAAATAGATTACAAATAAAATCTACAATCAAATAAAACTCTTAACGGTACATTTTTCACACAAAATCTACATATTCAACCATTTATTGTCAGACAGCAACAAGTGGACACAAGATCATTGCCGTCCGTCGTTCACCGTGTACTAAAATGACCTCTATCGACCGAAAAACGATCAGAAAACAGTTGTTTGGATAGAAAACATTACATTCAAACGTATCCACGTTGATGTGGACGTGGCCAATGCCAGCTCAACTTTGTACACTTCCGACTGCAGCCGGCTTTACCAGCAGCCAAAAAACAACTCATAAAATAAGACAATAAATCAATTTCGGTTGTTAGGAATCTCATCAGATAAGGCAAGAGTTTGAAACAACAGCTACTCATTCACACAATCTAGCAACGGGCCGCACCCTCTTTATTAGACACATACTGTGTCAGAAACCAAAACACACTTCTTCCGCCACTGTGTGTCAGTCGGTGTTATTCCCGGTGATAAGAGCAACCTTACACCTCTCAGCCCCGCCTGTCTTATCTCCGGGACACATCAAACAGGCCTACAGGCCACCCACTCGCTGTCAGCCTGCAGTACTAACCGGATACCTATTGTGCAACACGGCAGCATAACAAACTACTTTACGCAACAGCAACAGGGCCAGGGTGCAACTCACCTCTGCCCACAGTGATCTTCAAGAAAACACCAAGAGGACACAAACATGACTTTTTCATATTTATCGTACTTTTGAGAAATGTGTTAGTGGAAATGTGGTCTCTCTCTCTCTTCACGCGGCGTGCTTACAGGCTTAGCACGTACAGTATGTCACGTCTGCTGTTGGGGAAGCTTTATTGACACAAAGAAATGTTAGCGGGCCACGAGGGGAAGCTGTACGCGGTGCTGCTGGGAGCTCCCTCCGCAAAATGGAGTCTTGTTTTCGACTGACAGAAAGGAGGGGGGGCGGGGGTTGTGTATATGTGTGTGTGTGTGTGTGTGTGTGTGGGGGGGGGGGGGGGGGGCATCGGGGGGGCAGATGGGGAAGAGTGGAGGAGAAGGAGGGAGAGGAAAGGAGTGGAGGAAGGGTTATGTAGTCTGGGGTTGGCTGCGAGAGCCACTGTGTCTTTAAAATAATGAGCTATCTCCTCCCTCTCTCTCCTCCCAGGTTTAGGAGCAGGGGGACACGGGAGAAGCAAAGAGCGCGAATAGGGAGATTGAATCGGAGGGAAAGGGGGGAAAAAAGGGGGTTAAGGGGGGGGGGGGGGGGGGAAAAAAGGGGGGGGGGGGGGGGGGGAGAGAAATGATGGGAGGGGAGAGAGCGGGGTGAAAGTGTAACCTGAGCCCCGGCAGGAACGCAGGGTGACGTAAGGGACCTATAGGACGGTTGGTGATCACATGCATGAATGGAGGGCCGCTATGGGCCACTGTTACATGAGACACACACACACACACACACACACACACACACTGGAGGGAGAGTTTGCTAACTATTGGCCATAATATCAACAAAAAACTACTCAACAAATCCTAAACAAACTGAGCTCATGACTGGATCTATGGGGGAGAGACAGAGAAAGAGGAAGACACCTGCTGCACCATTTTTCATGTTTTGTCATCTGAAGAAGGAAATTGTAAAACAAAAATCCTTTGACACAAAGACTATACTGTGAGCTGCTGTTTTAAGTTGCATTTGGACATAATCAGAGCTTTGTATAAAAAAAAATACCAAAAAAGTAGACAGGGGCAGGGGGGGGGGGGCTGGTTGGTGGACAATGACCGTGACCCCTGTGAAGCCCACCCTCCAACTGAGGACCACCCATAAGCAGACAGCTTGGTGCTCTCACTGGCTGTACAGGAGCTCTTAATTACAATAACAACCCAATCAGACGTTAATGAGCAAAGGGGGGGGGGGCTGTATCGAAGCAGCGAATGGAATAACAGAGCACAGACTGGAACATACTGTACCATACTGTGGATCTCTATAGGAGAAATGTGGGCCATCCACCCGCCTTCCCTGTCTGTTTGACACTTAATTTGGCAGCAGGAATGAGAAGAGGAGGACGAGGGAGGGAGGGAGGGAGGTGTCAGACAAACAGAAACAGCAGAGGGAAAACACTGGGAGATGGAGCGAGGTGAATGAGTTGATATCCTCAATAGGAGATTTTAAAAAAATAATAATTTTACATGAACATTTTTGAGGAACGGCATATTCAGAAATGTCACTTCTCCTGATAACGAACATGTGGAAAAAGACACCGTCTAGACATTTGCTGCTGTGCGCTGCTTGAATAATTATGAGGTCTCTTCACACATTGCCGCTGTAACTGAAGGCCGGAGCTGCTGTTGGTCACACAAGGACTGCCTGCATGTCATTTTAATATGATGAGAAGATTCAAAACACCGCCATCAACACTGGTCCATCCCTCCATACACAGACAATAGAGCTGAATGCTACATGCCAGGACGAGATGGGGCTTAACAACACTGGTAAAAACGACAACACTGTAATCGATATTATTATTATTATTATTATTATTATTATTATTATTATTATTATAAGGGGACAACTCTTCGTTTTTTAAAGTATTTCTTTCATAAAAGTTAGACTCTACATAAGAGAATGACTGCGATGCGAAACCATTAACAAAATTGTAATTAAATGAGGCAAAATTATGTTATTAATAGGAAGCAATGACTGTTTACTTTGAGAAAATGCACTTTTGGTTATGAAAAGAGAATTTTTGATGGTCTAAATTTTCTGTCAAGCAATGAAATGGTTCCTTGGTTTGCGATGGTGAGTCTAACCCTCACCTCATTACCTTATGTTGATGCTGAAACAATATATTGTTCAGCCTTAAAATTTAACTTCAGCAGTATTGTTGCCACAACTTATGCAGTCCTGATGCTGTAACGGTCACCGACTATGATATTGTGGCATAAGCTCACACACCACCCTGAAAGAGCAATAATAGTACAGGCTGCATGTGTGAAAACACCTGTCAAATACTGAGCATTTACATTATGTATGACCTGTTCAGTCCTTCTGCTTTCTGTGACGTGTCATTTGAAGATGTCAAAATGAACAACAGCAGGTTATGGCAACAGGACAGATGTTTATTACAAGTGCCATTCTGAAAAACAGTTTTGCAACCCTGAAAACCTAACCTAAAAATAAAAAAAACGAAACGCTGTCGACACAATCCAGCCACAGTGTGAAGAAGCTGTGTGGTGGCAACTGAGAAACGCCTGATGGTGATGATTTAGATTTTACAACAAAGCAAATCAGGGCTCTGTGGAATGGAAGACAGTGTGCTTGCAACAGTGTGATCATCCGTGTAACCTCTCTCCTTTTACGTCTTCTCCTTGCAGATATCTCTTAGATCACAGGAATAATCGTCCAGGGCGGCTCTAAATCTTAAGGAGTGTTTTGGCTGTTTGTAGGGGTTTTCCCCCCCCCCAATTTGCACCCATTCTAAGTCAGTCTAACGACATCTGTTAAACAGCAGTATATATTGGAACATTTCACTTTAGCTCCCAGCCATTTTAGCACGTCATCCTCCGTCTCTGTCACATCCTTACTCCCTCTCGCTTGTCAAATATGAAGCAGAATTAGCTCACAGAATAAGCTCTTCATAATTACAGCTCGAGAATTACTTGAGCATGACCGGTGCAACTGAGGTCGTACCGATGTAACGACTATCTCCCGACAGAGAAACTGCCATCTCCACTATTCAGTGAGCGCCCACAGCTGCAGCCTCCGTTATAGTGTAGCTACAATTTCAGATGGATTCTTCTCTTATTTTTAGAGTTGTGCTCCCTGCAGAGAATTTAATATGCATCAACCGTAGCTGGCTGGCTGGCTGGCAGTGAGAAAGTGGATCACACTGGCAGTTTTTAGAAGGTGAGATTGGAGCCCTCTGTGGCCTGGGTACCAGCCTGCCTCTCAGAGGGCAGCCTCGCGTTAGCTTAGCGTGAAACCAGACCTGTCCAGCGTGAAATCAGGTGGCAGCTAACTCTGGACGGTGAGAAGTTTCCTCTCGCCGTCAGGTTAGACACACGTTGCCCCCGATGAGGTGATCTGCTGATTATAGATTTGTCAACAGATCAGTTGCTGAACAAACCCCCGGGAGAGAGAATATGCGGCCGCGGTGCCAAGTGGACTGCCAGTGGAAAAATGCATTTGTTTGTTGATATAGCTGTGGAAAGTCTTGAGAAGTAAAGCCAGCTCCCTGTGCGCCCACTGCCAAGCTGTGGCTTTTACAGTGAAAAAATGAGGCTGAGAAATTGCATGAGAGGCATTTTGATTAACATGTACCAACTTGTACCTCCAAAACAAAGAGAGTTGAGGACCAGAATAATAGTACGAGAGCCAAAGACAGAGAGGGGGGGTGGGGAGCAGTTTGAAGAGTGGAAATAATCTCAGCGTGCTATTAAATTAAGCCACACAGGAAATGTTTTGAAGACGACATCTTCTGTTGACAATAAGAGGGGGAAAATGACTGAGTGACACGACGAGCGAGGGGAGCGAACACGTGCGTCTTTACAGACCTGCACTTCCACATTCGAGGGCATCAGATAAAAGGTGGGGGAGGGGGAGGGGGGGGACTGAGCGGGGAGAGAGAGAGAGAGAGAGGGAGTGTGTGGGTTGGAGCACCTGTTCCTCCATTGCCTCAGCTTCCCATTGAGGAGCATGGCAAGGGGAGCCGGCCTAGCCTATTTATACACAACGCTGGGTCCCGTTACAGCTGTGGCACAGGGCCAGGCTGTGGCAGATTGAAGCGGGTAGAAAAGAGCAACATGCAGGCCCGGCGCTGTCAGATGGCTGGCCAAGAAAAGGGGGAGGCCTAAATCAGATCACACTGGTGACTTTGGCTCACCTCCTTCCATCTACCTTCCGGCACTGGCAAAGCAGAGAGGAAGGGGGAGGGATAGAGGGGGGGGGGGGGGGGGGGGGGATAGGTGCAGACAGAGGGAGACAAAGAGAGAGGGAGGTCACTTGTTTTTAAAAACAGTGACTCACTATTTTCTACTTCCACCGAGCGTGGTATGACCTTGGACTCAAAGCTGCTAGGAGAGAGGAGAGGAAAAGACAGGTGTAGGAGGGAAGTGGAGGAAAAGGAGGCAAAAGAAACCGAATGTGTGCGGACAGCCCTGTTTGACATCCCTGGAGTCCAAACACTAAATATCCAGTGCATGCACACGCGTAGTCTGACGGAGAAACATGTCTCATGTCCATCGTACATGTGAGATGGACATGAGACGACCGATACTCTTTTAAATCTTCACATTCACATAAGGGCTAAAGTTTGTACATATTTTACAAGACAATTCTAATAAAGCCCGTCTCTATATCTCCAGCATACTGTTGCACCTCTGCTCTGACTCCATACTCAAAACCAGCAAACAAAAAGGCCAAGAATTTAAAACCCTCAGTCCACACGTAAAGCAGATAAGATGCTCATTGTCTTTGTATCTGAGGTCTTTTCCTTATTGCCCAGTTCCTCATTCCATTTCCAGGTCTCTCTCTCTCTCTCTCTCTCTCTCTCTCTCCCTCCTTCCCTCTGCAGCACAGCACAGCGCAATTTCAACTTTTCTGAAAAGAAAGTCGCATAAAAGAACTTAGAACTGCATCACGTGGAACCCGACGTGTTCTGCTATGACAAGATACAATGCAACCGCACGGATCTATTCAGTCCTCCTGCTGAATTCCATGACCGATTGTAACCGACGTGTTCAATGTGTAGAAAATAACTGGACAGCTGGCAAATACACAAACCAAGAAAAGAAAAATCTGAAAAATGCTGGCCACGCCTGACAAAACAGCTAAACCAGGTGGTGCTCCAAACAAATAAAAAGCATGTTGGGGGGGGGGGGGGCAGCATTCCTGACATACTCAAAACATTTGGAAACAGACAGAGGACTATGAAACAAGAGCAGGTAATCAAACGCAGGCTGGACTGTGCCGACGATGTAGTGCAAGACAGACAGACAGACACAGACACAGACACACACACACACACAGACTAGAGTGAGTAATACAAAAAACATCTGACGTTCCTTTTCATCTTCCCACGTTAGCGAGTGGAGCGCAGAGCGGCGTCTTGGTGTGGTGAGCCTCGGCCTGAGAGGGAGGCGGCCGGGGCTCGGTTCCTCTGCTTGACTTGCAGCCGCACGACAGCAGCTGCAGAGCCCGGCCCCACCGACGCTCTGACCCACAGACCATAGCTACACATGAGGCTGGACGAGCTACGCCTGCCTGGTGGCTGTGCCAAAAATCGGCGTCTTCAATCCCATATGGCTTTCGTTCTTCCTCAAAGAAGAAAAAAAACAAATCAGCCCATCTGCCTGCTTTAGACCTCTACGTTTGAGCATTGGCTGTGAAGCTACATTTCCAATACTATCCTGCTTCATGTAGTGCTGCAGTGTGTGCTTTAGCCACTCGGCATTCAGACTGAAACAGAAAAACAAAAATCAAAGAGGAAGAGGGATTCAGACATGGAAGGGAAAGTACGAGAGCTGTGATGGGACAGCTGCCCAAGCTGTAGCTCAACATGCTAACTCGTTCTTTTGACACAGAGTAGTTTTTACCTCCAGCTAAAACAGTTTAAGGGTTTAGTGGAGGTATTCCCTGTGTGGTGAATGGACGAGTGAGCTCATCCCAAGCGTGGCAAATCCTATTGATTTGGATTGCTGCAAGGCTGCCAACTCTGAGCCACTGCCGAATCCAAAATGTGAAGCAAAAGATGAAAAACACCCAGAGAGGAGGAAATAATTGGACTCTAACTGCCTTGAAATGAGACTGCAATTGTTTGTGTGTTTGTGTGTGTGTGTCAGAGAGAGGAGATACGATAACAAGCACAGGAAATAAGAAAGCAAGAAAAAGAGGCAGGACTTGAGCGATGGAGAAAGCAAAGCTGCTCAGGAGCAAACAGAGAGACGGGGGGAGAGTTGACGAACTAAGACGGAAAAGAGGGAGAAGCAGAGGGGACGCTGGAGGGATGGAAAGCAGAGGGGCCAGGTCAGTTTAATGGCCCGTTTGTCTGCACTGTTAGACCACCAGCTCTCAGTGGCTGCTGCAGGAAGACCTCACACACACACATCACACCTCACTGCTTCCCTTTTTCCATATCTCTCCCTACCTCTACCTTTACTTTGCTCAGGCCTGTAACACACAGCTTTGGGAGTGCCCCCCCCCCCTTCAATTTTAAGTCCAACCGAAATTAAGTTGTATTTATTTGTTTTGGTCTGTTTCAGCATCTGCTGTGTAAAGCATTTGTCCTGTGATCTCCTTTGAAAAAATACTTTTGAAATCAAATTTAAAACGACTCCCCCTAGGTTGGCATTAATTCGATTAAGATGGATTAGATGGATAGATGATTTTGAACCAATAAAATGCGTTATAAACTATATAAATTAGTCTTCCACTTCTTACGGACTTGTTATCATCACGCATGCAGCAGCAAAGTTCTGTCAACATGTTATCTATGAACATTTCGTCGTAGGATTTCGACTGTGAGCAAACATCCCCTCCGTCTGCTGTTTGTTTTTCCACAAAAAAACCTTCGCAGATTCCCAAAGACTTTAGATCACTGCCTTCCTCTGTTAGTCTTCAAGTGCAGGATATCCATGAGCATGCTAGGTATGGCATGGATAGTCAACAAATCACTCCCTGTTACCTTGCCTGTGACAGACAAGTCCCTGGAGGGGAGGGCCTGTGGCCACAGCGGCATTGTAAAATGACTTCCATTCATTACGCTGTCATTTAACAGCAGGGCATGATTCAATATGGGCCCTCTTTAACTTTAAGTGAATTAGGAATGCTTGATGCAGGCTCATAAACTAGGCGCAAGCTCTTCATCTCTCTCTCTCTGTCCCCTTTCACTCCGTCTTGGCAGGAGTCCCTCCAGTGTTTCCTCCCAGATGGAGGCTGCAGCATCAGCGTCACACTGGGACACTCCTTCCACTCCAGTCTGGCATTAAGTGTCGGTTTACCTCACTTCAAGAGCAGGACGCCTAATGGCCAGTTAAACATTGTTAAAGAGCAGAAAAGGGCACGTGATGGACACACACACACACACATACACATATACACACACAGCAAAGCATGTGTCAACACCAATCCAATGAAAACTCGGTCTGACCTGAATGCTTTAAAGTTTCATGTTTTGCCATAATGCTTACATCTCTACTCAAATACTTTATTTTTTCCCAGCACATACACACAGTCATAGACATCACATCCTGCTTTTACTCGAAAGAAAACTTGGAACGTGTATTTAAGATCTCTTTTTAAGAGCTTTGCATTTGGAGTCCTAAAGGCATCCATATTTCAGTGACGATGTTGACTTTTTTGTTCAACGTGGTTTCAACCTGACAGTGAATTCACCTGTGCTGTAACCTCGCATGCAGTTTGGGGAGATTCTAACTTGCTTGTCTGGGAATCAATTTTGACAACCAGCTCTCTGACTGTGGTCTTTGCTAATGATTTCCAAAACGGTAAATTGCATTGCGTTGCAGTTTTTTTTTTTAGAAAAACACTGTTCATTTCTGATAATCGATCTATTGAAATCCGTTTTTGAACTGTGAAGAGGTTGATTGTCCCAATATAAAGTAGCTCCATTGATTTGAACTAAATGTTTTCCATTTTGAATGAAACACTGAGCTGGAGGGATGTATTCTGGCGTGTACCAGGCTGTTAGTGGGTTTGTTATTACATGTATCACTGCCAAAGAAAGCCACTGTTCAATAGATAAATCTCCCGAAAAGCAGAAACAAAACCAGCTAATAAAAGTCAATTAACAGTTAATAAAAAAAAAACTAATAAAAATCATACAAGCATACATTCTATAGTTGAATGATTGCATTTACTGCTTGGCCGGTGGTTTTGTGGGGCACGGCCAGACTCTCCATCTGGTTTCATGACTACGGTGGGTGAGATGGCGCAGAGGTGGACGGAGCAGTACAGTGGGCACACGAAAGGAACCCGAGAAGGGAGGTGCTCTGTGTGCCCTCTCTCTCTGTTGCGCAGGTGGTTTCCAGCTCCCTCTCTCTGTTGTGCAGGTGGTTTCCAGCTCCCTCTCCGTCTGCCGGTGAAATGCACCGATGGCCGTGTATGCTACTACGGTACATGTTGTGAAAGCAGAGGAGGTCTGAGGAGCGAACGGGGGGAAGCAGCGCTGCAGTTTGCCCGTCTCGAGCAGGACTTCAGCGGATGCCTGTGATCGTCGGTAAGCACCGATCATGCAAAACTGACGAGCGGATCACAAGTGGCCTCATGGATCAATTAAAAACACGTTGTTATTGCAGTGAGGCTGGGAGTAGTAGGACTGAACTCTCATCAGGTATTGACAGACTGAAGATTCAGTGAGTTACTCCCACATAGTGCAGCACACAAACTGGTGTAAACACACATATATATATATATATATATATATAAATATATATATATAAATATATATAAATATATAATATGCCACTACAGACTAAGACAACTATGCTTAAAATAATAATCCTACTTTCTGTAATCACACATTAAAAATGCATGAATAAGTTAAATGTGAGTTAAATGCGGTGAATTTAGAAGTGTATTTATACAGAGGACGGGGAGGAGGAGGGGGGGCATTGCACTACCAGCACATCTAGTGCAGTCACCATAGTAACCCATCTCAGGCTAGTTCATCAGGACAAAAACAGAGCCCCCCCCCCCACACACCTCCACTGAGCACATTACACATACAAACAGGAGTGCTCATAAAAAGGACACACAGACATAATCAGAAAGGTCCGTGTGACCGGGTGTTCACAGTGTGCAGGTGGACATGCTAAGCATCACTTAGGCCCAGCTGGAGCGAGCAAGCCTAATAAGAGAGGAGAAAGCTAAAAACAAAACGGGGTGGGAGAGAGAGAGAGAGAGAGAGAGAGAGAGAGAGAGAGAGAGAGAGAG
>NW_022280060.1:1683013-1734983 GCF_004355925.1 Anarrhichthys ocellatus
GAGAGAGAGAGAGAGAGAGAGAGAGAGAGAGAGAGAGAGAGAGAGAGGTGTCAAATGGATTGTGTTCACACCTTTAAGAGGTTTGAAAGAGGAGGCTTTCCCACCCCATACAGAGCGGGATTAGCAGGTGTGTGTGTGTGTGTGTGTGGAAGACGGGTCCGCAGGCTGTGCGCATCTGCAGTGTGAAAGAAAAACAAATCAGTGGATGTGAGAGTGAACCCTCTTACCCCTGAACGTAAAAGCAAACGAGGGGAGGGTGGGAGGGAGAATGAGAGATGGAGATGGGAGGAGACGGAGCTCCGGGATGAAGAGAGGGAGGGAGAGAGAGAGAGAGACAGATACACCGCTGAGAGAGAGAAGGCCTGGACACAGGGGGAAGAAGAAGAGGGAGGAGAAGTTGTCGTTAAAAACAACTTCTACTGATTTCATTTTTTCACTAATCAAGTCTGTTATGCACATACAGTGCTATGAAAATAATTGTTTTTGCTCATTAAATTAGATAATTTTGTCTGAGGTGCAAACAACATTAAAAGACAATACTATTTCTTAGGAATTTATATTCACCAATATATTTGTTGAAATGGCAGAATAAAGACTTCTTAAAGAATATTCAATGTTGGCTCTCTTCATTTGAACTTTATTCATAAATGCAGTTTTTTTTTTTTTTATTATGTCAGAGTATAGAATGAATTATTTTCAACAATTGCTAAAAAACTCAAGGGGTGTTTAGAAAATAAATGTAAACAAGTGTACATGCAGACTTATGTAACAGCCCCGTTACTGTAAACAGGAAGCCGTTTCTTTACATTTCCTTGTAAGACACAATCTTACCGACGTATCGGCTTTCGTCAGTGAGGTCAGAGAGTCAGAAACGGCTAGAAGATCGGTGTCCGACGCACAGAGACGGACACGTTAACTGCTGCGACTGTTACCCTCAAATTACAGGATGGTTTTGTAAACTGTAACCACCCGATTCCCATGCGACACAAACATTCAGCCTTCCTTCTCAAACCGACGTCGATAAATCTGGAAACACTTGTCTTACAATGTCCGAAAGTTTTCTTCACAATTGCTTACATAAAAAGTCTGCCGTCCACTGAAGTGCCATAACAAAGAGAAAAACACTTCCATCTCTTGTACTGGGCAGGCGTCGGCCAACTGAGCCAGCGGTTTGACATCATTTCTACCAAAGACATTTCCCCTGTTTGTGAACAGCTGTTTACTCAGCGAGGGGTTGAACAACGAACTGTGGAGGCAAAGCCAAGATGAAGACAAAAAGATGGACTTTCAAGCTCACTCACATTCGGACACGGACACGGCGTCGGCCAGTGTCTGGTCCTGCCTCCGAAAGATCGCTCTGCTGATCCTCACATTACAGCGCCAGCTCAACTTGGATTTTACTGTGTGGAGTCACCAGCGGTTTAAAATAGGGCCGAACCAAACAGCAACGAGGACTATCGCATCAGATTGTTGCGGCACGGCGTCACGGTGCTCTGTGTACGCGTGTTTGTGATCCCCACCCCCGACTCAACCACATTTCTGTGCAGTGAGAAGATGTTTACAAAAACAGCCACGGTTCTCTGTCGAGGAATGTGAGTCAGGGAGAAGGGCATCAGCTAAGCTACGCGTTGAAAACAACAACAAAAAGACTAATGATGGATATGACAAATTCCTTTGATCACTTTGTTGTTAAAAGACACTGAGTAGCTTGAATCAATTCATTCATTCATTTTCTAGATCAATTCGGCAATGACAAATAAGGCAATATGAATGAATACACTAGAGGTCTCTGGCTGAAGTTCACACCATAGACATTGAGGCTTATGGGTTGTGTAGTTTGTAGACTAAAATCAGATACGAGGTAATATGTGGCTAAAAGAACCGATTAAAAGTCATTAAGACCAGACATAATTGTCCAGTCGTCAGCATGCCTTGGCTGGTATATTTCTGCTTTAGTTGCCTATTTAAAGCTAGTTGAAAACACTGTATACGTTACTAATTATTTTCTCTACTTTCCAAAAGCTGAATTCAAATAATCCTTTTTAGACTTTTCCAAAGCGATGATAAAATGTTAACGTCGCTCTGGAGCGTCTGTCGAAAAGCCGACAAAACTGAACACACAAGCAAACACACTCGAGTCTGTTTGCTGGTCGGCTGACAAAACTGTGAAGTGTGGCGGTGAAAAGGGTCAGGTTTGTGTTTTTCATCCTCCGATTGTGTTGTTGGGAAAGACAGCGAGGAACACAAACACACACACACAAGTGCAAGCTCAATGGAGAAAGAAAATGCATTGTCCAGTTAGGAGCAGTTGTAAGGGACACTTGGAAAGATAAGAGCAGAGGAGGAAGCACTTAGGAAAGACACCCCAACAGTTAATTTCCTTTAGCACTACATATTGCCTTCCTGGCCAACACTCAAAAAACGCAGCACACAGCTGGTGGAGTCCTCAGTTCATGACCCCCATTGTCTGCAGGCTCTGTGAACACGGACTACCCAAACGTACAATGGCAATCTGCGTTCAGCGGTACAGCTGCATTGTGAAAGCCGCCATTCTGCATGCAAGTCCATTAAAACATCCAGCAAAGGCTGTTCTACCAGCGCGGCGCGAGAACAACACGCATCACAGCAGCAGTAAATCACTTCGGACTCATTTTGAATGTATACAGTATGTGTGAAATGACGTGTAGAAACATTAAAATGTTAATCATGTGGATTCAATGCTATGTTAACACATTCTAATTTGCGATAGGTGTGTTTGTATCTGAATTCTTCCTTAAACCTACAAGTCGTGTTGTGCCAAAACCCCAACATTGCCAATAAGCACTATTATGCTTCATTAGCTGTGGTTAAGATTGTTGTGGGAGAAAATCTAAATATCATTGGTGTGACGGACCGTTTAGCGACGATCCTTAGCTGCCGATATTCAGTAAAATCATCGCTGATCGGCATTTAGTATCGGCGGCAAAAAACAACAACATCCATTGTGAACAACAGATCCTCGTAGAAATCGACAGGAGGAGAGCTAGT
This sequence comes from Anarrhichthys ocellatus, assembly GCF_004355925.1. Classification (NCBI taxonomy): domain Eukaryota; kingdom Metazoa; phylum Chordata; class Actinopteri; order Perciformes; family Anarhichadidae; genus Anarrhichthys; species Anarrhichthys ocellatus. The sequence goes on from NW_022280060.1 coordinate 1,686,041, forward strand.
TAATGTTAGCTGTTGGCCACAGTGTTGGCCACAGTCCTGCGGGGCTAACAGGTTGCATTGAGTTACATTATGATGCTTTCAGGCTCTATTCAGTAAAAATGGGCAATGGTAAATCATAGCGTTATCATGACGCGTTGAAATGTAATCTTGCAAAATGTAGTTTGTGGCGAGAAACTTAAATAAATACACTTTTATTAATGAAGATGTTTTCACAGCAATATAAAATAAACATTAGAGAGATAAGCAGGTAATAATACATCATTAAATGTACTAATGACAGGATCTTTTAATCAAGAAATCAAGAAATATGTTAATAAAGATTTCTGCTGTGCTCAGAGGCCATTGTATCTGCCCAATAAAGCCCTCTGAGGTCTCCTTAAATAAAGTATTGGATTCAGTTGTGACATTCTTTGCCTCAAACATTAAAGCTCGCTAACTTCGTCACAACACACATCGTGCAATTTGTCCATTTGATGAATTGGATGTTCGGTGGGTCAAGGGGGCCACTCGGGACTCAGGGGCTAGTGCTAACATGCAGCTCACTCTTGAGCCTGCCCGCTCTGGTACACACTGTTCTCATGCATGACCACCTCCTCCGGACACACACACACACACACACACACACACACACACACACACACAAAACATACATTGCCCGGAAGTGGGCCGGTCAGGAGCTGAGAGATGAGATCCTGCAGACAGCACAGGGTGGCTGGGGTGCACACAAATATACGTGCAACACATACACACACTCACGCACACACACACACACAGGCACCTACATGGTGGGCCACTTCAAACACATTCCACAGCACGCACAGCATTGTCGGAAAATGCCACTGTGCACTCCAGTGAAGAGAGCCCGAGAATCCAAATGGGCTACAGACAAACTCACGAGGACATCTCTAGTCGTCCTAATTTTCAAAATCAACACGTTACTCCACCGGCAGAGTCGGGAAAAACAACTCTCGGTCCTGAATAAATGAGACTGCTTTGGACATTTAGTTCACATCGTCGGGGTGGGAGATTCTTTAGGCTTTGCCGTCTGTGTGACTTACTTGATTTAAGAAGCATACAGACTGTGGAAAGCATACGTAACAACACGCATGCACACTACCCCTTTCCAACAAAGCTGTGCTTACAAGCCTGAGAGGAACAAGAAGGGGGCAAGGCTCCCAGTTGCACAACTTGTTTTTCGCGAGTTAGACCCGGAGATGGCTACTTACTTCAGAAAACTGCTGATGACTATGACAAACTGAAACAACCCAATCAAAATCCACAAACAGTCTAAAAGGCTTTATTACTTTCTGTAGAGAGCACTGAGCACAGGTTTGTATATCAATATGGCTTCCTCTTTTCCATGGCTAAGGTGGAGATGGCAGGCAGCGTGTGCATTCAGAATTAAATATTTCAAGTATTTTAGGCGTAAACAACTCAAGAGTGCCAAATATGGTCACTTCCCAGAGAATTGAGTGCATCAGGAAGCAGAAACAGCCAATGACATGGACCCCACTACCCGAGAGAAAGAGAGAAAGAGAGAGAGAGAGAGAGAGAGAAGAGAGAGGAGGAAGGAGGGGTACCAGCAGCCCTGTCTCCTAAGACCCCCTTTCAGAGGCCTCTGTTCTGTCTGCATACATGACCAGTGTAAAGGAGCCAGGACATTTCCTTAGAACCTGGCCGCTGGGAGCAATTTTTAAGTAATACAACTGAAAGTTTGAACAGCCTGAACGTTTAAATAACAAACAAATGAAATACAAGATACAGCAAGTTTTTTAATGGTTTCATTACGCTTGTTCCCTAAATTTAGACTGATGTAACAGCTCACTTGCTCTACCTACATGTACCGAAACACTGTGTGGACTTGTGCAACACATCATCTACAAACACTGAACACAAATCTCAAAAATACAAATGTGGGTCAAAGGTTAAACCACTGATAAACCCAGTCAAGTGTTGTTTATTTAATTTGTATTTCGAATATTCTTTATTAACAATTAATATGTTTTCAATTGAGGCAAGCTGAGTTACCAGAAGCTACCAACCACATGGTCAAATTAAATGTGTTATCTACTTTAATTAAATTCTCTCCCACTGTCGATACCTTTTCAAAAATATAACAAGATTGACTCATACAATTTGGTCTATTATTGTACTATTTACCCAATAGAGATCTACTTCAAGATTGTGGATGATCTTTATTTTTAAATATATAAACAGATTAAAAGTGTCTTTCCTTCATTATGTGACTGCTTTAATGCAGCCAACGATAAACACGTCAATTGAAAACAAAAAAAATGATAAATGATCACTCCACTGGTGTTGTTATGGCGAGATTAGGCCGTTTACAGCGGGACCATTATCTCCAGCCCCCCCCCCCTCTCTCCCTCTCTCTCTCTCTCTCTCTCTCTGGCACAGCGACTGTTTATGTTACTCGCTGCGATCTAAAAACCCAATTCATTAATAACAATAACAAATGAACACCACCGCAGAAACGATATCCTCTGGCGAGGAAGACGCCCATGCTATGGTGCGATCTGTTCGAGAGCAATGTAGGCTAATCCACCACCTATAAAGAGACTTCTTAGCGTCGGCGGCTAATTTGTTTACGTTCAGGCTGCAGCAACCGCGCGTGTGTGTGTGTGTGTGCGCGTGCGCGCGCGCGTTGTTTTCGACGCTGAGTCTGTCGCCATAAGAGGCCTAGCTGCGCTCACAGGGCCAATCCTGCTACTCCCCGTTTAGACTCGCTGCAGCAGACCACACTCGTCCAGTTACAGCGACTAATCTGGCCCTGGGGCTGGCGCATCCAACACAGGCCGCTGAAATATGCGTGTACCTTTAAGAGACGGCGCGAGAGAGAGGGAGGAGATATTAATCAATAAATGTTACGCAGAAATATCAATTATTATAGCGCGGCTACGCAAAACGCAACGCCTGGAATTACTAGCCCCTTAATTAGACCCTTGTGAAACTTTACGCATGCGCCAGATTGAAGGCGAGAGCCTCGTGACTAAAATCGCAATCTTAATTGATGAAATAAAGAATAATAATAACCGTAGTGTTTTTTCGGAGCACCATTAGCTACGTTATATTCCACAGGGGACTTAATAATAATGTCAGTGATAAGACAAACTTACTTAAGATGTTCTAACAACATTCCTGTTGTAATTACAGTCTGTGTCGAGCTCTTTGGTATGTTTACGTTGTCTTCTTCATACTTAATGGTAGTTTATCCTCCTATAGAGACACAATAATCATAAACTAATGTACATTCTACACGTGTAAGTTCTCCTGGTATCACTTTGAGTAACAAATCATTAAATTGAGCTTTATTCTACATTTCTTTATATCAAATAAACAAGGAAACAGTGACAAATGTGTCATGACAGACATACAGCCACATTGATAGAAAAATATAAAAAAATAAATACTTACTTTCTCCGTTTATTAGTCCACATTGGCATATAATGCAGGTGCCGATGATTAAAAACACAATTTGTGCTCGCAGCTTTAACGTCCACCGTCTCATTTTGACTTGAAGATAAGTTGAGCTCAACTCAACTCTTCAAGCTTCTCAACAAAAATAAAAGAGTCTATTTCAACAGGCGTTGGGATATCAAAAGTACTGAACAAAGTCCTACAAATGAAGGTCCAATACAGCCCGCTGACTCAACGTTGCCCCCCGTAAGCCGGGGGGAGTTGTGCATTTATGAGTATCTTCCCAGCCAAGTTTGCGATGTCGGCTGTGTGAGCCCTGGAGGAAAACGCAGACCACTAAATAACGTGATCTTGGTTTCTGGCAACTCATGTGCGAGTAAATATCTTCATTTTCCATCAGTGAAGGCGAAAGTCTCCACGTCCATGTGTCTAACGCTGGAGAGGAATTACAATTATTATTTACGCAAGGGGGGGGGGGGTTGGTTTGGGGGGGGGGGTCCTCCGATGGAGGGCCAATGGCCCCGTGCGCACTGCTCCAATGAGGGAAGACCCACCTTAAAAAACAACAATCGGTAAGAATGTGTTCAAAACAGCCTCCGCTTGGGTTCCTCCCGCAGAAAATGAGCTGAAGTTATGGATCTCGCCAAAGAACGAGACTCGACAGGGTTTGCGCTCTCTCTGTTTTATAGTCCACAGGTCCTCTTTTATATTACCCCCCTCCCTGTTTGCGTGTATCTTCTCAGAAAGCGGAACCTTTTTTAAGACAGATGGGAGCACATCCCAGGAAACTCCTACGTACAGGAGAAGCGTGCAGCGGTACAGCTTTTCCCCGCTACGACCTTCCTCTGAACTCCCTCACCTCCGCTGACCACCTCGCGCCGCAAGCACCCATAAAAAAACGAACAAAAACGGGAGAAAGAAAACAAAGAAAACTTGGGAGTGAAACGTGACTTCTTTCTCGTCTGCTGCGTAAAGAGGGGAGAGAAAGAAGAACGTCTCCGTTTAACCTGCACGTTGCTGTGAAGTGAGGGAACTCTCCACCACGCCGCCCGATGCTTTTTCTCAGATTAACGTTAGCTGATGGGGGGGGGGGGGGGACAAGCTAACGTTAGCTAGCTAATCCAAAACAAACGAGGTTTCGGTGACGGCGATAGAGTTAAAAAAATAAAATAAAAAACACACACACACACACGCGTTGACAAAGTCCGTATCACGTCCCCGATAGTGAAACAAACGATGAGGTAAACAAACGTAAAAATATTTTAAAAAAAAAAGACGAGCCCAAGTGTTAAAAACTTGGATTCCCGTTCCGTTTAGCGGTTGCTCTCCCTCAGGTTCCCCCTCTTTCCGTCTCTCTCTTTCTGCGAGTCTCTCCACCAGTAAACAAGTCCTGCCAGTCACCTCAGCTGGGCCACACGTGGTCCGCTGGAAAACACGGAGTGGAGTAGCCCGGCACCCAACCAAACAACCAACCAGGGTCCGGATCGGGACTGTCTGAGCCGGCGCTCGCGTTAGCGTCAAAACACCGGCGCTCTTTGTCGGAGGAGAGCGGGGGGGGGGAATGCACATCAACGTCCTCGTTAAAAACGGGAATAGAGTAAATGAAGATATATTTAAAAAATATGTCGAGCAGAGGATCCGCTTTCTTATATCATGTATGTGTGTTTAAATGGGAAAATTCACCTGCTAAATTGACTAGTTAATACTGTACAGTGGATTGTTAGATAAAGGGAAGTTTGTAGCCTGTTCTTCAGTACAGATTGTGGATAAAATAACAGAAACACAAGCGTCCTGCACTAATGACCATTTTAAGGCATATTAGGATTATGATTAAGCTCCTCATCATTTTTCTCAATTAATTGTTTTGTCTGCAAAATGTCACAAAATTCCCTGCATGTTTTTCAGACGACCAACAGTCCAGAACACAAGGTGAGTTTACCATCATGCAGTCGGACAAAGAGAAGCAGATAATCCTCACGTTTGAGAAATTCAAGATTGATCATAGCTTGAAAAATGGCTGAGACGATTAATCGATTATCAAAATAGTTGCAGTTTAATTTCCTTAATTGATCGAGTAATCTTCTCAGCTCTAACCAGTTTGGCCTTTGTCACTTGTTTTTTATTATGATCTTGTATTTGGATGAGAAAGAACTATATAAAAATGGTCTTTATAGCATTATTTCTCAACCAAAAACAAAACCTATCATTTAAAGACTAGCCTTGATTTAAGTTCACAATGTTCCCGTTGATTCACTGACTGAACAAGACAAATTCATTCATTTGCAAACATATCTTCAGCATCATACGTCGATTTCATGCATACTTAGCGTCCGATATAAGTGTCTATACCAATATAGTTGACATATATAAACAGATATTATTTTTTATACAAGTATTTTCAGATAGCAGCATAGAGGCAGAGAGATTTGTGGCCAAAACACCATGTCTCTGTGTCGTGGAGCAGTGTAAACGTTGCACACTGCCTTGGCCCTGCAGCCAGGAAGTCAAATACCTGCCCGCAGTAACGAAAGCACACACAATTCCCTCAGATTTGCATATTATCCTTAGAATGAAACCTGTCCTGATGATGTAACTTAACGATTCAGACACACAACACCTGGGAGTTTTTCCTCCGAGCACCTTCAGGGCGGCTGAATCGACTCTCACTTTAACATGGGACTGATAGAAGATACCAGAATAGAATATAGTAGAACATGTGCCTCTTGTTTATCACGGTATGGTGCAGTTCGTGCGCTTGGATGGGTACGTACTCTACTCTGCTAAGAGCTTGTTGAGCAGGCTTGTTAATCTGAGGAATGTTGTTACCCAGTGAACAGAGTAAATGAGGTCTTAGTGAAATTATATGTCACAGGTCTGAAGGACTAAGGGTTGTGGAATCTAGTCAAAACAGATCTCTTTGTGGCAGTCACGCTGTCTGACGCCAACTGGAGGCACACACGTGCAGTCTCTTCTCATATCCTCTTCACACACTTCGTCCCACTTCCTCTCAGGTGCTGTGCATTACATCACTTTCTTTCCTTTTTGTCAGTGGGAGTAGAGGAAGTCAAGTGAATGGCTTCTCATCCCACGAACCTAACTGGAGTGCTGTTTTGAGTCTACACATGCAGCACTTGTGCAGCACACAGCCGTTGTACTACGACTTCATTTCAGTAGGTGGCACTAAAAATAACTCCAGCCAATTCACTTACTCCAAATGTCAAACCGGGACAAAGGGATACAACGTTGTGAATAAATAGGATTCAATTCAACAAGAGAGGAGAGTGTAGGGAGATTCAGCCGATGTCAAGTAAACATAATGTGCATCTGTTAGCATTTATGCAGTTCTCTGAGGTTGTAGAGATTCATTGCTTCCTGCAAATGAATAATTATAATTTGAGCATGTGTGTCTTGAACATCTTTATTGCACTGGTTCTGTAACCCACAAAGGCAGTATTCTCCACTGGGAACATGGATATTGCAAAGCCCCAGTGCCGGTTATGAACATGTTGACACACCTCTTTTTATCACGAGCTCTGGGGCAGGTTCGGGGCGTGTCCACCTGGTTACTGGAAGTTGATTCAGACCGGAGGATATGAAGATATGTGAATGACACAATGATGGGTGACAGATGACAAAAAAAGCTGCATGCAGGGTCAACACTCATTGTGTCAGTGAAAGCTGTTGCTGCTCGAGCTGTTGCTCAAGCTCCTCAATGTCTCAAAGTACATCTTGTCTTCTGGGAAAACAGCACATATCCACGTTTTTTTTTAACATTGTCAGCAGTAGCACCACACAATATCTGCACTTGCTTTCACCAAGGTCTGTTCTGTTCCTTCAGGTCCAGCAAGGTATTGAACATATATAACTAAGAATCAAGTCAAAGTAGTAATTAATATACAATTCATAAAGCAGGGAGGAAGTCTGTTTATAAATTAGAGACATTAAAAACATGAATAGATGAAATGCAGATGCTTCCATACAAGGAACAAGGGGCCATCGATTGATTTGATTATGGACGCACTGATCCACTTTTTCTTCCCTGTTACTTATTCCAATACCTCGACTCAACAGAGTGTCTCTTTCCTTTTGTTGGCATGGAAGGCTCAGTAATTAGCTGCCCGGGGAGCCAGGAAGCAGGAATCTCCGTTCATCCCGTGTGTGTGTGTGTGCGTGTGTGTGTGTATGCATGAGGGCATCTGTGTGTGTTTATGAGTGTGAGATGTCCACCAAGGAGAGGGTCATGAGCTTAAACAGACAAAACGTTCCTGGATTATCCTCTTCAAACGGCTCCCTGTGTTAGTCATTTACACCTTAAGGCTTAAGCACTTGCTGTTCCTGCACTTCAGTCCCGGTAGCCTGCAGCTGAGAGACAAACAGACAAACAACGGCTCCTCTCTCACTGTCCGATTCCCTTGTTGTCTCTCAATCGCACAATGCAGTCACATGTACTGTAGGTTGTCGTTAAAGCAAGAGGGTCCACACTTGTTGCTCTCATGTGGAGGAACTTCACATCGCTCCTTCTGCAGACGTGACATCGGGAAAAGGGAGAACACAGAAACACCCACAACAGAATTTGCTGCATACGCATTAACTATGGCAAAAGGAATGTATTTATGTACATCTGCTGAAATACCTGCTTCAAATCAAAAAGCATGTTGTTAGCTTACGTTATGTACATATAGTATATTTATGCTATGTATGTATTTGTTTCCCATGTATATCGAGCATCTTGGACAACAACATTTCCTTTAGGAGGAATAACTCTTATCCTGTCTTTGTTCCAGGTTGTGAATGGGATGGGGTGAAGCTGGATGGACTTAACTGGTGATCCAGGCGATTCAGGTTAAGCGAAGGAGCAGTACACCTGCTGACTCTGTGTGGAACCGCTTATCTGAAATAGGAACAGCGAGGAAGATGAAGGAAGCTGCTGACTATAACTAGATGTCAGACTAAGCCATTGATGAGGAAGACTAAAGCTGTTGGAAAGAACACCGCGGCCGGCTCAACGCTATGATTATGTGCCCTATGATGCGTTCAGTGATCCGATAAATCTCTCACACGGACCGCACAACTCATGTTGATAATCCATGTTGATAACGGCTGCCTTTCTGGTCATCGGATTGATCCACGGAGTTCCAGTCTGTCCGTGTTAGTCTGTCTCGGTTTGATCAGTCACCTCTGCCATTAATGAAAAATGAAACCAATGGTACATTGTGCCATCTATAAAGCAGCTTGATATGCATTACGGGGGGTTTCTGAATCACAGAGTACACACTGTGTGTCAATCAGCCTTTTCAGAGTATCTTCTTGTACACAGTTTGCTGCTCCCTCAGCATCTCAGCAGCAGATTCAGACACAAGTCATGCGAGCACATGTAAGATATTTAAAGCCCTCTATCTGCTTTTCCCCATTCTCCTTCCTCATGTATGCTCCTCAGGGCTTAAGTTTCATTGATTTATTACCATAAATGCATTCTGCAGAAACCCAGCATAAAACTCACACATACATGTAATCCAGGAGATATATTATTCTTATAGGGGGAGATTAAGAAAAACTCTCCTGGAAAGCCTCTCATTTGATAAGATGATTTGCTGTAAAAACACTATAAATTCACAATTGACTCACTTTTATAAAGACCATTTATATGTGCCAGTGGCAGCTCGTGTCTGTATGTTCCAGTTTAATGAAATCAATTCAGCACAATACATTTTTGTGGTGGAGTTTATTGAATTAGTCAATTGACAAAAAATGGATTTTAATTGAATTGAATATACTTCATAACGGTGAACATATACAGTCTTTCAATAAGCAACATCCGAATCCATCAATACTCAATCAATCACAACTACCTCTCTGCCGACATCAATGCTCACAACTAAACCACCATGTTCATCCTCGTCACAACGCCGTCCAATCAAGAACGTGAATACCAAGAAAAGAAAGAAAACCAACAACAACCAAATCACCATTTGCATACTTTACATTCTGCGTCCTCCTTTCTGTACCTCGCCAAAAATACTTGTTTGTACATCTTTTTAAACTGTCTCATATTTTTTTTTACTTTGTTTAATTTCTCCATTTTACTAAATCACCCCACAACCACCAAACAATGTTATAACTGATTGTTTAGGTCATTTCTCTGGTAATATTCACTGGCAAACTGAATGTGTTTGGGTTTTTGTTAGTACAACAAAACAATCAAAAATGAAAAAAGGCGGTTATGTAACTCTCTGTGGCTGACTGTTGTGAAATTAAGTAGTTACGGTAAACGGGGAAATGGCCACCATTTTAACACATAACCGTTTTCCTGGCATCTACTTCCTTTGGTTCTATATGTCACGCACACCAAAGTGTCTCTATAGCAGTTTATTTTCCAAGGAAAAGGTTTGACTTCCTCTTTCAAACAGCTCTATCTGTGTCACAGTGTCCTGAACTAGAGGACCCTTCAGTAAACCCGACCACCGACCCCCCGTTACTCCCCGCTCCATCATGTGTGTTGTGTGTCTGTTTGAGTTCACCCCTGGTCTTTGTGTGAGACACTTAACCCTGGGTCACACACACACACACATCCCAGAGAGCCTTGTTTTCCCACACATGGACAACGACACACTTATCTATAAACAGATTAGACCGTCAAGGTCACTTCTGCTGCCCACTCCTCTCTCTCCGTGCACAAACTCTCATCACCTGCTCGTTTTTCTTCACAATCTGAATCCAACTTCTCAATTTTTTGACTTTCTTCTTTTTCTCCCGCTTTCTTTTTCCCGACCTCTGTGTCATCTCCTCATTTTCTCTCCCTCCTCCTCGCTATTATTTCAGCTTTTTGTGTCCTCCTTTGCTCCCTCTATTTGTTCTTTTTCTCACACTGATGGGCGGTTCAGGGGGCCATGAGGCCATGTGCAGGGCTAAAGGATTAGCTTTATCATTGATAAGGACCTGGGGTGGCGCGTTGCATGGCGAGCTTGAACCTGAATGCCCTTCCTGAGAGGATGTGTCAGTGACTGCTTTATCCACATATAGCAACACATCCAGAGAGAGCGATAGGCACAGTAAATACATAGGACAGTCAAAGGCAGGTCAATGTCACAGGCCCCCCCCCCCCTCCCAGAGCAGCGAGGGCTCAGGGGTGAAAAGTGCATTGGCTTCAGGAAGATAGTGTGTGCTGCACAACATCAAAGTATGGCTCTCACACTTCCCCTTACTGGGAGGAGGAAGATGTGGGGACACTGTTTTGTTGCTTCCTTTCACAAGTAAATGCGTACACGTGTGTGTACACATGCAGGGCAGCGAACAGACGAACAGCTCAGCTCTTAGAAACTTCTATTCCAGAAGTAAGAAAACCGAATTCAAAACCACATTGACATTTGTAACTATACGATAATTACTAAATGCTCGTTTCTCAACAGTATAGCTTTATATGTTTAGATTAGGAGGGTAGTTAAAAAGAAACCAATCTAATATTGTTGTTTATTCAATGATAATGTTTTCTAGCGGGCTTTAATGAACATCAGACATTTGCAGGCTATATGTAGGCTCCACGGAAGAGGCAAGTTTATGAGTGAGTCGAGGGGTCACGGCTCAGACATGCCTGGAATAAAAGCAGATTGTTTTTCTTTTGTAAAAGTTGTGCTTGTAGTTTTTTATGGGGGCTGTAGTTTTTCCTGTGCTTATATAGTAAACCACTAATACTTTTTATATTTCTTATATAAACATATACAGTATATACTTCTTATAGCAGCTGCTGTGGCCAATTTGTCTTAGAATATTGAAAGTAAACTCTCAATACACAATACACATGAATTGCATTGAATTACAGAAGCAAGAGGAACACAGACTGGTTCGAACATGTCGACATGACTTTGGCTTCGCCGTGTTGTATTTTTTCACTTGCTTTAATAAAATATAACTTTAGGACTGTAATTGACCAAATCAGGATTTCTTTTGCAACGTGGTAGTTTAATCTTCTGGCCACTATTCTTTCTTTTAATAATATTAGTGAATTCATCCGTCTGTATTAATGATCATATTTTAACGAGTAGATTAGTGACGTTATTTGCTGGAGATGCAGTCATTCTGTAAAATGTGTAATTTATAGTTTTTTGATTGTCGACCTCCGTTCTTTAACTGCATGTGAAAACACCCACAGGGTGACTTGTGAGTGCAGATCAGAGCAGGGATAAAAATTCCCAGGATTCCAGTGACACAGGGACCCGACAATGACCCTCTGTGTCCTCCATGAATGGATATACCCACTGCTCTAAGGATTTCAATATTCATCAATCCATGAGTGATAAGAGCAAGAAATTGTTGAAAATGTGTAGATTCAACTTAAAACGTGCAATTGAAATGTATTTGCTCTTAACAGCAACAACCTATAAGCAGTGTATAGCAGAGATGTATCATAAAGGGGGAAAAGTAAATAGAAAATTGAGTTTGCCTTACAAAAATAAACCTGAGAGGCCGATGCAGAATGTATTTTCTCACTGGCGCACAGACCAAATGAGTGAAAGGTGAAACACCTAATTACTTCCTGAGAGCGAGGCATGGTTGCGGAATAAATGCAGCAGCATTGTATAAGTGTTTACAGAGGAAACACACTCAGTCTGTCTTTGATCCTCTCAGAAGAAGTAGTTCTCACCTTGGATGCGCACCACCCATCCTGGACGTTAAAGACACCGCATCCAAGGTGAGAACTACTTCTTCTGAGAGGATCAAAGACAGACTGCAGCGTTCATGACACCATCAGTTAGAGAGGAGCAAGAGACTAACTGCTGCTCTTTAGACAGTAACCTGGCTCGACGTCTGCAAAGCGATCCACCTTCCCCCCTCGTCAACCGTCTCTTCCCGGGACTAAATTAGTAGCAACATCGCTGCCAAACAAACTGTCTGAATCCTTGATTAGTTTCCTCTTCCGTCTGCCGTTTGCTATTGTTATTGACCCCTTTGGAGCCAAGCCAAAGCACTGTCCCTGAGTTCTTGTCAGTTGTTTGACAGAGAGGTTAGAGTGTGTGTTTGTGTGTGGCCTGTTCTTTTCCATCCCGGAGGAGCAGACGCGGGGAAGCCATCAAGGCTTTAACTATTCGTTCTTCCCAAGTCCTATTTCCAGCCACAGCCGAGGGGCATGCTACTTCAACATCCGGAGACTCAGGCCTGACTGACCACAGCGCTGCTCTCTGACCCCCAGAGGGGCCAGCGCTCTGCACACTGAGAATGGGAGGAACCAGGGGGGCCGTGTTGTGTCTTGAAACTTCCCAGAACGACAATAATAAAAACAGTGTTTGTTTATGTTCTCACAAGGAGAGGGATGGGGAAGTGGGGGATCAGAGGAGTAGGGTGGGTGTAAAAGTTCAGCGAGGGGTCTGGGAGTCAAAAAACCAACTGTCGCTTTAGACTTACGCAAGCTGGAATTATTGTAATGTAGTGACATGTACTTGACAGAGTGCAAGCGTTTGTGCGTGTGTGTGTGTGATGATTGCATGCCTGAAAGAGGCCGGCTGTGTGAGAGTACAGTGTGTCTGGTCACTATAAATAACCCTCAGTTTGAAAACATGTGAAACAAATAGCCCAAATTAGGACATCATTTTGAGAGTGTGTGCGAAAATAACCAATTCCATCAAGCATGCAGGCTGAGATTAGACAAGTGATGATCGGGAACATGATGTAACTGTATCAGCAGGACACGTCCCTGCATTTGTTTAATAAAGTCGACTCAGTTTAAGTAGAGTTTAGGTGGCAAAAAGTTCCAGGAACACTTTTCTGTAACTGCTGTTTTCCTGTGACAGATTCATTGTCACAAAACAAATAAGTTTGGTTTCTTTTATGTATTTATTTTTTCAGTCAAAATATTCTAAATACTGGGGGACATAGTTTTAAAATGTCATGCAACTTAATTGCCTGTCAATGATTGAGTGTCAGTGGAAGAAAACCCAAACTGTCACACTTTTGCTTTGAGACTGTTGACTGTCGTCACATGTAATCCAAGACTCACCAAAAAAACAAGTCTGTCATGATGTAGAAGCTACCGGAACGCAGGTAAACACAAGGTCGAGTGAGTTCTGCAACAAACAAACAAACACACACAGCACCTTCTTTTTCCAACTTGCTAACGCTTTGTCAGACCCCTTGGAGTCACTTTCTTACGCACTGGGCAGCCCACGGTCGCAGTAAAGTTAACACTTGGTTAATGTTGAGAATTCAAACACTTGCTTAGGTTTAGGCAACAAAACGTCATGTTTGGGCTTGAAATAAGTACGTAAACTAAGTAAAATGTAAACAACGTAACGGTACAGGACATGTCACAAAGATCACTAACGTAACTTCAAATTGACTCAACAACACTTTGGGAAACAAACGCTGGTCTCCTGGTCGAAAGTCTTGTGTTTATTTGAACCATCCGCCTCCATCCCGTCTCTACCGTCTTTATACGACCTTGAGGGACGCAGATGGGTCTCTACATTGTAGTTACTTGAAAGCCCGGTGCGTCCCTAAAGGGGGCCTTGTGCATCGGTGTCAAACGCCGAGGGCCGTGACAAAGTGTCCGTATTTGACGCCCCGGGAATGAGCATGAGCTGACAAACAAGATTAAGAGTCTACAGCCTTGCTAGCAGCTCATTGAGGCAGTAACATCAGCGTTTAACAGGAAGTATGGTTACCATGTTCACCATCTTAGTTTAGTGTGTTAGCATTTGCAATCCAGCACTAAACACAAAGAACAGCTGAGGTTGATGGGAAGGTCAATAGCTTTGCAGGTGTTTGTTCATAAACCAAAGTATTGGACCGGCCCACTGACATCTTAGATTTGTAGATGTAACAGAGATGAAGCTATTTGGCCACAATGACAGGAGGTATGTTTGGAGGAGGAAGCGTGAGGCGTTGCAACTGAATCTCAGAGGTTATTGGATGGCTTGGGGATGTCTAAATCAAGCTAAAATCAAGCTTTTGGAAAAGTCCTGACCTCAACCCCACTGAAAATATGTGGACTGCCCTAAGAAGTTGGGTCCATGCAAGAAAACCAACACATTTGGTCAACAGCAGAATTTTGCCAGAAGCTTGTTGATGGTAAAAGGTGTTTAAGGACATGCCATCAAATACTAGCCGTGATTTTATTATACTTGTAATCTATAATTATAATCCCAATACTGTCATCCCAATACACACATTATACGGCTGATAAGGATTGTTGCAGTCTTTGAACAATCCTGAACAGTATGATCAACAGCTCTGCCAGCGTTCTTCCATGCCCTATCAGCGGCCTGGTGCTCAGACAACAGGAGGGTCCGGCTTTAACTTGTCAGCATCAATCAGTGAACTGATGTTGAACATTGCATGCCGCAGAATAAAAAGCCAAGGAAAATATAAAAGATGTTCTCTCTTTCCCTTAGCAACAGCACATTTAGTGCCTAAATCATCCCACTGACTTGCAGCAGCCATGGAGAGGGTTTAGCCAAAAGATCTCCGAGCTGCTAAATAAAAACCCCTCCAACGCCGAGCTTAAGCATTACAACTGCAGGTCAAGGTTTCTCACAACCTTCTCCCTGGCGCTGTGATGTTTTATTCAGCGGGAACTATTCTCTTGTCGTTGCTCGTGCTGCAGTGTGAGATGCATCGAGGCAGAGATGGGGGAAGACAGGGGAGAGGGGGAAGAAGGATTGGGAAAGTGGAACGGGTAAAACTGGGAAAGAAGCTGAGCGATACAGGTAAATAACAGGCGAGAGAGAATACAATATCAGTATCTGTTACAGCAGCAGTGGTCGAAGCCAGTGTGACATTTACTGAGAAGTGCAGTGTTCACACCAGGCTGTGATTGATTTTGGTATCGGGACTCAAATAATCGGATTGGTGCATACCTATAATGCTGTCTCCAAAAGCAACCAGCAAGTCAAACACCTTTACCCTGCAGGAGGAGTAAGGCCGTTCATTCATTCACGAATGGTTTTGTGTTGAACTTAAACACAGTGCTGCGAGCACAATGTTGAGCCTGCTACACAAATTCCATCCTCTTCATATTCCCACCAAACAAATTTTGTCTCACTGGTTTCCAGCAGCCTACGAGCTCTTTTTGCAAGACCTTTTCTATCGCTGAAAATGCTCACCATTGTATGCATCCCCTTCCCCGTCTCCCCCGCTGAGACATCCAGTCATTTAACAAGGCTGAAGGAACAGAGAGAGAAAATAATCAATAGTTATGTACAAAGAGCTGGAGTTTGCCTGACAGCCAAACAAGCAGCATCACTATTGATCTGGATTGGTTGGAATATGATGGATTTGAGAGGAGAGCTCCGTCTACTCCATTTTTACCCGTGTGGAGGCAGGATTAGTGCACTCACGAAACGGGTCTGTAAATATGATCGATCACAAAATATGTTACATTTACAAAATAAAATGATTTGCAACAGAGTAAGAATCTCTTGAAATCATACTATTCTGTTTTGGGCTGCATTTTCTCAGAGGCTACACTGACAACACAACATGTTGCAGGAAACCTTGGAGACAAAATTATTTTGCCAAAATGTGGCACTTTTGTATTTGTAATTAATGAAGATCCATCTGGTTGGCCTTGACATACTAACTGAGTGGACAAAACATGAGATGAATGATGTTGAAACTACCCTTGAAAGAAACCTTGGTCTCAAACATCCTAACTAATAACAGCTCCACCAAGGATTTAGGCCTTTTATCAACACACACACACACACACACGCACACACACACACACACACACACACACGCACACACACACACACACACACACACACACACACACACACACACACAAATTTGATTTTGTCCATATTGAACTGAAAAGCAGGTTCATTTGTTTTTGGTACATTTTGCGGTTTCAGTTTTTGGTGCATTTGCATAAAAAGCATATGCAGGTTTAGTGGGAAACCAGAGAGAAACCTGGCACATGAAAGCAAATACAAAAAGATTTTAGACACACACACACACACACACATACACTCACACACATGCATAAACCCCTAATCTGTTACCCTGACGAGCCTCCCTTGTTCCAGGAGGGGCCTTGCACCTGCTGTGGCAGCTTGGGGCCTCCTGGGGGAGAACGTTGAGGAGGCCCAGGAGAGGTGCGCCTGGTTCCAACCTAACACTTTTGTTGAACAGCACATTATTCCTATAGGATGAACCCCTACCCACCCCTCATCCCCCAGGACACATCCCAGTCTTGGCTCCGGCATCAGGCGGAGCCCAAAGACTCAACTGCTCCCACTTCATGTTGTCTACAGCACCTTTACGTCCTTGACTGTTTTTACCCTCAAGGCCTCCTCCCCGTCTGAGCAGCGATTCCCAGCCCACGACTCAGAGAAACACAAGCGCTGTATCCAAGTCAGCTGCGACTTATTTCCTCGTGTCCCAATTCTAGTTTTAAATACCAGAAATAGTTGGACATTTTTAGGAAAAAAAATGACTTGCTTGCAAAATATTTAATTTTGTATAATATAAAGCAGAGAATAGCAGCAAATCCTAACATATGAGAAGCTGGAGCCAGACTATTTCTTGGCCTGGAGCAGAAACTTGCTGCAGTCTCTGCTGTTTGCAAAAACTATGAAATGTTAAATTGACATTTTTACACATTAGTTTCCCTTTGTCTCCGGTCTTCATGCTAAGCTAAATACACTTACTCCAGTTGCAGGTAGCAAACTCATGGCAAGAGAGCATATAAGCATTTTTCCTAAAATGTAACTATTCCTTTATGGTCAATTAAGAGGTGGACAAGCTTTTCTTCTCAGTATCAAGCCACAAAGCCTCCTGTAGTACCAGCAACGGCCGCGCTCACCAGTCCTGCCCGCTGGGAGATCCTGAATGCCGGAAAGGTGAATAAGCAAAGAACCAAGAAATTAAACCTCTCAGCAGCAGCGCCACCTGGGATCTACACATCAAAGAGCTGAGCAGAATCCAGCAGGGAGATTGTTCCTTTCACTGTGGACTCTTTCAGCACCACGCAGCCTGACAAACAGGCTGGAAGGTTCAGTGCATTAACCCACATGTTGACACAAGGCTGTGAGTGATAGAGCAACAGAGCAATAGGGGGCTGCAGAGGATGACATACAGGTCTTTGGGGTGCAATAAACACACATGCATGCACAGACCAAAACACGCATGCGTGTACAGACACACACACACACACTGTTATGGCTGCTTGGTTTATCTGTGATCTGCTTCCTGGTGGATTTCCCCTGAAATCAAACGGGATCCTCAGCTGTCACAGATACAGTAAGAGGCGTCAAAGTGGTCCTTCAGCTACCTGAACGCTCCATGTCAGAGAGCTGCCACAACACTGCTGTAGGCCAACATGTGAGTGAGTGTGAGACAGCTTTGAGATGAGCCCTCACCAGACAGAGGAAGAGCCAGAAACACAACACGACCACACAGACAGACAGAGATACAGAAACAGTCTCTCACTCACACTCACACACACACACACACACACACACACACACACACACACACACACACAAGGAGGTGGGTCCTGGCGAGGGAAACAGTAACGGCAAAATGAAAACAAAGTGAATCTTCCACAGCACCTGTGTAGACAAGAAAGATTAAGATCGACACTGGTGCAACTGTGATCAGAAGACACAAACTTCAGCGAATACAAGTTTTAATGTTTTAATATAAGTTTACCAATGCAGTAGTGCCATGTAAACTCTAATACCGCTCTGTGAATAAAGGTTAACTGCACCAGAGTTGGTTTGATTTACTGACAACTTTCAACACTTTTTCGGGGGATAGAACAGTAAAATTTGACTTATTTCCATCACTGTCTCTGGTGTTTTAACCCTACTAACCTTTATCTAGATGCACACACGATTTCCATGTCTGACCTTAAGAAATACTGGAAATTATGAACTAAAAACTGGAAAATTAAACCATAAAAGCAGTTTCTCAATAAAAGCAAATCAAGGAGTTTATTGACTCATGGAGATTTAACTGTTAATTGTATAAATTCTCAGCAATTCCAAACCGCTCCTATGTGACTCAGAGTAACGGAGAGATCAGTTCTGTTTTCCATGAATCGGAGTATGTGTGCGCGAGATAGTGAGTCACAGTAGAAGCTTAATAAGTGTAGCCTTTTACGCTCCCATTAGGTCATTAACATTACAGCACATTCTAAACTTTGGCAAGGAGAAAAACAGAAAGAACGAAAAAAGAAAAGCCCTCTTTACCCCTGTGCTCCCTGAAGGAAGTACATGGAAAAAAGAGAGAATGAAAGGAAAATCTCCTTCATCTCTGTAGGCAACCCAAATCCTCAGTGTAGCTGCAGCCAAAAACGAAATTAAAAAGAGTGAAGTGTTGGTGTTTAACAGCCGCAGCGCTGAGCTGAGAGGGGATGGAAGTTCTCTCATGCGTAACAATTTCTCTGCTCTCTGCTGTTTGGAAGGATCAAACCAATTTAAAGCATACTCTCACACACTCACTCACACACACACACACACACACACCAGCACAAAAATTAGCGGTACAACATGATGATTTTTTGGGGGGGGGGGGGATCCCAGGTTGAGAAAAATCGCTTTGTCCTGCTGTTTAACCGTTACACAAACATTGTTCTTATCTATGGCTTGCAACTCTATAAAGCAGTGGAAATGATTCCGTAACCATTAATAACCAGTGTAGGAAGATACGTTGAGGTATTTATTTACCCAAAGTTAATGAGTGTAGCAAATCCACACTGTTAAAATACCCTGCATTCATAATATAACTTCAGTACGGCACAATGTTCCCTGTCAGGGTATTATATAATATAGTTAAATTATTACTGATGAATTACTGTGTGGCTAGACACTTAAATCTACAACAATGCATGAAATGAATCATATATTTGTATGCAGATTCTTGATTATCAAAGTCTAACGTAACTATTGGGAAACACTTAAGAAAAATACCGTTGTGTTGTTCTTTTTTTTACCGCTGGTTGCAACTTATAACCGCTTCATAAAGGCTCTCATTTCTCATTGGCACTGAATTGATTCAGCTAAATTTAGTAAAGAGAGTCGAGCAATATTTTCAGGGTGTCCCTGTGGGAAAAGAGTGCAGGAAGGAACTCATTCAGGTTCCCGGGGTCAGAGGTTAAAAGTGTCGTTAATGGACTCCACAGATCTAGAGGCATTTGCTGAATATAGTAACTCGTACTTAACACGTCCCAGACTCTGGAGTCTGTGTAGGAAACTGAGACGAAACAGTCCGTTTCAGCTAATGGGATCCTAAAACCACAATGAACATGAGAAACCACACCGCTGATGAAGTCATGTACTGTAGCTGCAGCCTCAGAGAGCCAATCACACAGCCAGAGAGCATTAGCAAAGGCCTGAGAATGGAGGCGCAAACAGCTGTGATTTAACTGAGGGATGATGATCCTGCGCAGTGACACAACCTCATTTGGTCTCCTGGTGGCCTGCATACCTCAGCTTCCAGCAGGCAAAATACCCCCCAGGGATCCTAAAATACACGGCAGGCCCGAGGAGGGGCAGCAGCCGGGGAGAGAGGAGAGAGGAAGGGCCAGGGGCAGAGCTGCAAGCCTGGACATGCTAGTCAGCTCCACAGTCCTCAGACGACAGTCAGACTGACAACACAGCAGGAATGTTAGCCTCCTTGAAGCTTCTTCGGTGCATCCGTTTGCCGGAAAGAAAAAAAAAAAAAAAATCACAGTTTCCAAGCAGTGATCCCCAAATGTCCACAGGCTACATCAAGTAGGAACAAAAGCCGACACAAGCACACATTAGCCAGAAGTCGCATTGAGTCACGGTGTGATTTTCTGTGGCCAACTGCCTTTTTTTTTTTTTTGTCATACTTCATCAGACCCCTTCTAAATGAGTAGCGGGGTTAATTTAGGATCCATGGCTTGATCAGGCCACCAGGGTCATTGAGGCCATGTATCTGACATACATTCATATGTCCAGGATGTGACTGACACACTCTGGCCACATGAAGTCACTGCAGCAGACATTTTCAACAACAGAGGGCGCAATTCGGTATTTTTTTTTTTTATCAAGAGGAAGTCATACACAGCTCCCACTCCCACTCTCCCACTCTCCCACTCTCTCACTCTCTCACTCTCTCACTCTCTCTCACACACACACACACACACACACACACACAATGGCAAAACAATTAAAGGAAGTGTTTATACTTTTGTGGAATTCATTTCTTTTGACCGTATGCACTATTAAAACACTCTGAATGACACGCAGTTACAGTCATTTTAATGAGAACAAAATCTTACTTCATCAACATCAGCAGTCATCACCAACATAACACACATCATCACCTGATGGACATTTATGGAATAAACCACCAACACATACAGATTCATAAACAACAAACATCACTGAGGAAATCGGACATAATGAGGAGTGGTGAACTAATATCTAACGGCACGACGCTCTAAACCTCGACGAAATGAATGTCTCCAAAACATAATGTAGAAGATAAAAAAAAATTTAACTGATGCTTGGAATCTGTTTTACAATTTGTATTAATATTACATTTGAGTAAAACACTTTAACCCCCTTATTTAGCATTCATAAGCACTATATAAACATGTAATGAATGGTTCATAACACTAAAGTGCACTATAAACAGATAATGAATGATAATATAGTAAATATAAATATAATAATAATAATATGTCTTCATGGAAGTTAGAATTGTTGACAAAGACAATGTCCTCATAGCAACAGTATAGTGTTATAAACCATTTATTAAATGTATATATTGTGCTTATAAATGCCAAATTCAGTTAAAGTCAAGTTTTAGCACACCAACAGCTGTTTATAAGTCCACGTTTTCATATTCAATTATAGTGTTCAGATATAGTGTTGAAGCCGTGGCTAATACACAGCAGATGTGGGACGGTTTGTGAACTCTTTAAGATGTATGCATGGCGAATAAACTGTTCTATGAAAGATTATTTAGGTCGCACTAAGTGAGAAAGTACACGCATGTATTGAGTGGCTAGCAGCCGACCTGATGACGGATTTAAACCGCTAAGGCTCAGCCTCTGCTGTCTGGCTATTAAGACTTATGTTGATGTTGCAAAAAAAAAAAAAAAAAAAAACCTCCAACAAGAAGCTCTTCACCTCGATTCATGTTCTGTTTAAAAAAAAAAAAAAAAAAGGTATACCGATGCTTGAAACCACATTTTTAACTTCCATCAGCTTGTTTAGAGGAAGAATTTCTGTTTCAAAAGTGCAAATGTTTTGGTTCTGACCACTACTGATCTGCATCACACACACACACACACAGACAGACGAGCTGTGCGGATCTATGAGGCCTATGTAGGTTTACTTCTCTGTAAACGAAGGAGGACGCAGCGCTAAGAGTTCGGGATTGTCGGGCCGGTCATCACCGCAGTCTGGGGAAGATTCTGATGAAGAGGATCATGCTGATGAAGCTGAAGGAGACCAGGATGAGCATCAGCCACAGCAACCAGTTGACGGACTTCTTGGTGTGCTGCTCCAGTCGCTCCGACTCCGTCTTCAGCTTCTCGAAGTTCATGTCCGCCTGACGCATGGACTGGCTCAGAGTCTGGGAGGGAAAGGGAAGCACACAGCTGATCATGTAAACATACAGATGCATGCCGAGCACTCACACCTACAACTCGGCTTTCGTATTCAGACTATCAGACTGTGTTTTAGTGCAACAGGAGCAGAAAATGAATACTGCGATACTGGCAGCTGTGTGTCCAGTTACCTGGTTGTCCTGTTTGATGATGTTCTGTGCGGCCAGAGTGTTGTTCTTCAGGTTTCGGGCCAGGTTGAGCATGTCCTCGGCAAGCTTCTCCTGTAGGTTGTGGTGATGCTGCAGGACGGCCTCCAGCTCTGCAGCAGACTGACGCTCATCCAGAGGAAGACCTCTGCACGAGGCAAGACAACATTTAGATTTCTACTGCGGGCACAGTCACAACTAAATGTTTGTTACAGTCTTATATAAATGAATAAATAAATAAAGTATAATGGAAGTTAGATCTTTATGACAAGAAATGATATGTGCAGCTTTACCTTCTGTTCCGCAAGTCTGTTTCCGATGTGCCTGTAGAGAGGAAAGGAGAACGTCATCTTTCTAGAATATCAATCAGATGACTGGCTTGTTTAAATATAAAAGTATAATTTTTCAGCCGAGCTACTGAATTCAAGATACCTTTGAATCTGAAAAACACATTTCTTACCTTTGCCTGAGAGTCCCTGTCATGACACAAAAGAAGAACATTTATGAATTCAATTTAATAGAGGCTTTATTATTTGTTTTCTCAATTTAGTTTTTTACCAAACCTTTACCAAAACAACGCAGATCCATCAGCTGTTATTTCCACAGCGTGTAAATCTCAGAAGTGAACCATTATATCTCGACTACTCAGCACTTTAGCTCAGGAGTCTACATCTGAACCTACCGTGCCGAGCAGCTCGTCCCTCATCTCTCCCGTGCACCGGGCCTTCGTCTGCATGTGGACAGTTTTTGAGGCCGGCATCCTCTCGTTGGCTATTGTGGGCGTTCGCCCGGGAGCGAGGAACTGATTAGCCAACGCCTTTTCAGTTGTTGACGACTGTGAACGAAAACAGGAGAGAGATGAGATCAGAAAACAGGATAGTAGAAAAAGTCTGTGTACAGTATGTGGGATACACAGTTCATACAACAGATAAGAAATATAGAGAATGTTTTAAACACTGCCATAAACATCCAAGTGACAAAAAAATGCAGTTTGTAAATTATTGTCACTGACCAGCTTCTCTGCCTCAAGAAGTCCTTTCAGAAAATCTACTTTTCGTGAATATTCAGTCATTATTTCTGCTGTTGGTTTGCTGGAGAAAAAAACAAAACACAAGTTGTTATTGACATGTGTGTTACAAATTAGCAATAATAAAAACAACGTTAAGATACATGAGAGTTGAGAGAGACGGTACCTCAGGCTTTTCCTCAGAGCGACCAGCATCTCCTCCAGGGCACCAACATACTAGAGGACAGACAACAGAAGAGCAGTCATTGTATACACGTTAGGTGACATTTGTTTGGATGATTATATAGTTTAACACCTACTTTATTTTAAACAAGACAAGCATACTGCAGTTGGGACACTAAGCCCAAACCAATGCAGTGTAACACAAAAGCACTGCGATAAATCCTACTTTAATAAAAGGTTATATGTTCAGCTGTTTTTGGAACTGTTTTAGAGTTCTGATTCAACTTCATGGTCATTCTGGAGGCTGTAGTTTAACTCTCATTGATATAAATAGTGTGAACAAAGGAAACAACTCTTGTAAATCAATTCTGTTCAACAGCATCACAAGCTGCACCTCCAAAATGAGAATGTAAAGTTTAATTAACACCCTTGCTATAACGGTTTCAACAAAACCTGAACATTATAACCTCAATAAAGGGCGGATTAGTTGCAGGACTGTTCAGCTATTTAGTGTGAACTAGGTGTACCAAGTAAACTGGAAACTTAAGTGTGAATATGAAGCTGTTACTAATTCTGTGTAACCGTGTTAGCTGTGTCCTTAATGCAGTAAGCTAACATAGCTAGCATAGCATAGTTAACAGCTGTAACACGAGCTACATTGTGTTTCACGTGTAACGTGTGTCGGAGAGGTTAACGCCACAGAAAGGCACCATCTCATAAAGTCCTGTCGGTGGGTTCAGTGACGACGTGGCTGACAGACTCGGCGGCTCACAGCTGCTGCTAACAACAACAACAGCCATGCTAACTTAAACGTTAGCCGTTGAAGGTCAGAGCTGAACGATATAAAAATGACTTGCGTGTTGACGTTGTCTTACCTTTTCTAATCTCCATTCGGTTTCTCCTCGTTTCTCAGACGCTATAGACTCACAGCGGGACAATAGTCTGATAAAATTGATTTCTAATCGTGAAGCCATGTTTGAAGCTGACGCACCGTCGCAGCATTACGACGTCACCAGCTCAGCGACGAGGCGAGCGGAGCGTATCAACCCATTCTAGTTTACGGTCGTACCTCGGTCCAACCAGCGTTATTCTTAATTTATTCAGTGAATTCATATTTAGTCCAACAGGGTTAACCTGCGTTTTAACCGATGATAGGATTCCCAATTACATTTTTATATTTAAAAATAAAGGTTTCCTCTTAAACGCTTAATTTAGTCTCCTTTTTTAGCCAACACATTTTTTGAGGTTGAGATTTATGTCAATAAAAACGAAACAAATGACAAATACATATGTTTGGTCATGTTGCCTGTATGATTCATCTGGTATGAAAAAGATTTTGGGTAGACGTGACATGTCTCCTTTTTATTTATGAATCTATTTCTGATAATTAATATGATCCTTCTTATGGGTGAATATAATATTTGTTATAGCAATTTGAGAAATATACGCCTTTTGTTTGGTTTGTAATAATTTCAAATAATTTTCCTCTGCTTAAAAAAATGTACTCTAGCCTCGTGAAATGGCAAGACTGATTCTTGATTGATGCTCCTTATTTTTGAAACGCCTTGCTATTCTTTGTTCTTTTTTATTCTCGTTACTGTTTATGTATAATTTTATATAATTTCTAAAATAATACCAGTTTAACTAATATATAATTTAGAGATTAATGCCATTCAGGTTTTCGGACCCAGAGCAGATGTCCAATCTATTTTTATACCTCTGCCACCAAGACTGTATGTAAACCCCACTGATGAGGGAGAGCATGAATAATATGGACTAACTGACAAATAACGTCTGCTAAAAAGTCCACCTGCAAGCTTAAAACTTTTAACCACCTTTAACCATCACTAACAATACCAAAAAACTAAATTGCTTTTTTTATTCTTCTCCAGTAACTTGTATTATTGAGTGATAGTGAGATTCTACTGTTTATATACTGTAAACTTTAGGCATTTTACAGTGCTCATCTATTTTATGTATACCTCATTAGGTAGGTAGTGTTTCTTTTATGTATTTATGCAATTTGCATGCATTTAGAATTGAAATAATTACTATTAACAGTCAAGTCAAAATTATAATAGAATAATAGTTTAAAGATTTACATATCTGTCACTTTACTAGCAATTGAATATATATTAGCTTGAGTTATAATTCTTACATTCAGGCATTCCTGTAAATCCTCAAGTGTCGTCTTGTGTGCTTCCAAAAATGTCTTCCAATTTTAGAGGCGCATATATTTCCCCGTGTGGATGAAAAGCAACATGTGGACACTTTTCTTTGCTTCGTCTGTTTCTCCATCAAGTCACAGGTAATTCCAAACCATTTTCAAGTTAGTACAAAATTTCGAACGGCTATGAATTGTCTTGTAGAAGGTAATCTGCCGAAGACGATGTCGTGATTCCATGCAGACAATAAACTATCTTTTACCTTAAACTCCTTTAACCATCATGTTAAAACACAGCGCTCTACTTACCTTTGAGACGACTCCTGATTTATCAAGTTACCGCTGCGGATTCACTGGAACAGTTGAAGTTTAAGTCCTACGTAATATAACTTTTCTTTTAGAAAATAGGACATGAATTAATTTAGAATACATTTGTTAATGTGTTACTAACTACATTGTTTTCTTCAAAATAGTGTTAACAGGAAAAGTGTGCGCCCGTCAACCCTTGAATGGAAGAGACTAATTCACGGAGTTCATTAACACACAGCAGCAGATGTAACAAGCATCACGTTCTGTATTGTCATGTTAATACTAATAACCATTACAGTTCACATCATTCAGTTCCAACACACACATTACACATCAGGACATCTTCCTCATAATCCAGACAAACTAACAGACATCATTCAACAGCAGTCAGAGAGGAACATTAGTATTACGTTTCAAACAAAGTTGGCCAAAGTTGTGCTTCAGCAGAACCTGCTCCTTATGGGACCGTTTACTTTGGATGGCAAGTACGATCCAGCTGAGTGAGTCACTCAGGTGAGTTCAAGGACTTGGAGCTTTAAAGACATCGTGGCACGGCTTGTTGCATCATGGCTGGGTTTGTGTTTTTGCGGTTTCAAAAAGGATAAAAGTGGCGTGTGCTGCTCCCGTTTCCCTATGTGAGGCAATGACTTCCTATCTGGGGTTTGTAGTAAACTGTAGGTGGAAAGATGATGTTGACCAACGCAACCGTTCTGATGAGGCACCGATACAAAAGTCACAATGTGCACGTCGAGGTCCTTGTTTCATGTCGGTTCAGTACAATAAACACAAGTGTCACAAAAGAAACCCTCTCTTAACCCCCAAAAATAACCCTCCCTCCCGGTGTGAGCGCTGTCCAGAACATTAGTTTCTTTATCAACTTTCTGTACAATACCAAGGCACTAGCTAACACATCAATAAGCACGTTTCACCCATTCAGAGAACTAAGAAATGAAAAGTGCAGCTGGAACCTGCAATGTCTCCTTGAATTAGCACAAATGTGTAAAAAAAAAAAAAACACACAACAACAAGAGAAAGAAAACTAAATTGCTGGTCCATCATTATGAGGCTACAGAAAACACAGCCTTTGTCCCAACTCAACAGTATCCACAATATATTAAAATGATAGAAAAGGTGCGTGGCAACATCTTGTCCAGTTATTTCTTTACTATCATCGCAGACAAGACTTCAGACACATTTGCAGTTCCTTGATTAGTTCCCACTGACGACAGCGACTGGAACAGCCTTGGTTTTGTGTCACTGTGATTCTCCGTGGGTACTGCACAGGTTGTGTTCCTCTACTGCGATTCTGGATTCTTATCCTCTCCTGGCTCTCTACGATCCATCAATGTCACCCGTGGCTAGTCAAACGTTGTTGCCTCTAATCCTCTTCACTCGTCTATCGTTTCTGTTCTGCCCTGGTCAGACGCCATCGTCTATAAAAGGTATGTCTGGGTCAGAAAAACGTCTCTGACCCGTCGTGGCTTGTACATCGCGGTGCTGGTGCTGAGGAGAGGGTGTTACCATGGAGGAGGTGGAGGAGGAAGCGGAGGGAGGGCAGGAGGAGAAATGCAACAACAGGTCACACTCAGGGCTGTCGACATACAGGGACTGGGTGCTGTCTTTACGGCGGCCTGGGTACTCTCTTCTCCTGGCCAAGTACTTTGATGCTCGATTTTGAGGAGGGGTATAATTCGGAGTTGGTTTTGAGGCTGCAGACTGGGCGAGGACGCCGTGCGGGAGCCTAACTGTGCCGGGGATGATCGGGGTACGGCGCTGCAGTAGATGCCTGAAGGAGACTGTGGAGGAGTCAGAGGTTGAAGAAACGCAGCTGGACACAGAGGACGTGGAGCTAGCGGGGGTGAGGTTCAGCCAAGAGACGAGCCCACCGGGGACTTTAGGTCCCTGGACCAGGTCTGGTGGTTTGGGTGGACAAACTGGCCTGTATCTCCTCAGCTGGGGGCCACCTCGTCCTGGCAGAGAGAGAGAGAGGACAGAGGAAGATGAACATGTTTTCTCTTAGAGCTGCTTGTTAAGTTCACACAAGAATACTGAGAGGGTAAAGAGCAATGGAAGAGCATGCAACCATGTTATCTACCAAAAATGATGTTTGGTGAGGCACAAATACGCAAACATCTGCTTGGATAAGTTTTGTCGAATGTTCAATTGATTAATTTGGGTAAAGTTTGAGCATGCTTCTGTGCAACACATGCATAATCATGCATACATGGGTGTGCAGATGTTTGCAGACAAACACAAACACACACAAACACGGTTGCTGTTCCTCCAACCTGCTTGGTTATAGAGCAGACGTCACCGCCCCCATCACCATCACTGGTCCAGACCTGCACCACAAAAAACAGGTCTAGTCTGGTCAGAAACCCACAGGTGAGTGAGAGTGAAAGAGGTAGAAGGAAGGACGGGCCAGACTGTAAATACCGACCGTCAGGCTCCGAGCCGTGAACAGAAGAGCGCTGCTGCTCGTCCAAAAGGCTCTCGGAGCTCAGCGAGGCCTCGGAGTCAAAGTTCTCCTGGTCTGAACCGGGCTGCTCCATCTCTGGCAGTCTGCAGGCCAGATCATCTCTGCAGGGACACAGACGACAAGGACATCAGAGAGATGAGAGACTGGAGGAGGACGCTACACCGCGGCGAACAGAGAAATAATACAGACAGCATTCTCACTTCTCCTGTTTGATGGACTTGATGCGTTCCACCAGGTTGTTCTCAGCCTCTGTGTCGGAGTCCACAGGCTCGTCCTCGGGGACCACGCGGAGATCAGAGCTCACCTTCTCATGCACCTGCAGAACACAGAACATGACACGCTGACACCTCAACCAACCCAACAATGTCCATTAATGTTATATTATCATGTAAATTGCATCATTCATATAATAATTACACAATAGATATAGCTTTTCACCCAAATCTGAAACTTTGTTAGTGAGGAGAAGAGAAGAGGGTGGATTAATGCATCTGCATAGAATTCCTGCAGCACAATCACTAAAATGCTGTGATACAATAGCAGCCAGTAAACACCTGTTCACACAGAACTGGTGTAAGGCGTTTACACACAGGATGCAAACAGCTTCTTTGACTATGATGAAAGTTAAAGACACACCACCACAATACAAAAACACATTTTACACAACTTTCAGAGCTTTATAGTCTTAAAATAAGATGGGAAAACAAGGGAATAGCACAAAGAAAAAATGCATTATGCATGAACCATCAAGCTTTGCAAGTCAGGCTATTGTCTTCCATTAAGACAACAAAAGAAGTATTATCGCGAAACCAACCCAGAACCATCTTGTCCTCTCATAAAGAGAACAAGAATAACAAACAGCAACATGCAAACTACTACCAGTTAGTAAGGAAGAGTTTTTTTTGTTGTTTTTTTTAAAACAGCCAGAGCATCACCCACATCTAGCATGCCATGCACAGGTGCCTTCTACGTGGCACACTACTACACACTACAACCGCTAGATCTACTGTACTAGGAGAGCTCGATGATACATACCACCACTCCTTTGTTAGGAGCTGAGAACCTGAGAGGTAAATGCCAGTAGTGCTAAAGAGAGACAAGGAACATTGGCCGTGTTACCCATATCATTCCTTTACATCCAGGCACGAGGCTGAGCAACAATTTGAAACCATGGTATGGAGAGACCAGACTAAATCACAACAGAAAGGTGATCCAGAGCGACGCAGGGCTCGTTCCTCACCGTGTTCTGTCTCTTGAGTTTGAGCTGGTTAACAGCTAGAGCCTCCGCATACTCCAGCTGCTCGATCTCCTCCATCTTCTCATTGTAGCGTCTGATCTGCTCGTTGATGATCATCTCTATGCACCTACAGGGGGAGGAGGGAAACGGGACGTCAGACGGTATTTGTGCGGATTTAGAGCTGTTAACTAATTAACAATGCACTACAGAATGGAGGATTAATAGATATCGTGGAAAAGGGGAATAAGACAGATTTTGTTATTTTTCTTACGTGGTGGTTTTGGCGACATCCTTCATGCTGAGCAGCGGGTCAGCGCCGTCTGGGCAGCGCAGGACACACGGGGCAAAAACTATGGCCAACGAGTTAGGAGACATGCGGTTGTGAGCCTCCTCTTTACACACCCTGCAGCAGAATTCATTAGGTATTAGCATTTCGTCTAGTTGCACGTACATGCTGTATAATAAGTTATAACTATGAACATGTTCGTGATGAGTGACAAAACGGGCGCCGAAGAAAATCTATTAAAAAGGCGTTATGTCACGTTCACATTAACAAGACCACAATGAGAGAAATCCTACCTGACGAGGTGGAAGACGAGTCTCTCCAATGTGTTGAAGCTTCCCATAGGAAGCTCTTCCAGCATTTTGTACACAGCCTGAAGCTGCTCCTGCTTCTCTGGCAGTTCTAGAGGAGAAAAGGCATCATGAATCAAACCCATGAACACATATAGCTCTCACTCTATTTTATTTAGTTTTAATCATGACCGATACATCTTAGTTTCACCTAATTATTAGCCAGTGTCAAAAACAGTCATAAACAACTTAAAACAGTCTACAACCCAGCAGCAAATAAGGAAAACGGCCAGCACACACAGATGGTCTATAGGGAAATGCTGCCCCCTGGTGGGGAAGGTGCTCCTCCTCACCCACTGCATGCAGGAAGTCACTGTAATGAGTGAAGGTCATGAGTGGATCTGGCAGCTCCCTCAACCACTGTTTCACCAGGCCCGTCACTGTGTGGATGGGATAGTCTTCGAGGCAGACCAGGTGGGGGTCTAAACACATCACCAACGTAACAGCAGAAAAAAAAAAAAAAATCAATAAAAGGAGCCATGACAAAGTCTTTATCAGTTAGCTATAAATGTCAAATAGAAGGAGTCGAACCGGTCTCAAGTCGCTGGTGCAGCTCTTTCATGCGATTGGCAGAGCCAGACTTGCGGTAGATGCCCTCGGTGTAGAGGCCGTTCATCTCCACGTGCTCCAGCATCATCTGCAGCACCATGGGCACTGGGTTCTTGTCGCTGACCAGGTGACACACGCGCACACCGAAGTGCAGACCGCCAGACTCCTCGTCACTCTGTGGATTCAGACAGACAGCAGCAGTCGCTAAAATGTCTACGTATCCAGTCCACTCGCCACAATCTATCCACAACATCCACGGGAATCACACCTTCCTCACGACAGTAAAGTGCACAATCTGATGTTTAAGTATAATCAAGATAAAGGAAGCTGGCGAGACCGTGTTCTTTGTTAGAATGTTTATCATGTACAATATAGATGGCCAAGCTCCCGCCCCACTTCTCAGTGTGCTGCTGTTCCACTAGCTGTCTTTGTCATAATCTGTCATAGAAGGTTACTTTCATCTTTTGTCTTTCTGAAAATCTCAAATATGATCGTTAATATGTTTGTCCACATAGGCATCCATTTCTGTACTGGCTAGTAAATTGTAAACCCTGTTGTGATTTTAACAAAGATATAAGACTGCTTGTTAAAATGAGGTGCTTAAATTTAACTAGCCAGTGCTGTAATAGTCAGAGATAAAGTCTGCCATGTTTCAGACTTTATGAGAAAATATGCTTGAGCCTAGT
Organism: Anarrhichthys ocellatus; assembly: GCF_004355925.1. NCBI lineage: Eukaryota > Metazoa > Chordata > Actinopteri > Perciformes > Anarhichadidae > Anarrhichthys > Anarrhichthys ocellatus. The sequence goes on from NW_022280060.1 coordinate 1,717,448, forward strand.
GGAACAAAGTCTTTACTGTGTTAGCCCCAGCCCTTATATATCATAAGCACGTCATTAATCCAGGCCTGTCGTGTCTCAAAATAAAGACCTACCTTTTTGACACAGAAGGTGGAGCAGTCAGTCACTATTTTGCAGAGGCATTTCTTGTGACAAACCATTTTACAATCTGTAAGAAAAGATTTAAAAAAAAAAAAATAAAAAAAAAAAGATTTAGGGCAGGATGCGTTTCTTTACAATATGCTGCAAGATGTTTTCTTAATATTTGATCACAAATAAAACATAAAAAGAAGAAAAAGAGTTTTGATCGTTGACTCACAGCTGCACATGTAGGCCTTCTCCATGCCCCAGATGTAAGAACTGCACTGGTCACATGACTGCATAATGTTGACCTGATAGTTGATGAAGACATGATCCAGGGGGCTCTCCATCTATCAAGACAGACAGTCACTCAATTAGAAACCATATTCGACATTAAATTAAAAATAATTTTTGAATAAATTAAAATAGATAACTGCATACTTACACTTTTACTTTTTTTCCTCCTCTTCTTCCTCGCTTTAGCAGGCTGTAAAACACACAGAGAGCATAATCATGAATACATTACCTTTTTCACATTTGGACTAATCAGACGGAACGATAATGAATTTGAGTATTTGCACCTTTGCAGGCTCAGCCTCCTCCTTCTTCATCTCTCCTCTGATGAAGCCATCCAGAACCGATTGGAAGAGATTGACCACGAGTTGGACTTCTCCTTTCTGCGTATTGCCCGCCAGGTGGATGACTTTGTTCTGGTAGCCTGTCATCAGACCTTTGTAGCCAATGGTGGGCTTCTGGTAAAGTACAGGGGACAGGAGACAGGAGGAGGAAGAGGGGAGGCCGGTGAGGAAGAACTCCGATCAGTACGTATTACGTGTGTGTTATGCGCCTGCAGAAAAACACTCACTGGGAGAGAATACATGGCTTTGATAGTGTCTCTGAACTGCATGGTGGCTGTTACAAAGATGGCCTCTGTGGCTGACAGCGACTTCCCCCTGGAGCGGAAATCATTGACCTATTAGGGAACACAAACAAAAAACAAATAAGTAATAAAAGTAGGTAATAAAATGGCCTCCTACATTACGTAAACATCTTCTTTGATTTTCACTCACCTGGTTGCCCAGAAACTCATCGAGGTGCTGCAGCTCATTGGCGTTGGTGATTTCCCGATCCAGCGAGGCGTTCCACTGCTCAGAGACCCGCGTCGCACGACTGATCTTTATGGTGGGGTTGCGGCCTAAAGCTTTACCAGCACGTTCACCATGTGGCTGGGAAAGAGGCCGAGATACATGTCCAGACGCTGGGGCTGAAAGGGAGGGATTATACTTATTGCAAAGTAATATCTATTGCAGGGAGGCAAAGGTGAATGAATTTTACGTAGACTACTTCTCTTTTCTCAGAATGAAGTTATTGTGTTTGCACTGAGCGTGATCCTGCACGGGTCAGTGTTTTCTCAGAAAGCAAGCAGCAGGATAAGTGAAGGCCTGAGAATATTAGAGATAATACACCTGTGTTTTCTTTACATTTCTCATTACTCCAGCAGTTTGTGCTGGGCGATAAAATAGATTTATAATGAAATATAATCTGATGGATCATTTTTTCCTTTTTACCAGCTTTGGGAAAGTGGCACCCCAAAAAAATACCAAAGAACTTAAAGGAATGAAGTTAATATCCCTGCTCTAGTAAATCCTATCATTCTTCTGAAACTTGACGAGGACAAACTGAACAGCTTGTATTAGTTACCTTCCCCTCCGGTTGGCCTCTCATTGAGAATCTGAGCAAGCGTCAACTCTCCGTTGTCGGGAGTCTGGGCCTCCTTATGCGGACGTTTTTTCAAAATCTTGCTGAAGAAACCACCTGACCTGCAGGACACAGAAAAACAGGAAGCTGTAACAACTATTCACAGATATTGTGTGGATCCACAATGTCATATCTCACAACTCATTTCTAATAAAAAGTTTGTAACCCCTCTGTGCAACTCCCTAGAAGATGTCCCCGTTTTAAAAAATACCATCAAAACTGAATTATCCCGAAAGAGTCTGTTTCTTAAGTGCCACATATCCAAGGTCTGCTCCAGCACTGTCACCACAGCAACAACACAAATTAAAAACAAAGCAGTCAACCCGATGCCTCCGACAGATAAAACTCTGGCCTCATGACTGAGCCTTAAGTGTTCATTTCTGGCATATAAATCCATTCAGAGTAAATAAAGTTATCGGGAATTTCCGGCTGTCAATGTGCAAGACCACAGAGTGAGCTGGGGATGCTTGGACTACACAAGTCAAAGAGTTTTCCCAGGAGCAATCTGACTCAAGCAGACATTGCAATGGGTCAAGATTAAACAGAGGATCATTTCCTGTTCAGTTTTCATTATAATTTATTTTTCTCCACACTGAAACCCTACAGATTTCTATTTCTAATACTATAAACAAAGTCACCTATTGAACACATTATCCTTTGCTTCACTCCTCTCAATCACCTCCTTTTCAAAGAAACAGTTTTATTTTCGCATTTAATAGCAACCCTGCTGCATCCCCCCACCCGACCACTCGTGTACAGGCCAGTCCAGTACCTGTCCGGTGTGGACGGGATGGAGTGCGCCGAGTCTTGTTGACCAGAGCCCTCTTGGTGTTTCCTTCTGATGGAGCTTCCCTTTGAGCCGTCGGCATGACCGTCTGAGGGGGAAATCATCTGCCGAACAGAAAACAATTTACAAGTGATGACGTATATGCAGAATAACTGGAGTCTGTTTGCCAGTTAGGATAGATTTTTAGAACGCAAAAGGTCAGCGCTCAAAAGTTTCCTTTTTATTTTGAATTCCATAACAACAGGTGAACATTTAAAATACCTCTCTGGCTGAAGAAGCACCAGCCCCTTCCAGTGCTGGAGACAAACTGTCAACTGATGAGAAGGCTGTTTCACTCCTGCAGAAGAACAATGAAAAAAAATGTTTTCAGAAAGATGCTATTTGTTAGAGACATATTAGAGAATATGACCAGAACAGAAGACCTACAGCGTTTGCTTTTCCCTCCTCTCCTCCCTGTTGTGAGGTGGAGAAGGGCTGGTGCTGTCAGGGTATTCTCCATTAGTCCTCCTCCCTTTCCACTTCTCCGGCTTCTCCTTAATCGCCCCTAGACGGCGTTGCAGGTTTGTTGCTCCGACACCATCCCCTAAACCGTTTCTGTCAGTGTCAGCGGTGTGCAGGGGTAACGAAGTGGGACGAACGGGACCGACAGCAGGAGGACACGGTTTTGCCTCCTTCTTCCCGCCTTTGTCTTCTTTCATTTTACAAGCCACAAAGGTGTACTGGTCCAGCTCCTTGCTGTCCACCCGCTCTTTTAGCTTCGCGGGCTCCTGATTTTTGCTCTTCGGCGGGGATGTTTGATCCTTGCTGGTGGCTGAGGTGGAGGAAGAGGAGGCGGCCCGTTCAGTCTCTCTCTGGTTGTGCTCCAGCCCTCTTCGTCTCCTCTGCTCTCTCTTCTCCAGGCTCCTGGATGACTGGCCCCTGCTAATAGCTGGAGCTCCTTCTCTCTTTTCATTGGAAGGTGCGGAGGTATTGCTGGGAGCCTCACCTGGAGATGTAAGTGCGTTGGAGGTGACCCCACCAAAGGGCAGTTTTGAATCCGACTGTCCTAAATCCTCATCATCTTCTTTCTCGTCCAGCTGAGTTCCAGCCTCAGCCAGGGTACCGTTTGTCTCCAAATCCAATTCCTCATCTTCATCCTCCAGCTCTTCATCTTTGCCCTGGTCCTCCTCTGTATGTGAGCTTGTATTAACTTCTCCTTCCTCCTCTCCTCTCTCCTCCTTTGCCTCCTGGACAGGGAGGATGTCATCCAGCATCTCTTCTGTGACCAGCTCTATATCTGGATCTTCTCTTGTTTGAGGCTCACTTTCCAGTCTTTTCTCCACCTCTTCTCTCATTTTCTGTGCTTCCTGCGCTTTCCTGGCAGCCTCTTCTTCCTCTGCTCTCCTCCTCGCTTCCTCCTCTTCTGCCTTTCTCCTTGCTGCTTCTTCCTCCATCATCCTCCTCTCTTCCTCCTCCTCTGCTCTTCTCTGTGCCTCCTCCTCTTCTTCCCTCTTCCTTCTTTCCTCTTCTTTTGCTCTCTTCAGAGCTTCTTTTTCCTCCTCCTCTCTCTGTTTTTCCTCACGCATGGAGTGGCACCTGTAATACAGAAAACATCAATGTGACAGCCCACAAAAATCGACAGCATCGCCCGTCCATCTGTCTTGTTCTGAACCGTTACCTTCTGCGTGCCGAGTGTCCTCTGACCAGGGCTTGTATTTTGGTAGCGCCTTGTCTTTGGCGGTGGTTCTCTGATCTTTGTCTGTGCCCTCTCCACACAGCCTGGATCAGAGTGGCTGCCTGTCGCCTGCGCTCCTCTTTGCAGTACCTGCGCCATGAACACTAAGCAGGACAGACAACAGGACAGGCTTAGTATCATACTATATTGTTCTCCTAAATATCAAAATGGGAACACAACATACAAAACTGACATGACTGCCCCAAATAATCTGTGTTTACCTGAATCAAGATGGCTGCTTGTCTCATGTCCAGAAACTCTTTCCTCTGCAGGCGACCTCTGAACCAGCGCTGAAGGAAGATGATCTTATGCATTACATCCTTGTGGAGCGTGTCCTGCAGCTGCTGTCGCTCCAGCTCCTTTAGGAACACCTGAACAAAGAGAACACACCAGAATTTACATGCACAGAAGGGAACTGGTGCAAACGCGGACAAAAAAGGGGGTTTATAAGGTGTACTGAAAGAATAAAGCTCTGAAGCAATGACAGGAGTTTAGTGGTGTACCTTAGTTTTGCCTATCTGGTACGTGGTAGGGTCCAGGCCCATCTTCTTCTCAAGCAGCACTGAGATGTCCTCTTTAGAGGCGGCGGCATTCTTTGGCAGCAAAACTCTGAACTGCTCTATGAACTCCTGCAGGGACAGGACAACAAAGATGACACAAATAAGAAACAAATAGACTTTTGTGGTTCAAAACCTAGAGGAGGAACTTTACTGTACCTGGAATGTGTACTTGGCTCCGTAGCCTGACCTCCTAATGCGAACAGTTTCCAGCATTCCTGTGTATCGCAGCTGCTGAACCACCAAGGCCTCATCCAGATACATCTCCTTCTGCTCATATGCAAGGACACAAGAAGCACATTCACTTATTCTGTTACTATTTCGATATACATAGTTACAAATTCAATAATTATCATATTGTTTTGATTTCAGTTTAAAAATAAGAATTATGCAAAAGAGCAAAGACGCTCATTTCACAGAGGTTTATGAAGTGTGATTACACTGCAACAGTTTACAACATTTCCTCTGTTATAGTGTCTTTATGCTGGAAGAACAACTTCAGTATTCATGAAGAGACCAAGGATTTGAACAGAAGATATTAAAGAACAAATTACAAATGACTAACAATACCAAAGTCTTACCTTCTCAGCATTGGAGCGGATGCAACGAATGAAGAAAGGCTCTGCTCTGTTCAGAGTCTCCAAGAGTTTGGTCAGAGAGGTCTGAGGGAAGCACAGAAAGGGGTTTGATGAATGTTCAGGACTGCTGCTGGAGGGTGTGTTTGGCTGGTTTGTGTGTGTGTAACGTGCATACTGTTGTAGGGGATGTTACCTGGAACTGGGCACTGATGCTGGGGGGCTTCTTCTTCTTGTGCAGGTGGAGCAGAGACTTGGTGGTGCGATCATGCAGCGTCAGGCTCACAATGAACTTCAGAGACCGAGAATCCAGCAAACTCTGCACAGCAGTAATACAGTAAATGAATTCCCTACTCAAACACAATCAATAGAATTCCAATACAATGATGGTTTAAACTGATTAAATCACATCAAACAACTTTAACAGTATGTTCTCCTTATCCGCCCCTAAAATTTGGGGTCTTCAGTTGTTACTCAGGTTTACCTTGGGGATGACCTGCCTCAGTTTGGTGTTCTTGCTTTTCCTGTGAAAAGGGGAAAAAGAAGATGCAGAGCGAGTTAGAGGGACTGGAGCATTTAAGGCGTGACAGATGGGAACGTGTGAAGCCGGGTTAGTACGGAAGGTTGACTTCTTCATGCGCAGTCAGTGATGACGTCCAGGGTTGCACCTGGAAGACGGGATGAATGATGGCTTGAATGAGTGAAAGGGTGAGGATGACAGAGAGGAGGAGGGAGTTTGCTGCAGGAGATGGGATGTAACAATAAACTAGGCTCTAAATTCATGTTCAGGCTGCAGAACTTTCTGTAACATTCTGACATGCCGCTCGGACATACTTTCACAAGACGCTCCATTAGATCTCACATGCCAGCACAGTCTTCTGATGATGCTCATGCAGAAATGAACGAAGGTATTCGAGGCATTTCAGCTTTAGCCTCCATGAAAACTAGGTAGCGTCTACGAACAGAGCAAATAGTGTAATGTCTACCGATGAAGCAGGAGTGTGTGTGATGTTTGCATTAGATTGTATCCCAAAATAAGGGAAAAGTGGGTATAAATGTGATAACTATGTATGGCTGGTTATGTTAAACTGGTTTAAACAGGGTTGGTCAAAATTAGTTGAGAATAGTCTACATTGTTCTTGGCGGGAAACAAAGCTTTAATAGGAGCATGTTCTGCCTGAGTTAACTAGACTGGGTTGATCTGGAGAAGAGCTGATGCCAGGTCTGTCTGCAGACTCACTGGAGGAAGTGTCGAGGGAAGCGGAGGCGACCCCAGGACTGCAGCAGCTTGCGAGGGTCCTCACCATCCAACGGTAAGTTCTTAATGGAGCTGATGATCTCTGCATGCATGTCTCTGATCACACCACACACACCCAGTGTGGAGAGGGAATGATAGGGGGAGTACGGGGAGGAGGAGGAGGAGGAGGAGGAGGAGGAGGGAGGGGAAAAAGATTGGAAAAACCGACAAAAGGAGGAAGGAAAGGGAAAAAAAACAAAAAACACTTTCAGGACACCTTAGAAGAAAACACACCGCCGCAGTTACCAAAGACAAGAGCACACACTGACTGCAGCATAGCTGGGGGTCTGATAGCAAGAGGAACTTGATGCTCTGCTCATCCATGACAAATAAGCCACAAAATGTAGTCTCCCACTACATGGAAACCACAAGACACTCTAGACCACCCAACCATGCTGCCATATCCCTTTTAAGAACAGAAAAACAGACAATGCGAGAGAGAGAGGGATTGGGGCACGTAGGGGCTGTATTCACACCCTATCTCTGCCACTGTGGTAGTTAACATGCAGAGCTGAGCTGACGTTCGGTGTGCTTGGCCGTCTGTTTCCATGCTGGGGTTGTTACTGGCTGTGTGACTGTAAGTTGTTATTGGTGAGACCGTTTGATTCATGGTCCTGGGCACTGGGTCTGGTCAGGTTAATATGGAATCTTTTCTGTGTCCCAGGGCTCGTCCATGCAATACGTTTCTATACTTACCATGAAAACAGAGGTCAGGCAGTGAAGGAATGGGCAACATTATACTGCAAATGAGTCACAATGAATTTGACCTTCTACACCTCCGTGTTTGCAGATCCCAGTATTTTTAGATCTAAAAGCAGGAGGTATAGGGTCAAGATTCAGAGGGCCAGACGCTCTAAAAATATTCTCCATCGTTTGGTTCCATTTTGAGAAAGCTCCCCTAATTATTTTTGTCCATTAGTCTTGGGGCCTCTGTATGCGTATGCATGCTTGTGTGCTTCCTAAGCTCCACAGCTGATGCAAGTAATCCGGGTGGCTAATCAGAGTGGGCCCGTACAAAGACCTTCCTATGCTCTATAGCTAGAATAATAAACGTGAGGAAGGAGCGAGATTATCACAGCTACAGTAAAAGATGGTGAGGGAAGAGAGGGAATGCAAGGTAAAGGGCAACTGTGCTGTACTACTGCGTTATATCAGAGTACTGAAATTCATCACAAGCTGGACCATCTGAGATAAAAACCCCTTTTATTCATTGGTTTGGATTCAACTCTATTAAATAGCTAAAAAAAGATGTTTTGTCAGATGGGAGCAAACTCTGAAAATGGAGCAAACTGGTTTCTATTACCCAAAACACATTTCATTCCTGCATGGCCTCATTTCTTCATTCCTTTTTCCTGTCCACCAAATTCACTTACTTCTTACTCTCATAGCTAGCAAAGATGTCTTCAAAGGCCTCTAGAGGGCGCTCCTCTGAGTGATCAAAGTAGAAATCGAGCATAGACGCTCGTCTGTGGAAGGGGAGAGGAGAGAACCGCACACAGTGGGGTCACCAAGAGGTGGAGAGGATATGGGTGACTGAGCTGAGGTGAAGGAGGATTCATCTGTCAGGGTGACGTTTTAAAAAAAAGAAAAAAAAAAGAAAAAAAGAAAAAAAAAAAAAGACTGATTCTACGTGTCGGTAGAGGTCCACAGTTCACCAACCATTTGAATCATTTCCTTCACCTTCAACAAGGAAATATGTCCACAGGTACTATAGCAGACAGATTCCTCCAGAGGAAACAGATCTGACAGTTGGAAAACCAGTCCAAACCCAACACAGACCAGACAAGTTTGAAAGCCATATATTTAATTATGTACGTTACTTACTTGTACATTCTGTCTATCGGGGCATTGGATCGCTGAAGCTCCCCTAAAGGAGTTCTGGAGATTGGACGGACAACACCTAAAACCAAAAAAACACAATTAATATGGATTTATCAACAAGTGAAACAATGTATTCATCACGAGAAGGCTTTCTAACGGAGTTATACAGTTTTTGTTGTTTTGTTTTTCGTATTAATCTTATTTAATCTTGTTAAGCCACATAAAAAGGCTCCTACGTCAATGGGCTATGCCTGAGGACCCCAAAATAGTCTGGAGGATTGAGAATTGCACGGAAAATATCTTAATCTCCTCGAGCCTCACGTTTCTCCATTTTCCTATCTGTGCTGACCTGAGAGGCTAATTACAGAGCAGAGAAACTGCATTGCTCTGAAGCTGTGGTATAAGATGCACAAGTGGAGAGAAGGCAGCTAGTGTGTGAAACATTTGTAAATGTACTATAATACATCTACCTATAAAGAAACCACTGAACTTTTGTGTTCTATGAATATTAGTCTGAATAATAGGACGGGCTGACACTGTCACACCAATAATGTACCTGAAGTTTTGGCGGCCCAGGAGCGGCCAGCTTCATTAAAAGCAGCAATGCCTCTGATGGTGGCGCGCAGGATGCCCCATCGAAACATGGCCACCGGGTCCATGCCGATGAGTTGCCGCACATAGGCGCGGTCACTACTCCGTAGCAACGCCACGATGTCTGGACGCATGTGGTCTGTGTTCTTCTCACGGAAATCCTGGGGAGGGCAAATTACCCAAGAACGTTAAAAAAAACGGCACCATCAGCACACGAACGCATCGGTCTCGTCACATTCAAGTGTAACTAGGGAAAGTTTAAACCCTTTTGCTTGTGTTACCTCGTCTTCTCTGTCCGCCGTTCTTACCTTGATTTGATATTTAACTTTCCCAGCAAAGTGTCGAATGACAAAGGCAGGCTCCATGACTGGTGTGGGGACAAAGTAATTGTTCCCCTGGTGCTGTTGCTTGAATTTGGCTAGTAATGTCTCATCTGTGGCATGGGGAAAGCTGGAGCACAGCACAGAGAGAGGAAAAGGGGAACGAAGATTAATAGAAATAGGTGAAGATTTTTTTTGTTATATATATACACACAGCTTCAACTGAATGAAACTAAAGTTCATTCCTACTCTCAGCCACGAGACACGATTGAAATGGTGCAAATTCGTCTGTAGCTGTTCTTACTTGCTCTCCTCATCCAGCAGGTAAAGCAGGCCAGTGGGCTTCTTGCTGATCAGATGGATACAGCCCACATTGTCTGTGTAGTCGATGTTGTGCCAGGTGATTCCCTCTGCTTGGTACTCCTCCTGGTTGAGGCAGAACAGAACATTTTGGTGAATAATCTCCTCGATGAAATCAAGTCAAGTTAGGAAGTTTGACAATTTCAATAATAATCTTATGACCTGAATTATTTAAAGTTTTGGTCTCAAATAAAATGAAATACAGAACAGATGTAATTCTTATATGTGTTGGCTAAATATGCAGAAGTATACCGTTTTCCAAGTCAAGTTTGGCTAAATAACTAAATATTTTGACAGTAAATTAAACTTCGTATTCCTGTTGCTGTGAAGGATAGGATAAACTAGCATGAACTAGCGTGTAACCTTTTCTCTCTTCAGAGAGAAAATGTTTGGATGAGTCACCATGCAAGCAGTCATTATTATAAACACAGAGCAGGGAAGAGAATCTTCTGATGGGGAGTTGTTAGGTGCGTCATGTAGAAAGATTTGAGGGGAGGCAACCGAAACGCAACCACTCACCTGCTCCAGATTGAAGATGTGATGGTTGAAGTAATACTGCAGCTGCTCGTTTGCATAGTTGATGCAGAACTGCTCAAAGCTATTGGTCTCAAAGTCCTCAAACCCAAAAATGTCCAGGACACCGATGGACAAACACTGGAAAAGAGGACCAACCGAACACCAGTGAGGAGAAGGAAGGGGAATGCATACCATCCAAATACAACAATATTTATAGCATTTAATGACGTAGAGTGTTCTTCTGTAGTTCCTTCAAGTATGTAAGCAGAGGGAATCTTTAATTTGCACAATTTGTGTGCTGCTGTGTGTGTGTGTGTGTGTGTGTGTGTGTGTGTGTGTGTGTGTGTGTGTGTCTTACTGGGACGGATTCCTCCATATCTTTCTTGTTAAGCAGTGCGTGATTGATTCGGAGGACGATCCAGTCAAACAAGGCGCTGTACAGAGATTTGGCCATGGAGTCTCTGGCTGTGATAGCCTGACGGGAGAAAGAGGCGAACAAAAACTTCAATAAACCTAAAAGAACGGCTGCAAAGGTGCCGTTTTATCAGTGGTGGTAGAAGTACTAAAGTAAAAGTAGCAATACCACAGTGGAGAAATTATCTGTCACGAGTCTTGCATTTGCGGCCCATTTCAAAATAACAGTATTATTAATATATTAGTATATTATATTATATTATATTAGTGATGCATTGAATTTATTTACTTCATATACTGCTGGGTAGCTTGCGAATATCCCCCAGAGAAATCTAAATCTATAATATTACATCATAATTAATTTAAAAGAGGAAATATTTCCTCTGAGATGTAGTGGAAGTACAAGTAGCAGCAAACGGTACTATAGTACAGTACTTGAGCTAATGTACTTAGTTACTCCCACCACTGCATGTCATAGTGTGCTTTGGAAACAGAATATAGTAGAACAGAAGTCTAAATGAGGGCTTTATTTAGAAAAGAAAGCAGAGAAAAGGAGAACATTAAAGGAGTGACAGGAAGAAGAGATCTACCGTTTGTGTGGTATCAGTAAGGAAGGAAGAAGCAGACGCACAAGGCCCCGAATTAGTGTACGGCTGGACACTATAATAGTGATAACAGGTTACAGAGATGTCTTCATGGCTGGTGCCTACCTCAGAGTGGCTGTAGGAGAGGATCAGCTTGTCGTTGACCGTCACCGTTTTCCTCTTCGTCAGCGCCTCCACCAGCAGCTCCTCTTTAACCTGAGAGGGAACCCACACAGGTTAATGCTGACAGTCACAGACAACTACAGAATGGAGTCACAAAAGAAAGAAACGCATATGTTACCTTCAGCAGGTCAGACAGCGTAGCCAGGACCTCTGGCGGTCCCACATCCAAACCCTCGTCTCGGCCCGTCGAGTTACTCCTGTAGGTCACGTTGCCCAGATACAAGATGGCCGAAAGCACTGAAAAGATCCTGCAACACAGTCACAGAAATTGCGTAAGCCGAAAGTGACAATGCAGTCACATGACAAATGCAGGAACGGTGCTTCACATGCTGTTCCATTTATGATCAATAACTAGTGAACAGAATGGAAGCATTGTATGGGGCTGCATCCGCACACTGTTTCTAATAACCAGATACATTAGCCAATTAGATACAGCTATTATTGTGGTGTTGGTGCTCTAAACAGTCTCTTTGTTGTCATATATATTTTTGGTAATGTGAGTCAATGCTCAGACCACAATAACCTCAGTTTTCAGGACTGAGTGGAAAAACGCTTAAGGGTAGATTTGCAAAACAATCTCTTCAACATGTCTGGAAGAACATTATGTCTCTTTTCTGCATTACACACAACACATGAACATGATTCACTTACTGTTTCTTGGTGGCAGGAAGGAAGCCGACCATCTCCATTGCCTGCTGCAGCCTTTCGAAGTCATGTCGCAGGTCTTCCTCATCTTCTATCTTGAAGTTTTGCTACAAGACAAGACGTACAATTAGTGGGGGTGCATAGAGATGAGAGCACAGCATGGAGAGACAGGTGAAGGAAAGAGGTAAATGAAGAGGAGGGTGAGGAATAAAAAAAACAAAAAACAAGTGTGAGAACAAAGACTGCTTCATTAAGATGCAGTGCACATTTGCACAGTAAGCTGGACGTCTATATAACAGCTTATTCAGAAGCTTGACAGTCTTCGTGAACACAGGTCAGCTGGAAGTGAATTACAGTGTTTCCTTAAAGGTCCAATCACCCACAACAACAGGTTATACTTCCTTAACACAATCTGAAAGGTTATTTACAAAGGTTGAGCCGATAGAACAAGGTAGAATAACAGTGAATGAAGTGCTGTTTATATCGAATGTAAAGTCAACAAACTGCTGGATGTAATGGGACAGGGGAGCAGTACTGTACCTGCTTGAGGTAGAAGTAGTCTTCAGGCGGCAGTAGCTTGAACTCCTTCCTCTCCTCCTCTGAAGCTCCCAACAACAGGTAGTAAAACACGTGGTAGTTCCTGTAAAAACACATCTTTCTTGAAAACTGTACTACACATAAACTGCACTCGCACCAAGTTATTACGACAAGAAAATGTATTTTTAAACTGCTCTTCAAAAGGATAAATTAATTATTTTATGCCTACATCATTTGTTTGTTTTATTACCTGGCGAGCGGTTATCAGTGGATATTTATTATGGGCACAATCAGGGGGATGATAAACCAAAAGTGAGCACGTTGTAAAAAGCTAATAGAAAGAAGACAATGGCTGGATAGATATTAGTTTTCCACTCATGCTATCAGTGGGCAGGTTGGGGGATAGGCAACAAAGCGTTGTTGTAAAAGTACACAGGAGTAATGAGTTTCCACACGTATCGCTAAGAAACAATTACAATTACGTCACACAGTGGAGTCGCAACCTGACTAGACAGGCAAGATGCACCGTCAACAGCAACCGTAGGCTCGGTGGTTAACAGTACACTATGCGGCTGAGGATACGGAGGCTGGACTACATTTTCCAAAACTACCCGGGGAAAATGTGGACAGGAAACGTGAATGTGTAACGCTCTTCTCACTTACAACAGCTACAGTACACTTTTATACACAAGGCATCAACTGCTTAAGCTGAGCTGCTCAGTGACAGGTTGTGGTTTTAAAGACTAGAGAGCTCGTCTGTATCTCTATCAGTATGAATCTAAAAAGGACATAAAACATGACTTGTGTAGTTAGAAAAGGCCTTCCTGTGTTGAATCAATAGCACACCGTGGTTAAAGCTTTGCTGTATCTGTAGTCACTATGGAAAGATTCGTATTAAAGTCAGGCTTGTCATTTGTTTCATTGATGGAACAGTTTAACAGGAGCAGATCAGAAATCTGCTCAGTTTCTTCTTTTGACTCATTCAAAAGTGGAGGATTTTCACACTCCGACTGTTCTTCACAATAACCAAAGCCCAAATATCTATTTGCATATTACTCACACAAGTAGCAAACACAGACACAGACATGCGGTCGAGTCACTAGTGAATGTCACGGTGAGTAGCAAAGGCTCGCCTGGCTTGAAGGAAGAGTGAGCGGCGAGTGAGTGAGGATAGGAAAGTGAAAGTTTCTTTTCCCGTTTGTACGGCAGTTAATCTTAACTCACACGACCCAAACTCACTGAAGGTCACGTCACCAAACTATATCAATGCGATCCATCATTGCTCCATTCAAAGTCCTACGAACTATGGACACGCAGCTAAGGCTAGTACATTACCAGCAACTCAGGTCGCCAAAATCACAGTCTAGAGCGCCTGAATATTTGAGTAGACGTATGTGGGTGTGTAAGTGTTTAGGCAGATGGACATCCAAAGTCAAAGACGGGAGCCTTCGGCTGAACTTCATATCCGACCATCACAGGCTACCCGTGTTTGTACAGAGGGCCCCATTAAGGTCAGTGGGGGTGAAGGGTCGAGACCCCTCCCGTTCCTCCTCACCTCTCGTTCTTCTCTCTGGAGACCAGACGAGACTTCTCCAGCAGATACTTCTCCACCACAGCCCTGCAAGACAGAGAGGACGAGGAAAAACAAAGAGGATGAATCACTTAACACAAAAGGTCACTTAGCTCTGTCCGTCCGTGTGTGTGTGTGTGTGTGTGTGTGTGTGTGTGTGTGTGTTTGTTTTCAGGTCATATGTGAAAGTGGGCTGGTAATAAAAAATGAGGGGAGGAGCAGGAGGGGAAGTCAGGACAGATGGTCGGAACAATCAAAGAGTGAACAAAGCGTTCAGATACGGTCAGATGGATTGTAGCACATCACATAGCAACACACACATCGCCAAACAGACAGCTTTGGCATTAATTTATTTTATTTTATTGTATACTCTAGATGGATATGGAGACTGAAAGGCTACTGCGGGGGTAGAGGTATGCTTTCAGACCACTGCAGCCATGAGATGTGCACTAAAAGCAGCGGTATTTACGCACCGCATCAGGCCAAGGCCGTAAAGTTGTCTAAATCAGATTTTATAAGAAACAGTTGTTTCTTCTTTGGCCAGGCAAAAACAACACTGACGCCGGTCCTCATGGCACACCAAGAATAGAGCCGTGCTGTGAGAGAAACAGTTGTGTTCCTCTGCTAAAGCTGCAGCCACAACTATAGACAGCTTAACTGAGACCAGCTTCAGAGATCGACTCTACATATCTGCTGGTTTGAGTCTGCACTGCAACTTCTATGGAAAAAAAACTTTTAACAGATATTATAATAGATGTTGCTGTGGGATTTGTTGTAGGTGTCAATGTCATGGTCACACCCGAAAACACTATTTGAGCTCAACTTACGATGGGAAAATATTGATTTTCATTCCCTTTTAACACGCAATGATGATCCATGAACATCCATCTATGAAATACCCCAAAACTAGGCCTCTGAACTGCTTGTACACGTGTCCTGTATTTCAAATGTTTCTGTACATGTGGAGGTAATTTGATTCCGTGAACCTGTCTCACACCTCAACCCATTCCAGAAAATGGAGCAGTTGTACTCATCGGCTGCCATATCTACATTATGACGTATGCCTGTTACAGTACGTTTGTAAACGTATTTTCAGAGGGGGTTCTGAACATTAAGGGCTATGGCAGGGGACAGTATGAGACTGTTACAGCTCCCTGAAATGAGTCCTCGTCTCTTCATAGGAGCTGATCTAATGGAGAACAGCGCGCACCTGCAGGAATGTTGACAAGAGCCTCTTTTCAGAAAAGTACAGGCCAACATACTGGCTATACAGCACATCTGTCAGCATGTCAGTCCATACCAAATATCTAAAAATACATACAGTACATATTCATGCTCAGACATCTTTCACCGGCACACCTCCTCCCTTTTCTTTTCATTGCTCTGCTCAGATCCCAGTGAGAGAGATTAGTCGGCCAGAGACCCCCAAAGACTCAGAGAGCGACAGAGAGAAAAACACCATCCCCGTCTGTCAGTTAGTGGGTCCACTCACAAGGCAGAGCGTAGCAGAACAGCAGCCTTCCCTTTGTTAATCTCCTCTATTGACTGTCTGAATGGCTGCCACTGGAGATGGAGAGATAGACAGGCAGCCTTTGTTACTACCACAGAGCTGAGTGGTGATGCTGCTCCGATACTTTACTGGTGTGAAGCAGCACATATACGGTGATGGTGAACTACGTGTTTTAGGTCGACTACATTTATGTTTTTTTTAGCATTTCCTTGTCCAAGACGGTTCACTTTGTCGAACAGAAAAGCATCAGCCAGCTAAGATCAACTCTACTGATTGGATTACAGACCTTTCTCCGGGTAATTCAATAGAGCACGATGAGACCGGGTGCCATTAGGAGATAATCAGGTTGGGGATGCCCACTTACTTTGGAGCTGAGCAGCTTTCGCCATGTTTCAAATCAAATTCTATTTCTAGTATGAAACACTTGTGTTAGAAATCTTATCCCATTAGCCTGCAGTCTGGATATTGTACATGACATGTTGTCTGTTTTTTAAAGACACTGTATTGAGCAGCTGTTCCCGTCTCTTGATGAGGAAGTGACACAGCTGACCAGACTCTGATACAGCTCCCGAACAAAGTCTGACTGCTGAGATAAAGGAAGGACAACATGCTGGTGGTTGAAAGTTTCAGTCCCCACACACACACACACACACACACAAAAGAGTGAAGAGGAAGCTATCAGGCTATGGGGAAGTGGAAGACCCTGACACGCTACAGGAAGAGGATACAGAAACCATGGTTTACATGTCCCTGAATGGTGTTTCACTGCAGATTAAGGTAACACGGCTTGATTAAACCTGGTCTGAGGCCTTGTTGAGAGGTGGTTGGTAGCAAAAGAAACGCACACAAAAATACAAACGCATGCACCCGCTGTTACTCACCCTCTGACTACTCCACTTTCCAGGTAATTCACCTGGATGAATTTACCAAAGCGGCTGGAGTTGTTGTTGTGGGCCGTCTTGGCGTTCCCAAAGGCCTGACAGAGACAACAGAAGAAGACAGAAACACAAAGTTAAGTGTCAGCATATGAAGTCAAAAACAAAAACATCAACCAACAACTCCTCAAGATTAATGCAACATCACTTTGGATGCGTTTCTTCAACATTTCGTCAAATAAAAGCATGACTTAACTGGTTTATATGTAGAAGTTAACAATTCAAAAAATGAGGAACTAGATAGTCAAGGGGTTAAATCTTGTTTTTAAACAGCAGCTGAGATGGCAGACGGGGGTGGAAATTTATATGTGTGCGTGCATTTTGGGGGTCTTAGGAGGGGCAAGCGTTTGCAACTCGTCCCCTCTTGCCCTCCTCCAACTCCCTTCCCATCAATCTCTTTCCTCCGTCAAAAGCTTTCCCCCTGTGTGTGTGTGTGTGTGTGTGTGTGTGTGTGTGGGTGTGTGTGTGAGAGAGAGAGAGAGAGAAAGAGAGCATAGGTCGGTGATGATGAATGAGGTTGGGACAGCAGGTCTTCTGTAGAGACGTGTGAGAGACAGAAACAGAGAGAGGACGTGGGTTTCTCTCCAGGCTTCAGACTAACGCTAACCCAGCCAGGGGCCTGCAGAGCCCAGCTACCAGGCCTCACTGAGGGGCCCCGTTCACTGCATTGATACGGCAACAGAATAGCACTCTCTTTTCATCATGATGCACATGCTCACATGGTTACACAGAGAGAGACACACACACACACACACACACACACACACACACACACACACACACA
>NW_022280060.1:1734993-1746087 GCF_004355925.1 Anarrhichthys ocellatus
ACACACACACACACACACACACACACACACACACACACACACACACAAACTTAACAAAAGGCCACCGCAGGGGAAGTTGACTCAGTGCATGTTAAATAGGAGCCACATTGTATCTTCCAAAGCAGTTGCAGGGTGAATTTGATACAGTGGTGTTGAGGCCGATTGGACTTCGGGGGCACAAACACGCACCTACAGGGGCTGATTGAGATTCCTTAGGATGAACCGTTTGACCTATTTTAATTCATGCTGTTTCAGTAGACCTGGAAGTTTCGCATTCACACGCTCTTTGATTTTCCAGTGCACTACAATTAGATATAAATTAGTTTTGAGACCTGGGGGAGTATGTGGTAAGAGTTGTTGCCTGTTGATGGATCATGCAATAGATGCTCAGTTGTCTCTTATCCGTGACCAGAATTATACATCTTCAGCCTCACCTGGACTTGCTCAGACAAGACTCTCACACACCCACCCACTCACTCACTCTCTCGCTTCCTTTCCTTTTGTATGCGCATGTGTGTGTGAGTATGTACACAAATTCAACCAACTGAGTACTATGCCATCATTTCTGTTCCAGGTTTGAGGGTCTGCAAGTGTGTTTTGGCACTGATGCTCCAAAGTGTCTCACTGCTCAACACTGCCCACTGTGACCAGTGCTGCTCTGATCACCCCGACTCCACGAACCTTGCAGCCAAGAGCACAGAAACCCTGGGAAATGTCTGCGAGGCCCAGGCCGCTGCACCACGGAGGGAATGCTAAACATGTCACTGCATTATTCGTATTCAAACTTGCCCATGAGCAGAACGATCGGATTGGCTGGAAGGCTCAGCAGGTGTGGGTCTGCATATCCAGCGATCATTTCATGACGTAGAATTCGATCTTAACTGATTCCTCTCTGTGGTGAGCCGGCTTCTCTGGAAGCCCACTCCCCTGTAGATTTCCACTTCAATAGAGCCAGACTTACCCGAATAAAGTCTCACACCCCCATTCAGCCTCAGAGTTTTAAAGACATTTTTTTGCATAATTTCAACATGCCTCTTTTGTAATCAGTAAAAACGTACAGCTGGTGCTCGGGTACTAGACCTTATTGCGATGACACTGAGGCACTGCTGCGTCCTTTAAAGTGAGCTGCTCAAAAGAGCTTCAGTTTAACGTTTCCACAGGCGCTGCCAAGGCCCCCCGATACCGACACCTCACTACAGCACACACTCACAAAGGGAGTCTAAATAGTCCAACCGTCACAAAGAGAGTTCCCACATACACCGAGGGCAACGGCAGGCAAACATTCATCAACCTCCACTTCACTCAGCTACAGACAAATATATTAATCGTGTTCTTTAAGCCCAATTCAAGTTGATATGCTTTTCAATTACAGATAAACTGGAGAACCAAGCAACAATATTATAAACTGTATAATCACTGGTAGCCGCAATACTGGGGCAAAAATAATCACTGTTTGTTGTCCTGAATGTGAGAAAAGGCTTTGGTAAGAGCACATGATGTTGGCAGTGATAGAATGCCACCGCATCTCTACACAGTTCCTCCTCTATGCTCGGCTTGTGCTTCAAGCCGCCACTCTATCCCACAAACTACACTTAAACCCGCCGAGCTTAACTCGGCCGAGTCGTTAACAAAGAATGGATTCTTTGACGAACAATAACGTCGTCGATAGTGCTCAGAGGGGCTGCTGCTTCCTTTCAATACACGCTGAATGTTCCAGTGAGTGTGGTTATACTGAACTGCATGAAGGTCAGAAACAAATAATACTTCTATGCGCTCTGTCTTAAGGGAAATGACTTGCAGGGTGTAGAGATACTGGATGACACTTTCACACTGCCAATGATTTGCCAACAAGGATCTTAACTGATCAAAAAAAAACAAACAACAATTCAATTATCGGGCATTTTTGCCAAATATTTACTTGTTCTAGTTACAAATGTGTGATTCACGGCTTTCTATATCGTTGTAAATTCAAAACCTTTTTGTTTTGGACTGTTGGCTGGACAAAACAAGCATGATGTCGTTACTTTGGGCTCTGAGAAATTGTAATTTTTTATTACTTTATATTCAACAGATTGATGACATTTGTTAGCCACAGCCCTAATTAATTAAAGACGTACATATAGAAGACAGTAAATGATGACATTCATTAAATACAATAAAGCTTGTATTTAAAGTATTAGGCCCATTATCACATGACAGCTACACAGGAGAAAATAAACTACAGTGGAAAACAAACCAGCTTGTCTTGGATGCCAGCATAGTGGAAAATAGTGGAATTCTTTTTAAATTGCTTCAGTATGCAATGATCGATTGTAATAGATGGTCGTTATTAGCAAAGGCTGGAAAGCAGATCACAAACTTCCATGCACTAACTTTGGACACAGAAGCAAATATTAATGGAATTGACAAACAAGAACAGTTTCCGCATACAGAACAGACCGACATGGTCATGAGGGAATCCTTTTGTACACATCACATATGGTGCAGATCACAGTCCATGTTGAGCCCAGTAGGAAACTGGAGCATACGGCCTACTTTGTGACTTGCTAAACTAGTGCAAGAATTTCCGCAATCCTCATTTTTAAGACGCGTTTAGTCTGAATATCACAAACCACACAGAGTTTCAACATCAAGAGTACACATCATGTGCAGTGTCACAACTGATAACTGACTCCACTACTGCACATAAGGCTGCAATATGCGATGGCAACATGAACTACGCAACTGTCCACTAATATAGTCTGTCAAAATTATAACTTTTCTGTTGCATTTAGCTGCAACTCTGTAAAGCATTTTGTATTTGACATGCGTCTAAAATTACTGGCATTTGCAATTTGACAATACAACTAGCCTTATATGTGACCGTGGCACTTGGTCACAGAGACTTCTCAGTGCAAACCAAATGGCGGGAAAGACAAACATAAGTATTTTGCGTACTGTCCGGTAGCAGTTTGCATCTTAAAAAAAAAAAAAAAGAAAAAAAAAGGAAGGTATTTATGTGCTCTCACACGTTTTGTCTGTCTGGAATGAGAACATCTTTGCTTGGGCAAACCCAACATTTAAATAGAGTTTTATGAAACGTCTAAATTATTGGTCTACCCCCCTGTATGCATACATAATACAAGGTAAAGTAATGAAGATGTCTGAGGTAAGAGGTTGGAAAAGTTAGAATAAAGTGTTCTAGCACCAGTTCTGCTCCTCTTATGGTCTGGTGTTTTACCAGATTGGAGGCATTTCAAGCAGCTCCACCCATGTCTAGATGGGGACCACGTCAAACCTCAGCTTGTGGTGTGGTCAGAGGACCATGAATAGACCCTGAA
This sequence comes from Anarrhichthys ocellatus, assembly GCF_004355925.1. Lineage (NCBI taxonomy): Eukaryota > Metazoa > Chordata > Actinopteri > Perciformes > Anarhichadidae > Anarrhichthys > Anarrhichthys ocellatus. The sequence goes on from NW_022280060.1 coordinate 1,738,314, forward strand.
GTGGCCTGGGGGCATGCTGCTACATGTCAGCTGTATTTGGCCTTTAAGGGACAGCATATTCCACTCTTCATTATGATTCGGACTGGTGTGATTACAGTAAGGCGTTTGTAATATTGCGTGTGTGTGAAATGAATGACATGTGTGCATGATGCAGTGACTCAAACTCAGTAATGCCAGCTTTTCCCAGACTCGTACACAATGCCACCCAGCCTGACCAAATATAACTGAGTAATAAAGAGGTGCAACCAATATGTAAAGAGATAAACAATGGCTCAGCAGACAGAATGGTCAGCTACTCTTCGGCACTTCCTGAACAACAATACAATACTTTGGTGGTATCCACACCCCTCAAAGCCCTAAGCTAACAGCAGAGAGAACCACTGCTGCTATTTCCCGTGTCGTAGCTACTTCCTGTTAAAAAAGGGTTCCGGATGATAGGAACTTCCTGTCTGAAGTGGTGAGACAAAGTGGCATGGAGGAGGCTGGGCACTTAGAGGAGTTAAACAGGAATCTGCAACAACTAGGAGGCTTTAATTAAAAGGCTTTGTATTATCTCACGTCTTTAATAACATCAACTTTCTATCAAAAGCTTTTCATGTTTATGTATGAGCAAGAAACCTCGATAATGTCAGAAAACAGCTTCTTTTATTTTATATCTTTGGAGGATCCTGAAACTTTAAGTCAAGCTTTTATCACAAACAAACTATTTGACTGACAATACACTCCTTTCTTATAATGCAATTAATGCTATGCTGCGCAAATGTTAACCCCGTTATTAACGTTACTGTGAGGAACTTTTTACTGGTTATGAAACAGTCTCGTTTTAATATACGACCTACATAAGTAAACGGGACGATCAGCCGGAGGATTGGATATTTCTATATAGTTATTCTTAATGATAAAGATACTTTCTTGTAGTAACTTTAAGTATCTCTTAACTTCAACAGTTCTAAAGTTCTCAATTTGCTGCCAAATTGTATTTTGTAAAGAGCATGGATGGTGCTTCACATGGCTTATTAAATCTAGTAATTCTCAAACATATACCGTATATATATATATATATATATTAAAAAAAAATAAGTAAATATTAGTTTAACAACGGTCTTCTGATAAATACACTTGGACGAGGAAAACTTGATCCGTGCCTCCCTGTGATTAACATAACTTTCAACATATTGCCTGCAATGTTTCATCCACCTGCAGAAGGGCTCAGAGACGTTAATAAATAGGCTCAACGACTGGCAAAAGAAAACAGAGAAACCAAAAGAACCTTGCAACAGAGGATCAACCCGTTGGACCAGTTCATAAACAACACATTCATTCATGGCTGGTGAGCTGTTCTGCAGGCAGAGGCCTTATGTGTTCAAACTGCAGAAAGAATTAACCGCAATCTCTCCTTTACCTGCATTATTCTCAAGACAAAAGGAGGAAAAATTCACAGAGGAGAATACAATACAATATAGAATAGAGAAAAGTGGTACAATGAACTAAAGTAGGACAGCGGCTTTCCCACATGATTTCAGGTTGGGTCCATTCAATCTGCCAGCAACACAGCAGTCAGTTCAGCACTGTAAATGATGACCTCATCGCCTCGAAATGTGTGACTCGGGCCTGAAGACCTCCACTGTAGCTTGAGCGCACACACACACACACACACACACACACACACACACACACACACACACCTAAAAAAACAACCAATAAAACCTTATTTTCCAAAGAGGAAATTCCTTCATTTTGTTATACGTATACATCTATGAATAGCATTCTACGCTCCATATATAAGGCCTTGAATGGAACTCGTCAGGAAGAAACCACCAGAGGTAGACTGTGTGAAGAGAAACTCATTTCAGAGGAGCTATAGCTCCTGAAGTGTATTTTATTTAATGTCAGCCATCTTAACAAAATATTTTCACAGAAGAGACTCGGAGGGTCTCTAAGCAGGTAACGTTTACTGCAACTGTCTTTGCTTATGCTGTCCTGTTCTGGGTAAAATGCAAATTTAGTAATTTGCAAAAAATTCACTACCAAGATGATTGACTGACTAGTCGCGAATGGAATCAGACCTCCGCTTCCTCTACCGACCAGGAGAGCAAGGATCGAACCCGTCTCCCTGTCTGCCTCTGCAACCACAGCTCTGGACCAGGCTAACACACAAACGCACCCCCCACACACTGCATTCTGGGAGTGAACAGCAGAGTGGCAGTGTGTCTGCCAAAAGGGACCAGATCTCTGCCGATGGAGGGGAAAATCTCTCCACCCCCACCTACCCCCACTTTTCTCTATCAGCCCCCTGGAACCAAAGACTGACAGACTGATGCACATCAAGGGACCAACGCTGCACTTATTAAAATGCATCTAAACGCAGCAGTAGTTCTGAGAGTGAAGGCTCCAGAACTGAGTCAGAGGGTCTGGAGACAGATGATAGATGGATGCACCGTGCCTGCAAGTTACTGTGGCTGCCCAGCATGTATTCTTTCCTTACAGCTTGTGGCCAGTTCCATTTCATTTTGTTTTGTTCTGCTCCTTAGCACTGTGCTTCACTTTTTATCTCCGTTTGGTACTTTGAATAATCTGCATTCCACATACAGCTTTTCTGGCTAAAGGTCTATTTTTTGGCCACATTATTGCGAAATAATGAACAATGTGGAGAGATTTACTTCCAGAGAAAATGTTGCAATTAATTAGTTCTCAACTAATTAATTGCACTGGGTTTCAGTTTAATAGGGAGGACTATTAAACTGAAACCCAGTGCTTTATTATCTCCATTTTATTCAGATTATTGTGCAGAGATATGCAGTCTGATATCTACTCTGCAGCCTCGAGCAGAACTTCATTTAATCTTTTTTCATCTCAAATCACAAACATATATCCAGAGTACATCAGGAAGCACTCAAACATAATATGACCCAGGGTCACACACACTTTCATGCCACCCAGTACAACACACACACATGCACACAGCATTACGGTTAATCAGTAGAGCTGGACTTGCAGGGCAGTCTAATGATCCACAGCGTTGAACATATGCATCATAAGTAGAGTCTACACTGCGATGCACAATGTGAACACTCGACCCTCTTGCTTATGAGCGAGCATGAGAGTGATGTGGATGCTGAAAATGACTTCGCAGTAATCGCCCTGCTTGAGGTCTGACCGGAGGTAAATTCTTCCATATGTGAAAGTGGAGAAGAATCCGTTTCTAATTACAGGAACGAAAAAGAAACAAAATGAAGTCAACTCTGTTCTTTGCCATGTAGCAAAAGGATTAAACTCAAAAATAATACCGTTTCATAACTCATCTTTCATGATGCAAGCATTTCCTTTGTTCAACAAGTTTTAAAAGCTAACAGATGTCTACTTGTCCGCATGTTTTGGTTTGTGCCTCTTTTGTTGCATTGAGCCTGGATATCTAACCTTCTGCTGCATAAAAATACACTCTGCAGCAGTGACAACGGACTTCCCCTCCCTGGTGGCACCCCATACAGTCTCAGTTTCGAAAAAATGCATCATTATTCCAGTTACTCACTTCCCAAAACACACGGTCAAGTCAAAACTGCTGATAGGACAGGGCAGATAAAAATGAGTAAATAAGTTTGCAATTTGAAACACATTTTGAATGCAAATGTTGGAGAGAGGAAAGATGTGTATTCTGGTGGTGTGTTTGGTCTGATTAGCGCTGCCTTTTCCTGTGTATCAGTGAGGCAGTTGCTCACTCGGGTTAGTCAGAAAACTAAGTGAGGGAGACGCTCGGTCTCTTCAGAGTCACACGTGACTCAGTTAGACAGACAGCTGGTCGGTCCAGAGACAGGCCTGAATGCTGTGCACCATTATTAGCAACCAGCTGGCCTCACGTATTGATTCAACACTGCACTGATAGATTTTAAAAAAACCAAAAAAAAAAAAAACCTCACTTATTGAGTCCTCATGATTTATTGATAGATATTCTCCCACTAGCTGTTAAAATGAGTAGCTGACATAACGTTTTGTATCAGTTTGGTTGTAGTTTGGATTCATTGTGTCCCGTCAGCGGCTGCAGAGAGCAAGTCGGTACAAGCGCTTCATTTCTCAGACCAGAAAGCAGGAAGAAGAGCAGTCACCTGACCCAAACGGCAACATAGAAATATCAGCTTTTGTTCACAACAAAAAAAACGCTCCAAATGAAAATGATGCTGTTCATATACTAATAGTCAAAAACAGAACTCGTGATGTTACGCAATCAGTTCCCCGAAGAGAGCAAGATTGCATTTCAAATAATAGGTGGAGAGAGAAAACAAACAAAGCCGCACTATCTTCACTAGATTCCCACAGCATCTTCAAAAGGCAAGGGACCACATGACGGGTTAATAAAGCAACTTCCCATCCTCTTTCTCATTTCTTCTTTCTGGGTAGACCATAATCTTTATGTTAAAGTCTTTGACACTGCACACAGACGACCATGTGTCTCATCAGGTCAGCCCACGCAGGGAAGTGCAATTGGGTCACAGCCTGAAAATGCATTTGCTCGGTATTGCATGGGACCCCATACGTTCATGGGATGGTTTTATCATTCAGAACCACCGAACAAGAGATAATTATTGTCCAATAAAATAATAAGTGCATTTTGCATCCTCTGCCTGTGTGTGTGTGTGTGTGTGTGTGTGTGTGTGTGTTTGTGCTTCAGCATGCCGTAGCAACATGATGAGTCACCTTTCAGGAAGTAATGTCATAGGTGGATATGACTTAATTTAAAGAACAATGCATTTCACACTTGAGGAGAGTGCAGAGGTGTGAATTGCTATAACAGATCATTTGTGATCTGAAATGATTTTCATGTGACCAATGAGAAAGAGAAGCACAGAAAGTAATGCTGATGTGACGGACTCACCTGTTTGAATAACACAATCTACAGTGTTTCACTAAGCTGTGTCTAAGAGCAACAGCGGGTTACACTAGGTTACACTATTACCTCAATTTGTTAGAGGAATGAAACTCAACATGAGGTGGTTGTCAGCGAAAGTGACTAGTAGAGTACACACGCAGGCCAGAAAAAACTGCCGTCACATACGTTAACGTCTTACCTCTAGAACGGGTCCAGCTCCCAGTATGGTCCTCTCCACTCCGCTGGCATAGCCCTTCTGGCTGAGCGCAGTCAGACAGTGGATCAGGAAGTTGGTGCTCTGGGTCTTGCCTGAGCCACTTTCCCCAGAGATGACGATGCACTGGTTGACCCTCTTCCTGAGCATAGCGTAGTAAGCCACGTCCGCAATAGCGAAAATATGAGGCTCCAGTTTGCCCAGCTGGTGGTTCTCGTACATCTTGACGTACTTGGGGTTGTAGATGGGCAGGAACTTGAAGGGGTTGATGGCTATGAGGATGCTGCCTGCATAGGTGTAGATCTTTTTCTTGTAAAAGCGCGTGCGCAGGTTGTTTAATATGCTGTCCTCATTGAGGACGGGGAGGTTGCAGAGGTCTGCGAAGTCATCCTGTGGAGGAGGAAGGAAGCCCCTGGCTGCTAGCTGGGCCTCCTGCTCCTTAGTCACAGGTGGGAGGTGGACATAATGAATAGTGCCATCATGGTTCCTTTCCTGGATCGGAGAAAGGAAAAGAAAAAAAGAAATACATTATCTTAGACAGTTAGTAGTAATATTCTGGGCTGCTGAATGTTTGTGTAACTTGTTATTTGGGTTGACTACTTGTTTTTTGTTCTCACTGAAAATGGCAACAAAGAGGAAGCAAGAGCAGAAGTAGACAGGATGCGATAGTGAGACAGTGGGAGGACTTTTCCCAGCGGCCCACTGAGTCTGACTGCAGAGTGAACTCTACCTGCAGTAAGAAGTAAAAGCCGAGGCTTTGGGGGTGTTGCTCCTGGGCTTTCCGAGGCCACAGCAGAAACCTCTGTGCCGGCAGGTCTCCGGCCTCCAGCACCCACTCCTCGCCGCCACACTCCTTCACCTCCGCCAGCACATACATGCGGCCGGGGTCCAGCCCGAGAGCCGTGGCAGCGTCTGAGATCACGGAGGCTGCGGTAGCGTCCTTCTGCACTCTGATGAGCAGAAGAAAGGAATGACTTAGTTTGATCAATGCCGGTTTACAGCAGTTCCTCTACTTACATTACTTCAACGACATCATAGCTAAATATAAACTGTTGATGCTACATTTTATGGTCGCGATGCGGTGGCACGCTCACCTGAGGTTGCAGCAGGTGGTTGACTGGGCGGCCAACCTCGGGTAGATCTGGAGCAGGTATGAGCGGCCATCTTGATCGTTATTAGGGCTAGCTGGCCCGCCTCCCCCCCCTCCTCCACCTGCGTTCGTTGCCATGGTGGCAGCGCCATCTCTGACACTCATCCTGGGCCAGGGGGAGTGGCCTCAGCATGCCGCACCCACCGCTTCCCTCTCACCACGCAGCACCTGGAAATGAGCGGTTGATTGATCAGCGACACGTCATTATTTCCACTTCATACATCCACACATGTTCACAAATCCACACATAAATGGTTCCGATTCTGATATTGACACTAGACCATGATAAAACGAGGCTGTTCGAAGCCTCAGCAGAAACCTGTGTAGTTACAACATTTGGGATGAAAGAGAGAGTAGTGACTCTCTATTCTATTCCAATAAATACTACTAAAGCCAGTAGAAAGAGACAGTGAACCAATAGAAGCATTGCAGCTTTCTAAAAGCCTACAAATTGCATAATTGCAGCTCTAAGCAAGCATTTTAAAATCCCCCAAAAATAGATGATTTTCAAACAAAGTCTGAAACCACACGGGAAGCTCGTGCTTGTTATTGGACCCTCTGAATTTAACGTTCTGGACTCAATGTAACTCTGCTACAGAGATGAGTCTTAGATTAGCCTAGAAAAAAAGGTTCATACAGGAAATATAACAGTTTGAGAGGACACATGCCTTAAATTAGCAACAGATCATCTGGACGGTCTGTGTCCTGTTGAGTTAATTACTTGCCCGAACTTCTTTCTTTGTAATAAGTGGTTCATCGTAAAGAGATGTTACAAATCTGTAGACTACAAAGAGTGACGTAGCAAAATCTACATATTATTCCCTTATTCCAAATGATTACCAATCACCACTGAAATATTTTAAATATATCAAATAAATCACAAACAAACAACAAAGCTAACTTTAAGGCAACCTTCAAGATATTTTGATTCCATGATATTTGACTGAGAGAAAACAAACGGTTAAAGAAAGAGAATGCAACTAGTTTCCCGTTTGTGGTTGTCTAAAAATACAGTTCAGTCATCAGAGTAGTAGTGAACTAAATGAAGAGAAGAATATTCCTATTGCTCTAGAGAGCACATGAGCCTGGGTGCAGGGCTCAGACGTGGGCATTAGCGTTGACTGAAATGTAATAACACTGCAGTGCATTATTACATCACATGTAAATAACGTTGCCACTGAAACTTTACCGTAAGTTGCAGCTGCAGAAGCTTCACAGAAATTGAACCCTTCCGCTCAGCGATAGCAACTGAGATGCAAAAACAGAAAACACTCAAACCACAAACGGTGTGACGTCTGCATGTTATTCACTCTCACGGAGAAGACACCTACAGTGATGTGTGATGTAGAACTTTTGACCACAACAAACTCATCTCTCAATCGATAGATAACTCAATTATCTCTGCCTGGCAATGTCCCCACACAATAAGACTTACAGAATCACAGAGTGCTGAGCGGGCCGTTTACTGAGAACAAAGGATCTGACTGATTTCCTTAGAGATGTACCAGCCTCTTTTATGAACTAAACCTCAACAGACTAAAGGGGGGGG
>NW_022280060.1:1751087-1755840 GCF_004355925.1 Anarrhichthys ocellatus
GGGGGGAGACTTCCTACTGGTGAACCACATGACTGTGTTCCATGCCATTAAACTCACAGGACAGGAGTCAATGAGGTCGGGCACCAAATTCTTTTGAACCTTTTCATGTAACTGCAACCCGGTTTAAAGCAAGAGTTTGGCAACAGAGGGTGCAAACCAATCACCGCATTTCTTGTTGACGGTGTTTTAATGAGTCAAATCAGCTGATGTGGTTTTTAGCTGTAATTAGAACATTTAGCCCTGTTCAATATGTGACTATTTCTACTGTAAGGGATGAGCAGTCATAACCAGTATTAGCAAGGTTTTATTACAAAAGATTCAAACACAGCATTTACACGCTGCTCTGTAAAAGTTGAGTTCACAGCATGTTGACTTGCTACTGATGTCACACACATGGCTAAATGGCTTTTAGTTCTCGTTTCAAGGAAACCCAAACTTTACATACCAATCTATAGCTCTTCCATAACTACACACAGAGAGGAAAGAGAACAGTCGGGTTCATCCATGTACGGGGAGCAGTTTTCTTTACAGTACTCTAAGTGTCGGTACAAAACCATCGGGCTAACACTACTCTGTAATTAGCGCTCAACTCGTTGTACAATCATCCGTCGTACAACTGCAAGCTAACTTTACTCCACGCCCAGATGACTGACGGTGTGTTGCTGTGGTTTCTTTACCAGACTGACATGATGGCAGCGTCACATCAAAGCTGATGAACAGAGAGCCTGGAACACATGACCGATTAATTTAAAAAGGCAACTCTTTGAAGTAATGCTGAGGTATTTCATGCACACTAATATTCCACCATTATTCCAAATACGACAACATATCGAATATGCGAAGGGGCTTGTAAACAGCATATTAAGTAGGAGGTTTTTTTGGTGCATGTAAACGTAGTTATTGTAGCATCCATCTGGATCAAAGACAATAAACATGATCACGGTTAAGGCTGGCTCTACCCAAAATGAATGCAGAATAGTTAAACATATTTGAGTGTCAATGACAGTCCCAGGAGGCAGCTGGGTAAAGGTTGGTCTAATGATGGATCATGTAGCGTGGCTCCACATCAGTTATATTCTGTGTACACTGGAAGTCTCCCTTGGGAAACAGGAAGCTGGTTTAAATCACTGTGAGGCAGGCAGACTGCCCTGCTCTGGTAACCTGATCCCACGTCGGGCCCTAAAAGTACAGAGTCCTACAGTTTATCACTTTTATCAGTGAAGCAGAGACAGTTTATTTTCTAAGCTGGCTGGCTGAGGGAAAAGAGGCTCTTGCTTGAGTTATGAAATCAAGTTCTCCATTCCTCCAGTATAAAGGTTTGTTTTCACTGAAAGTACACATTAAGAATAGCTAATTTAAATCATGTGCAAAAAGATCTAGTTTCGTAATGTGGCAAAGATAATGCTGGGTCTTTTCTTCCTCTACTCTATAACAATGGGATCTTTTGTCCAGAAAAGAATAAATCACAAACAATCTCACCCAAAAATGTTTAAGAGATTCGAAACCAAACCACATGGTGCTAATGCTAACTTGTACCCAATAACTCTATTACATCCATCATATACATGCAGGTACATTCGGGGCGCAACTTGGGTTCAGTGTCTTGCTCAAAGGCACTTCTACATGCGGACAGAAGGAGCCGGGGATCGAACCTTGTGATTAAAAGGACAACTCCCTCTAAACCCACACATATCTTAACAAAGCTGCAGCTCTGGAACCACTTAGGTCACCGGAGAGAATTAGGGGGAAAATAAGAGCAGCTTGAGAATCATGAGCTTGTGCCTCTGCCAGGCTAGCTGACCACAGTCCCAAAAAACATGCAAGCCTGTAAAATGCCACGGCATGCAAAAAAACAGCAGAGACCACAAAAGACAGCATCATTACGATCCTTGATCACGGGCCCCGTCTGGTTTGAGTCTGTTACTTTAAATCCTGAGCTGCTCTCTCAACGAGCTTAAAAAAAACAAAAGAGCTAAAACGAAGTACAGAATACGTGTTGTGTGGCACTGCAGAGAGGGGAAAAAAAGCTGTGGAAAAAGGGGTAGTGACAGAGAGAAAACTGAACAATGAAATAGAGAGGAGGGCCGAGGAACAGACAGAGAGAGAAAGAGGGGTAAACATCTAAAAGTGAGACAGAAAAGAGAGGGGTCCCAGGGGACAATCAAAGGAGACAGAGGCTTTGAGATAATACTGCTTCCTCCCTGTGGAGGAGATCCTTTGCGAGGATGCCCAGCATTCCTCAGATAAGACCCAAGGTTGTCTGCTTTGCGTAGGCTTAGCCTGGCACTTTAGCTACTTACTGAGAGCTGCTGGGAAGACACTGGAGTGCAAAGACTACAACCGAGGGTAGAGAGGGAGCAGGACGGGCATTAACAACTAACAAGCTCCTTAAAGCAGACTTTTTTTTTTTTTTTTTAAAGGAAATACCATTTATCCTGACTGAACTCACTAACATTATCCCAGCTAACTCCTCGTTATCCTAGTCAGGGAGAAGAGGCTTTAAGTAAATTAATTTCACTGTGCATTCATCAGGATAAATAAAGATTGTCCGACACACAGATAGCGGATTTATCAAAAGAACAGAAATAGAAGAAATCAGTACAACCAATTTAACAGCTAGTTAAGTAAAACTACTAAATTAGACCACACATGGTATAATTCTGAGCAGCACAATATTAAAAGAGAGAAATATAGTACGTATGCAACACAGGACACTGTAACTGACAAACTGAAAAAATAGCAGAAAACAAGCTTTTAATGTCATGATAACCGACGCTGGAGTTGGCAGTAAGAGTTGTTTCACTCTCCCCTTTTCCCAACTCCTCGTCTTCATCCAACTTCAAAGATGAAATAGTGCAAAGCTCCATCCATAGAAGAAGAAGGAGAAGAAGCCATAGTAAGAGGGAAAAAAAACATGTTTTGCCTTTATATGGCCAGTTGTTGTAGTGTTTATGATCTCACTTAGAGATGTGTGTTATGCTCTTCATCTGTGCTGCAGACAGTAAATTTTCTTCCCAAATGGGACCTCCCAAGACTGGCATGCACACTCCTATATTTATAGACTGTATAAACAGAGAAGCAAGTCAGTGCTGAGACACCAACAGCTGACTCTGTGATCCGGCAGGAAGTAGACGACCCGGTGACACATCAATGAGCTTCAGCTGAATACTCCAATATGCATTTCTCACCTCCTTCCAGTCTCTCCCTCACTGTATGTCTCCTCCTCTGATAACACACGTGGACACCAAAAGGAAGCGAGTTATGATGTCATCAGTGAGATATGGTCACTCCCAGTGTTTCGCTCCAGGATATCTCACTAGTCGGAGCTACAAGCAGCAACATGACTGCACCCATGGAGGCTGTTATTTGAACTTTGAGGAACACCATTACTAGGATTGTTTTTAAAAAAAAAAAAAAAAAAAAAAAAAAAAAAAATTACTTTTGACCATACCTGACTTGCATGTTTTCCCCTCCATACACACCCCGAGGGGAGCACTTTAGAGTTCAGTATCTTCTCAAGGACATGACAGTACATTGAGCCACCAACCACTATGGTTAATGGTCAACCCACTCACACTGCCCTATGTAGGTCACATACACATGCATGTAGACCTACATGTAGGCCATGTACATGCAGAAATCATTCACAGATCAATCGAATCCCATCCCAATTAAATACAAATATTTTCAATAAAAACAAAGACATGTGTCAAGAATGATTTGTACCAAAACAGCCGGAGGATCTCTCTATTATAAAAAAAGATTAAACACCAACAGCACTCCAAACAGTTCAGGGTTCAACAGAGGCCGAAAGGAAGAAAAGCAACAGGAATCCCTCCAACTTTGTTCAGGAGGAGTCCCAGCCCTAATGAGTAAATGCAAGGCGACATTTCCCATCATGACTTCTGTAAAGCACGCATTTCAGTACCCTAGCCAGGAAGGATGAGCAAGGTATGTGTAATTGAAGAGACGCGTGATGATGTAATAACAAGGGATGCGTCAGAGAAATGACACTCACTCTCTCTCTCTCTCTCTCTCACTCTCTCTCACTCTCTCTCTCTCTCTCACACTCACACTCACACACACACACACACACACACACACACACACACACACACCTGACTGCTTCATGAAGCAGCCACGGTGTTGGACTGGTACAGAGTGTTCTATATAGCTGCTTCTCAGGCTTTGTTGAAGATATTTCTTTTTAATTAATGAATTATTCAAATCTACCCTCCGACGTCGTCGAGACCTTGACTAGAATTTAAATAAAGATTTAAAAAATGTGCTTGATCCGACAACATGTGCTTGTAATGATGGACCTACCGAAGGGCTTGGTGGTTAACTATTTCAACATCTTTGCTCAAGTTAAATGTAATCATTTTTGTTTTACACTGAATTTCAAACATTTCAAAAAGACCCCTTCCAGAGTACATCTGTGTGCCTGGCTGCCACGCTGCACACCGAGCTCCGTTCCTCTCCCCAGGGAAAGTGCAGTGGAGGGCCACAGAGGTATCCATCACCGCTACAACTCTCTCTCTGCATGACCTCATGGAGATGAGAGGGCCTGGCTTTTTGCCAAAGTGGGCTGCATTGTCCTCTGGGCACAATGAGAAGCAGAAGCAAAAGGAAGTAAAGATTCACTGTGTGTGTGTGAGATCTCTCTTTGGGATTCATAAATGCACTCAGGGGGAGGGGGAGGGGGGGGAAGAGAGAGAGAGAGAGAGAGAGAGAGAGAGAGAGAGAGAGAGAG
>NW_022280060.1:1755940-1760472 GCF_004355925.1 Anarrhichthys ocellatus
AAAAAAAAAAAAAAAAAAAAAAAAAAAAAAAAAAAAAAAAAGGACCAAAACCTCAATCAGGGAATTAACTCATCCAGTAGACACCAACTGGGCTCAATAAGACAAACACAGATAGAGAGGGAACTCTGAGGAGAGAGTGAAGGAAAGGGAGGCACTAAAAGCTCATTCTCCCCCCCCCTAGTATTTAAGTCAGCTCCCAGGCTGGCCAGCCACGGACAATAAAAGCAGAGCTGAGGAGCATCTGCTGCCGCCGTCTAAAGGAGAGGATAAAGGAGAGAGGAGCCGCGGGGATCCAGTCTTTGACTTGTTGATATTATCCTATTCATCCAGCATAGAGCCCAAGCTCATGGTCAAAATCCTCTTCTCTGCCACAAGTAAGCAAAAAGAAAAGGGAGTGGAGTGGAGTGGAGCACACACACACACACACACACACACACAGAGACACAGAGACGGAGAGAGAGCGATCACAGATGCCGTTCGGTCTTAGTGGCAAGTCTTTGAGAGCGATAAACAACACCATCTGATCTCTCATCACAACTCAAGCTAGTCCGCTGTCTGTCACAATAAATAAATCACCATAACTGCCGTGGACAATGCTAATCAATTATAACGTGGTCATCCGAGTGCACGCTATTGATCTGCCACTCCCAATACAGTGTGTCTGAGTCATGTATTGACGGACTGAAGCGGGCTGCTGTTCGCTTGACATCGCTCGGAGGAAGGTATGACCCCGTATGACCCCGTATGACCCCGTATCACGCACAGACCGTTCACCATGAGGCCGGCTGTAAACACACCGGACCAGTTACTACAAAACAACTTGAAATCACGGCTGCGTTACTCCTCCGAGGCCTCCTCGTGTCGGCCTGCTCTGCTGTTTGTTTTATGAACTCCAACTTTATGTACCTTTCACAGCAGGCGAGTAATGCGAGAGGCCGGGGTACAGCCATACACGACTCCCCCGTGTCTCGCTACCCAGTCTGCCTCACCCGGACTGCTGCGTTTTTCAACTGCTTCCTTAACTGTGCCCCCCCCCCCCCCCCCTTCCCTGCTGTCATACCACCGTCATTAACAGAATCTCCCCCATTGCCTTCCCCCTTCGAACCCCCCACTGGTCACCCCCTTCTGCTCCCCACTAGCCGAACATTTGGCACTGCTGCTTTAACTCGTTCCAGATGCCAAACCCAACTGAATAGAGGTGAGTGGAGGAAGTGCTCCACTCACAAAAAAAATAAAAACAGGTCTTAGTGTTTTTGATTTCCACATAATGTCCTCTAATGTCTGTCATCCAGTCAGTCAGACCTGAGGGAAAATCCCAGTGAGCAAAGTAAAAAAGCCAACAAACCAGATCTGAATGAAACCCGAACTAGACTGATTACTTTGCATTTTATTGAACCACTCAAAAGGTGAGGCGGAGTGCTGCACAGTAATGCTCGCATGCAAACACACATGCAAATTCTCCCTAAATTAAAATCCCACCCTTAAACGTCTGTCCTGCACAGACTGAAGACGTCCCAGGGTTCTTTAATACTGCGATGACATGACGCATTGGACGACCGAGATGGTGGAAAGTAATATATGTTTTCAATCATTGTGACGAGATGAAACTCTAGATTCAAAGCAGCAGCATCCACATGAAATACAGCAGACCAGTGAGGCCGGAGCATGTCGGACTTAATGCAACCCAGAAGGTCTCTGCTCAGTCCGATTGGCTGTTTTGGGATTCCACGCTGGTTGGTGGTGACGGGGATTTCCGGAGAGTTTACCGGACCAGTCATCTCCGCCATGTTGGATTAATAATGGACTAGTTCAGACCAGCGGTGAAGGAATACGGCTAAATGATGGCAGAGAGGACACCGGTGTGTTCTTAATTAGTATTATAGACATTCAGAGGGCGGACAAAACAACATAAACACCAGTACGATGTGCAGTATTCCTTGACCAGCTGTAATAGCCCGCAGAAAGAAGTCTGAAGATGGCTACTCAGGAAGCTGAACTTTTGCCCAAAATTTAGAGCTGAAACAGTTTTGATAATCTTTTAATCGTTGATCCATTTTTTAAAGAAAGATTGCTAAATTCCACTGGTTCCATTTCATCAGATGGGATATTTGTATCCTTAGTGTTCTGTGAGACTAATCTAAATATCGTTGGGAGTGTTGGTCGGCATAGTTATTTGCAGCCTACCTGAAATAAGCCTGTAGAAAAATGCTAATATTTGGACAATGTGTTTACTGGATTTATGTGCATTTGATGTGAGGCTGCTCAGCGTGGTCTCCAGTTAGGGAAACACTTCCTTCCTCTTGAGCTCGACAAAGCGCACAAACATACAGTATGTCGTCTGCAGATGTGGGGCAGCTGCAGGCAAGAAATCAGGAAGGAGGAGAAAAGGAAGCAAAGGGAAGTAGGCAGACAGAGGGGATTATTGTACACGCTCACTCATGTGGGCTACCCTGCTCTAAAAACACATGACTCCATTGTAGCACCAGAATAGTCACTGCACCAAGTATTTATAATCCCGTAGCCCTGCCGCCGCTAACACATCTCTCTCTCTCTCACTCACTCACTCACTCACTCACACACTCACACACTCACACACATTTAGTCCTTAGAGGAAAAAGTTCAGACAGCAGGGTAGAATGCTAACTTATGTCTGTAAGCAGGCAGCAGGAAAAAAACAGAGGCTTAACAAAAACTAAAGCCTCAGTTCTGTCTGCTATGGCACCAGGTTTTAGTGTGGTTCCAAAATCACCGCTCTACCAACTGAGAAATGCCTAAATGTTACTCATCCAACATTTTATACAGGCCTTGACCTCACTTTGAACTTAAAAGTGGGACAGAAAGGAACAGGACGGCTGGCTAAAAAAAGCTTATAATGACGAATGACGTGTAATAAAGGAGAGTAACAAAACGGGAAAAAGCATAATCTCAGACATCACAACATACAATAGATTATGTGCAGCAAGCATAATCTATTGAAATAATCTTCCCCTTGTAGTTTGTCCCGATGATCTTTGGGAGGATGATAAACATTTTAGGAATAATAATGACATCCTAACATCTAGTGGTTTGTGTGGACTGGACAGTAAGAGCACAAAGAACAGAAACGATTCTGTGCAAACAAAACTATTTAGAGTAAAAAGACGACACTGCTAAAGCCAGTTTTCTTTGACTGTTCCCTCCTTTTCTTCTACAGATCACATTACATGTCTCTCAACACTTCCAACTATAGGCCGAACTTCCTGAACGATTTCTGTCAGATGAAATGTAACTAACATATGGAGCCGTTCATCGGTGACCACAGTCAGACTGCACGGTAAAAATAGAGCAAAAACAAACAGAGCAGAGCAGAGCCCGGCCAATATAGAGCTCATAGCCACGGTCCTCTCCTTCTACGATTAGCCCGTCTCCTTCTTTCCATCCCTCGTCTGTGCTCCTCTGTGCTTTGCTTTTTCCTCTTGTGCTTCCCTTGTCACTCTCCACAGCCCTTCAGGCATCCAGTGGTGAGACTGGGCTGCAGTCAGAATCCTAAAACTGCAAAAAAGGCCCAAAGAACATGCCTTGATATATTTGGACTGGAACTGTATGTTAACGGCCAACATCAACTATGTTGTGTTTTGTTTTCAAGCCTCATGACAAAGTAATCCAAAGCTAACTGTCCTCTGTAACACACTGGCACATAACGTTCCATCACCTCTACTGCCTTGCCTGGCTGAGATCATTTGTTCCCCTCACATCACTTCACAAGGAGTGAGTCACGGAATGACGTTGGAAGTCTACTACACTAGACAACCCAATCTATGACAATAAACTTACATCTTTCAAAAGGGGTTTGTAGACTATGTATTACATTAGGGACTGTGTTAAACTCTTTCATCCTCTGTAACTGCATCTCCACAATATTTGCAGTCGATCTACAAAAATAGATCTATAGCGAGTGTATTAATGAATCACGAAAAAGAAATCACAGCATGAACTTCACTTTCCCTGGTCAATAAATAGTCATCATGCAATGTGCTTATTTATAAAGGCAGGAGTTCATGTTTTTCCGATAGATAGATAGATAGATAGATAGATATATATAGTCACTGTGTGACTTCTGTGCCTGGACTATAGTGACGGATAAAGCAGGTGAGACGAGGCAGGTAAATGATGGTTGATTTAAATGACGCTGTTGGAGGCAGTGTTTTAGAGAACAAAAATATTATAATCAAGTCCAATTATGCCAGACATATGATAGACATTTAGGTAAATAAATAATGATAAATACACTCAAGGCGGTGCTCCTCTCTGGCCCTTGTTAGCTCAGCCTAACGATCCAATTTTGACCGTCCCACTCAGAGCTGCACTGTGGTGCCGAGTACCAGCAAACGGAGCCTCAGGGTGTGTCCATAATCGAGAGCCAAGGGACAGGATCAGTGACCGCAGAGAGGATGAAGGGGGATGTTAGAGCACCCACCACACCCATCAACTAGTCAGTCAATCTGTACACACACACACACACACACACACACACACACACACACACACACACA